>NC_060138.1:540780729-541092673 GCF_021461385.2 Schistocerca piceifrons | reverse complement strand
ACTCGTCTTTAATACAGCCCACAAAAAGGAGTTGCATGTGTTCAGATACGGAGAATATGGCGGCCGATCGAGACCCAGGCCAGTGGCCTCTGGGTACTCCAGAGTCAGAATGCGGTCCCCAAAGTGCTCCTCCAGGACATCAAACACTCTTCTGCTCCGATGGGGTAGAGCTCCGTCTTGCGTGAACCACGTTTTGTCGAAATCAGGGTAACTCTGGATAACGGGGATGAAATCATCTTCCAAAACCTTCACATACCTTTCGGTAGTCACCGCGCCATCAAGGAATATCGCACCAATTATACGTAACTGGATATTGTACACCACACAGTCACCTGTTGAGGGTGAAGACACTTCTTGATAGCGAAATGTGGATCCTCTGTCTACCAAATGCACTAATTTTGCTTATTGACGAACCCATCCAAATGAAACCATACAGCGCATACTGTGGCCAACCGTGCAGCTTGAACGTCCTAACGCAAACCGTTCATAAGTTATGATGATTTTATGTCATACAATTCAGTAACTGGTACCCAGTGTAATCTATCTATTTTGGTCTCATCAATGTTCACAAAGCCATTTCATGATTCTTAAATTAAATCTTTCTCGTGATTAAATTGAGCTTTGTGCAAAATTCCTTCTGACGACTTTCGTTTTCATACCTTTCTACCAATCCATCTTCTCTCACTACTTTTCCTGCCTACTTTTTTGTACTATGGAATTCCAGTGCCCCATAACAATTAAATTTTCGCCCCTCCCCATAACGTACTGAATGAATTGTTTTGTCTCATCAAATTTTTTTCAATATATTCATCTCTGCGGATCTGGTCGACATTTACAGTTTCACTACTGTTTTAGACCTTAGTTTTGTGTCTGTCTTGGCTGAGATAATGTGATTACTAGAGACCGGATTATATGTATCATAAAAACCTTAAAATATGCATGTAAATTTGCATGGAAAATGCTTTAAAATGCATGAAAAGTATCTAAATATGCAAGATCAAATATAAAAAAAGATGGTACTTACTGTGTGCATTACGTCTCAAAGTTGAACCTGTGCATATCAATTATGAGGAAGAGCGCCGACTACACGATAAATCGGTACGTTTAGAACGCTGATATGTTCTGAATACTTTCTGGTAGAGGTTAAGAAGGGGGCCTTTCTAGGATTATTTTCTAAAAATTTGCAAAATGAGAACGCATACCGCGTTTTAAGAATTGTTCCTTCTTTGCTATTGTTGTCGGTAATAAGCGGATGCGATGAGAGTGAGTCACAGCAAAACAATCGATATGGTTCAAATGGCTTTGAGCACTATGGGACTTAACTTCTAAGGTCATCAGTCCCCTATAACTTAGAACTACTTTAACCTAAGTAACCTAAGGACATCACACACATCCATGCCCGAGGCAGGATTCGAACCTGCGACCGTAGCGGCCGCGCGGTTCCAGACTGTAGTGCCTAGAACCGTTCGGCCGCCCTTGCCGGCACAATCGATATGTACAGGATAAATTTCCAGATACATCGCACGCACAGGAGCACGCTCAAAAATTCTGTAATATGTTTTGTAGAAAACAACATACAACCGAGAAATTTTTGAACAGCATCAACTTTTAATTAATGCTATTGGAACAAAGCATGACTTATAATTTATTTTACATTTTTCTACTATTGTAAACATAAAGGAGCAAGTATTGTTCCAAATTTTCAGTATAAGATTGGGTCTTTGGTCACTCAAAACATTTTTATAAGGAGGAAAGGACCGTTCTACATCAATTGTGCTACCTGGGCAGTATTTGAATTTGGGTGCTATGTTGGCATTTATTGTTTCTGGTAGGCATTTATTGTTTCTGGTAAAAGTGCACCCGCCCCATTAATAAAACTATCAATCGGGCACAAGAGTTCAAAGCCTGGGTCATTATTTAAAATGTTTCAAACTTTTCTCTAAGTTTTCTTGGGAATACCTCTGGCAAAGAAGAGTTCACTAGAAAAATTTTATTCTTTAACTGAAAAGATTCATTCAACACCAAACCTTGAGTTTCAAGTTTTTTAATACTTGCAGGTATATGAGAAAAATGAGTGCTAATCACAGGAATGTCTTTTTTAAAACGAAATCATATAATGCTTCCTTGCACTGGCAAACTGCCAAAGCCTCTGCATTATTGAAGTCGTTTACTCCCCCCCAAAGGCCTCGAAATGTTCATTGTAAAACAACACAACTTCGACTCTCGTACCCCAACGAGTTACCACTGGTTCTGGAGGTAAAGGCACATATGGTAGTTTTTCTTTGTAGATCTTGAAGCGAGCAGGAGCCTTAAGAAATACTTTCTTTGTGGATGAAATCAGTTCATATACATTCACAAACGTGGAACGTACTTCTTCAGCAAGGTGACGTATTTCATGAGAAAAGCACGTCAGATGAATCAAATTGGGATAAAATACTCAAGAGAGCTTTTCCTGCTTTGATCGTATAGGGAGCAGCATCTGAAATAAACACAAACACTCTTTTATCTGCAGAAGATTCCGGAAATATTTTTCTAATATCGTCTTTCACAAATCTGGCGATAGTAGAATGGTTCACTTTTTCAAGTTCTTTGCAGGCTGCTAAATAGGAAGAAGAAAACTCTTCT
This sequence comes from Schistocerca piceifrons, assembly GCF_021461385.2. NCBI lineage: Eukaryota > Metazoa > Arthropoda > Insecta > Orthoptera > Acrididae > Schistocerca > Schistocerca piceifrons. The sequence goes on along the minus strand of NC_060138.1, from coordinate 541,090,048 downwards.
TTTAAAGCACCAACAATTACATTTCAATGTAACGGCCAGAAGGGTCTGTAGTGTCGTCAAGTGAAATCCAGATAATGCCGTCCTTGAGTTCACTGCGTTTTTATTCCAGAACATTTACGTAAATTGTCGGTATCTAATTTTTACGCAATGTTGATTCATCTGGTATGTTTTGATTTAAGCGCAGGAAGCTTTTGAGGATAGGGTTTGTAAGACTGTGAAGAAGAATATTGCTTGTAATCAATGCTTCACATAGATCCATTTTACACCGACTTTTTTTTGTTACCTTAGGACAAATCCCTGCTACTGCAACTTGCTGTTGTCAGAAGTTGTTGTCGAGTTCCTTTCTTCTGCATTCCTGCGATATGAAGACTTATCTTGATATGCTGGTCTATTTGAAACTTTTTTGCACGAAACTTTTTTCTCGCAGACTCTACAATATAAAACAATTCCATCATATGTAAATGTTCCAGGATGGTCAGCTACCCACAAAACGACGTTCTTTATTCTGGCGGCATGGCGCACAACACGTTACACACTACACGTCGTAAACACTTTCAACTCTGTACGAGGAAATAGAAAGACAAACTGAAACAATGGATGTGCGACTAAAAGCTTGCGTAGTTTAATTGTTGCCGACACGTACGGTATGACAGCGGAGGGGATTAACCGGGGGCGCGGGCGCAGGGGCATTGGCTCTGTCTGCCTGTTCCTGTTCCTCTTCTGTAATGATCTTCGCTGGGCAGTGACCTCTCGGTTAGCGACTGCACGCAGTTCTAGGTCGCGATCAATCTGTGAGACTTCAAAACTAGGTCGAGCTACAGACCGCCCGTCTAAATTTTTAAAATGTTGTAAACACAGAGCGAAAATGTGCATCGTCACTAGGTTTTAGTTAAAATATGCAATAACCGGTGAAAAGGAGCCAAATATGAAAATGCATACGCAACATGCAAATGCATTTAATCCGATCTCTAGTTATTACTATGATGTTCATAGTAGTTCACTCGCATTCCTATTTCTTTATTCATTATTAGCCCTACTACTACATTAGCTCCATTTGATTTTGTGTTGATACCACTATATTTCTTTGACGAGAAATTCTGTTGTGTCTGCCACCGCACTTTAAGAAAACTCACTATATCTAACTACAGCCTATCCATTTACCTTTTTAGATTATCTATTATCTACCTGAATAAGAAACTTAGATTCCACACTCTGACCTGTCAAAACAGGTTTGGTCTTTCTCGTGAAAACATCCTTGTGAGTAGTCCCCGACGGGAGACCTGAATGGGAGACTGTTTTACTGCGGAATATTTTGTCTAGGAGGTCGCCACAGTCATTAATCTATACGATCGACCTACATGCTCTAGGGAAATAGTATGGCTGAAGTTTCCCCTTGCCCCATCCGCATTAGCAAAGTACAGCTGTGTCTTGTTGGCTAATGCTACAGAGCGAGGTCAGTCAGTTGTTCGGACTGTTACGACTGCATATATATATATATATATATATATATATATATATATATATATATATATATATATATATATATATATAAAAGCTGCTGGCCCTCTTTAAGCTTTTCAGGAACCATATCATTAACATCGTTTTCATGTGAATTTTAATACAACTTCTGAAACTTTCTTTTATTTTAGCATATTAAGAATAAGTTCGTTATTTTCAAGAGTTACTGGAATCAATTAAAGTCACGGATCAGGTTTCTGTTTAAGCAGTTTCGTCTTCTGTTGTGAGGGGTACCACTACTTCTGAACGCAAAAACCTCTATAACTACAACCTACTAGATGAACGAACGATTGACTGTTTACTGACCACTGGTCATAGTAAATCAGCCCTAATACACTTGGATTTGCATGTGTCTATTTCAAAGGGAAAGTTAAAATTCTTGTAAGACACGGTACAGCTTATATTAGCTGTACTGACAGGTTGGAAGGTCGACAAAATTTGTGTGACACGAGCTATAAATTAACATATCGCCGGGAACTCACCTGTCCTATCAGTCGTTCTCTTCTTACCCCAGTGTTCTGGTTTATATAACTACCTGCCACAATTTTCCACTCGCTTATAGCTGTACTTATGCAGAAGCTAGTGCTATGAACATCAGTCTAAAGTAAAGGACATAACAGGTGAATTATCGTTTCCAATAAGGTAAAAAAGAAATAGAATGCTTTACCTTATTATTATTCTTAAAACCAATTTTACAAATAGGCAGCTCGTACAGTCGTTTATAGTTGTCTTTCACACAATACAACTGTAGGTGCCAGTATTTCATTCTATGACGGCGGACTTACCTTTCTGCAATTGGCGGAGAAAAATGCAACATCAGAAACAATTAATAATTAATTAATGCAGAGCCCTGAAATTTCGGGAATACGGTTGTCTAGGTAACATGTTTAAGTCAAACAATGGAAAATCCAGGATGGAATGGTCTCAGCTCTCTGAGACTGCAGATGAGTGTGCAAGTTGCGTTTATGTGTGTGTGTGTGTGTGTGTGCGTGTGTATGTGTGTCTACTGCTGACAAAGGCCCTAATGGCCGAAAGCTTTAATTGTGTGAATCTTTTTATTGTTCCTATCGCGACTCAGCATCTACGCTATATGGTGAGTAACATATTTAAGTGCTTAACATTGCGAGATCACAGGTTAATGTAAGCGCGAGCTAAGACATTGCAAAAGTGAAATGCTGGTACATTAATAATCGGTGTATCCGCCAGAAAGTTGAAAGCAAGCATGCAAACGTGCATGCAATGTGTTGCATAGGTTGCGGATTTCAGTTTGTGGGATGGAATTCTATGCCTGTTCCACATGTTTAGTCAACACTTGGTTGGTTAATGTTGGTTGTGGATGACGCTGGAGTTGTTTTCCGAACATTTCCTTTATGTGTTCGATTGGAGACAAATCCGGTGATCTAACAAGCCAGGGTAAGATAACGACACTCTGTAGAGGGCTACCCCGTTGGAAAACACTCCCTGGAATACAACTCTGTAGAGTACATTGGTACACTACACTACTGGCCATTAAAACTTGCTACACCAAGAAGAAATGCAGTTGATAAACGGGTATTCATTGGACAAATATATTATACTAGAACTGATGTGTGATTATATTTTCACGCAATATGGGTACATAGATCCTGAGAAATCAGTACCCAGAACAACCACCTCTGGCCGTAATAACGGCCTTGATACGCCTAGACATTGAGTCAAACAGAGCTTCGATGGCGTGTAGAGGTACAGCTGCTCATGCAGCTTCAACACGATACCACAGTTCATCAAGAGCAGTGACTGGCGTATTGGACGAGCCAGTTGCTCGGCCACCATTGACCAGACGTTTTCAGTTGGTGAGAGATCTGGAGAATGTGCTGGAGAGGGCAGCAGTCGAACATTTTCTGTTTCCAGAAGGGCCCGTACAGGACCTACAACATGCGGTCGCGCAATATCCTAATGAAATGTAGGGTTTCGCAGGGATCGATTGAAGGGTAGAGTCACGGGTCGTAACACATCTGAAATGTAACGTCCACTGTTCAAAATGCCGTCAATGCGAACAAGAGGTGACCGAGGCGTGTAACCAATGGCACCCCATTCCATCACGCCGGGTGATACGCCAGTATGGCGATGACGAATACATGCTCCAATGTGCGTTCACCGCGATGTCACCAAACACGGATGCGACCATCGTGATGCTGTAAACAGAACCTGGACTCATGCGAAAAAATGACATTTTGCCATTCGTGCACCCAGGTTCGTCGTTGAGTACACCATCTTCGGCGCTCCTGTTTGTGATACCGCGTCAAGGGTAACCCCAGCCATGGTCTCCGAGCTGATAGTCCATGCTGCTGCAAACGTCGTCGAACTGTTCATGCAGATGGTTGTTGTCCTGCAAACGTCCCTATCTGTTGACTCAGGGATCGAGACGTGGCTGCACGATCCGTGACAGCCATGCGGATAAGATGCCTGTCATCTCGACTGCTAGTGATACGAGGACGTTGGGCTCCAGCACGGCGTTCCGTATTACCCTCCTGAACCCACCGATTCCATGTTCTGCTAACAGTCATTGGATCTCGACCAACGCGAGCAGTAATGTCGCGATACGATAAACCGCAATAGCGATAGGCTACTATCCGACCTTTATCAAAGGTGGAAACGTGATGGTACGCATTCCTCCTCCTTACACGAGGCATCACAACAACGTTTCACCAGGCAACGCCGGTCAACTGCTGTTTGTGTATGAGAAATCGGTTGGAAACTTTCGTCATGTCAGCACGTTGTAGGTGTCGCCACCGGCGCCAACCTTGTGTGAATGCTCTGAAAAGCTAATCATTTTCATATCACAGCACCTTCTTCCTGCCGGTAAAATTCAGCATCTGTAGCACGTCATCCTCGTGGTGTAGCAATTTTAACGGCCAGTAGTGCACATTGGTATGAAGACGAGCGTTATCCTGTAGGAAGACATTTTCTGGACTGATATCATCAGAAGTAATCGGCAGCAAAAATTATAATGTTAAAAACACATCTATAATGCAAGTCCATTCTCTCTGTTCCATAAATGCTGCTTCAGTAAGTCCCCCATCAGATTAATAATTCTTAACAATTTTTTCAGCAATCTCCTCATCCAACATGCACTATGTTAAAAGGTCTACCAGCTTACTCTATACCCAATACTCCATTATAAGTCGACTATACCATAGATGTCACATGCGTCTGCTTCGCTCTCGTAACATGAGATTTCCTCTCATTCTGAAACTATCCACAAATAAATGTCTAGTTCGCCCATATATGTCAACGTTTCACCTCTACCCAAACACGGTCATCGCTGACAATCAGGCAGAACCATCTTTCATCAGAGAACTCAAGAGACCTCCATCCTGTTCTCCAATGAGCTTTCGTCGCACCACTGAAGTCGCAAACGGCGGTAGTTTGTAGCCAGTGGAATGCCCAATACACGGCGTTTGGCTCGGAGATGTCCTTAACATAACCGATTTGTAACAGTTCATTGTGTCACTGTTGTGCCAACTGCTGCTCAGATTACTGCTATAGTTGCAGTACGATGCGCCAAAGCTATACGCCGAACACGATGGTCTTCCCTCTCGGTGGTGCCACGTGGCTGTCCGGAGTCCTCTATTCTTGCGACTGTACATTTTCGTGACCACCACTGCCAGCAAATGTTTACAGTGGCTACATTCCTGCCAAGTCTTTCTGCGAAAATGCGGAAGGAACATTCAGCTTCTCGTAACCATACTACATGACGTCGTTCAAACTCAGTGAGGTGTTAATAATGGCATCTTTATTGCCTTAAAGGAATTCTTGACTAACTTCAACTCACCACATCAAGTCTCAGGTGCAACTAACGCTCACGACCTTTACAGTGCATATTTAAAGCAAACGTGATCTGCATCCTCATAGTGGCGCCACTAGCGCCATTCTTATGCGACTAGGGCGAAATTTGAATAGATTAGACGTAGAAACACGCGTACCAACTTTTGTTTACGTCGAACAACTCCGTCTTGTTGCGACTTTTCTTCCGGCAGTGTATTACATTTCACCAGTCGGGTTCTTGAAGATTGACTACTTTATGAAGTGACCCTGAAAAAAAGGTTTTCTTCACTGTAAAAGGCAGGAACGAAAAAAATTTTATCTGAAACGTGGGGAAAAATAGTTTCACATACACACAAAAATTACAATGTACTGAATGTACTATAGCTGCACTTTAACTATTTACATAGGTGCTAATGTTATGGAAACAATTAACGAGTTCGTACATATTAATTGAGTATTTCACAAAAGCAGGCTATAAAGGTTGCTAACAGCAGATTTGGTAATGAACCACAACAGGGAGACCAGCGCCGATGTCTCAAGGTCCTACCTAATCTCTATTACTGAGCGACTATCCCGGGGCACGGAACACGAAATCAGTTGCAGGTTGCTTACCTAACAGCTTCCAGCGGCAAGAAAAGAACTTGATTTCCAGTGTCTCATCCAAATAACGACCGAATTTAAAAATCTGAACTTATGATGTAATCTACTCATTAAGAGGTATAATCTATGTGAAAGGCTCGTCACAGTAAAACAGGAATTCGAGTACATGTTATAAACTGTGTACGGTTCGCTCTTCATGCAGTAAAACTACCTCAACAAGTATGAAGTTTTAATTTATTTCTTCTTTATTACTCATTGTAATGGCAAAAGATTTTGCAGTATGTCTACATATAGCACTGAATGAAGCTGTAAAATTTTATCTTTGTACGAAAAGGATTCAGGAGATGTGACGTCATAAACATTGAGATACGTGTCACACTAACTTTTGCTTGAAACTGAGCGAGGTCACTCAGACCATACTCACCCAATGACTGATAATGAGAGCACTTGGCGACCTCCAACAGAGTTTTAACATAATTACAATCCTTTTCTAAACTTCTTCTCCTCTCAGCCTTAAAGTCAAATATTTAACACATTAACTCATTTGTAAAGCAATCTGAAGTTTGAAGCTTTTTTATGCATGGGAGTCAGATTCTTTAAAGAATCAGAAGTTTACTGGTTAATTAAGGAAGACCCATGAGGGCAATGTTTGCGTCTACAAGTAATACAGGGGGTACTCCCATTGTCAACGTCATTACCATCACTCAAATAAGTTCCCTAAAGACTTCATTAAAATAGACCTGATATTATCTACTTTCCACTTTACAGCATTATTAAACACAGCTCTAAAATTTTCATTGATACATTGACAATCAGAATAAATCTCTGATTCTTTGGATTCCTCATGGCTGCTGGTTTGTTGTGCACCGAGTATTAGCGACAAAGTGAACTCTTGTTATAGTTCCAGTAGCATACCTCCAAGATATATGTATATTTAGAAAGGCTTATTCATCGCATCCTTCTGTAACGATTTATGAAACCTAGGTAGAGATCACACCCCGTATATTTAGGATATTCTATTTCCTACGGACAGTTCATGCCTAAACCTCTACTAAGCTACCATCAAATCTTTCAAATGGCCACATCACACCTTTCGTGCCTTCCGAGCATTGTCCAACTGCAAGCTATGGCGTCTTTCCTTTAAGTTCAACTTTATCTCGTTGATTAAGAGCAGTGATTTTCGTTAGCATTCGCGTATGCATGCCTTATAAAAAACTGATAGTTCACATGAATAATATAATCCTTTTAGAGGTTGCGGTACTCGGCCTCTCCATCTGGAGTAAGCGTTTCCCCTAAAATATCTCCGGAATCTGACATTTGACGTTCTACCTATTCTCTTTCTGTTGGAACAAATCATCAGTTTTAACTCATTTATATCAAATATATCGTAACTCACAATTAATGCTAGATTATCTGTTAGGCCTAATTGGCACCAGCAACTACAACATCAAGGCAAATGAAAGAACTGATACATAGTTTCTATAAAACTATGTGTGTACGCCTGAGGAAAGACATTTCGGCGATAGGAAATGAAAAAAATTGAAAACTGAAATTTGCTTAGCAGAAACTGATAAGATGCGTACAAGGCATTATCGTACAAACCCTCAAAACAAAGTTTATGATACATTTAGGTTTCTCGCTGAGGAATTCTTAAGCTGAGACTGGACAAGCCACTCAGAGATTAATAGAGAAGCAGAATACTGATGGCAATGAAGTGAAATTTTCTGAGAAAAGCGGTCCGTTTAAATATTTCCTTTTGTAAAGACACACAAGATCACTAAACGTTTCCACTATCGCGATCATGTAGTCTCATTCCTGCAGTTACGTCGGAATCATGGTTTGTAAATGCTATAACAGTGCTAAACATTTATAAATGTTCCATGATTCCAAAGGCTACCAATGAGCCGAGCGTTTAGAAACTAAAACTTCTCAAAAATTATATACTGTAAAAATGTCTTTCTGAAATACACTCTGAAAGTATCCTGAAAGGTTTTGTTATTAAATTTTGAGGAAATACATTGGTTCATCAACACACTTTTTTGTTTTTATTTATAATCTCATGCTATTTTGTTTAATGGGTTGCCTTCTATAATTTTTGCAAGGTCATTATTAACTACTGATGTTCGTTGTTTACAGGTTGTCTAGTATGGCTACGAAGTCTTTCGCGACGTATTTCCTGAGTAAAAATTTCTCGGTGTACATGCCGCGTCAAATCAGGATAAATCTCCGAGCTTACGACCACTACCTCCATGGTCGTCGTCAGGGCTAAAACTGACTGTCGTGAACTATTTTTTTTTTTTTTTTTTTTTCCTTTATTGAATTTCAATTCCCCCCGAAGGGGGCGGGCTGGCAGCAGCTTAGGACGCCGCTCTGCAGCCTACAGGTTTTCTGACAAAGAGCAGGAGAATAAATAATAATAAAAAACAGGCGATAAAATCGGGGACTCATTGAGTAACAAGGTGAAAAGAAAATGGGGAAATGAAAACAAACAACAGAGGGATGATGAAGCGAATAAAAATACATACGGAGCAGACAGGGGAAACAATAGACAATTAAAAAACAACACGGCGACAGTCTGGATTCTGTTCGCAAAGTATATAAAACGCACACCCAGCGACAGCATGGTTTCTGTTCGCAACACAACACTGAATAGTCACTAGAACACAGCACGAAAAAGTCGGCAAAGGTGACACCACAGTCGAGAGCAGGTGGGGGGAAACTGAACAGGAGATGGGAAAACAAAAAGGGGGGGAAAGGAGAGTAAAAGCGAAGGGGGGGGGAACCGGGAAAGGAGCTGATGGAGGATGAGGACCCATAAGAGGGGTGGGGGGCAGACGCGACAGGGAGGGGGGTAGGCAGAGGAGGGGAATACAAAAGGACTGGGGGGGAGAAGGGAGGTAGGGAGAGGTGTAGTGGGGAGGAAACAGGACGGAAGGGGGGGGAAGAGGGAGCCCAGGGAAAGGACAGAGGAAAGGAGGGGGAGGGAGGATCAGAGTTGATAGGAAGGATAAATGGAGGGAGAGAGGGCATCATCCGGGAGGGGGAGTTGACGGAAGCCACCTTGGGAAAGGAGATGGAGGGTGTAGAGATGGAGGGTAGGGGGGACACAACGGTGAAGACGGGGCAGGGGGCGAGGATGGGAGAGGAGAGGAGCAACCAGGGGGTGAGGGGGTTCAAGACGGCGGGAGGTGTAGAGGATGCGGATATGTTCGAGGAAGAGGAGCAGATGGGGGAAAGGAATGAGATCATAGAGGAGCCGCGTGGGGGACGGGAGGCGGATACGGAAGGCGAGGCGGAGTGCATGACGCTCAAGGATCTGGAGGGACTGATAGAATTTGGGGGGGGCAGATATCCAGGCAGGACTGGCATAACAGAGGATGGGACGGATTAAGGATTTGTAGGTGTGGAGGATGGTAGAGGGGTGCAACCCCCATGTCCGGCCAGAGAGGAGTTTGAGGAGGCGGAGGCGGTTGTGGGCTTTGGATTGGATGGATCGGAGATGAGGGATCCAGGTGAGGTGACGGTCAATGGTGAGGGCAAGGTAGGTGAGGGTGGGGGTGAGACGGACAGGACGTGCGCAGACAGTAAGGGAGAAATCCAGGAGCCGGAAGGAGCGAGTGGTACGACCTACGATGATTGCCTGGGTCTTGGAAGGATTGAGTTTCAGGAGCCATTGGTTACACCATGCAGCAAAAAGGTCAAGGTGATTCTGGAGAAGGCGTTGGGACCGTTGGAGGGTAGGAGCGAGGGCGAGGAATGCGGTGTCATCAGCATATTGCAAGAGGTGCACTGGAGGGGGGGGGGTTGGGGCATATCTGCTGTGTACAGGAGGTATCGTGAACTAGCGAGGTTCCCACTTTTATATGCAAAGAACGGCTTCTTATTGGCTGGAATACGTCAGCGATATGGCGCGTAGCGAAGTGGTGCCCTCTACTTCCATAGATGTAGTTGCTATCCCGCGTTGCTTGCAGCGCCATCCCTTAAATCAGGAGGTAAAGTGCGAGAAGTTTTTCTCAGCGATTTTTCTTTATCCAGTGCACTCTTCCAAGTGTTGCTAAGTGCATAGCCGTTGTCTCTATTAAAGTTATTATCGCTAAGCCTAATTTCGACTGCTTCCCGGATCACAGAGTCCCAGTAATTCGATGTGTGGGCTATTACTCTGGTTTCTTCAAATAAAATCTTATGCTTGTTAAGCAGGCTATGTTCAGCCACCGCTGATTTTTCCAAATACCTGTATTTCAGGTGGCGTTGGTGCTCGATGCAGCGGTCGGCAACGGTTCTTACAGACTGGCCCACGTAATTCTTGCCGCATTCGCAAGGAATAGTATAAATTCCCGGCACTCTTAAGCCGAGACTATCTTTGACTGGTCTCAACATTTCCTTAATTTTCCTAGGTGGTCGGAAAACTGGTTTTATTCCTTGCCTCTTCAGGACTCTGGCTATCTTGCTCGTTGTAGCACCGCAAAAAGGAAGCCGCGCTAAGTGTTGGTCCTCTTCTTGTATGTGGCCGGCATCGTGTCTTACTTTCTTGGACAATACTGATTTAATTTCACCGGCAGAATAACCATTCCTCTTGAAAACAGTCGTCAAATGGTTGATCTCGGGACCGAGGTGGTCCTTGTCGGAAATAGTCCTGGCTCTGTGTACTAAAGTATTCAGCATAGCTCTCTTCTGAGACGGATGATGGAAGCTATGGCTATGCAGATATAAGTCTGTATGGGTTGGCTTCCTGTACACAGAATGGCCCAGTCGTCCATCCGGCTTTCGCTCTACCAACACATCTAAAAAAGGTAACTTCCCTTCCTTCTCTACCTCCAATGTAAATTTTATGTTTGGATGTACACCATTCAGATGTTCGACGAACTGCTGCAGCGTGTCGCTGCCGTGTGGCCAGATTAAAAAAGTATCGTCGACGTATCTGTAGAAGCATGATGGGCGGAGGTGAGCACTGCTCAGGGCTCGTTCTTCAAAGTCCTCCATGAAAAAATTCGCTATTGCTGGTGACAGTGGCGAACCCATGGCTGTTCCATCCGTCATTTCATAATAATTTCCACTGTATAAAAAATAAGTGGTCGTCAAGGTATGCCGGAACAACTTCAAAATTTCTGAGGAGAAATGAGCAGACAACAATTGTAATGTGTCATCCACAGGTACTTTGGTGAACAGAGAAACCACGTCGAGGCTGACCATGATATCACTTGGGCCTATCTTCATCTGTTTTATGATATCAACAAACATTTTTGAATTTTTAATATGATGTGGCCAGTGACCAACTATAGGTGCCAACAGTTTAGTTAAGTGCTTTGCAAGCTTGTACGCAGGAGAGCCAATAGCGCTAACAATCGGTCTCAACGGGACGTTCTCCTTATGAACCTTTGGCAAACCGTACAGTCTTGGTGGCCTAGGTGCTCTCGGCCGTAAGTTCTTCACCAGTTCGTCGGAGAGGCCAGAGTTTTTTTAGTAGCTCCCTTGTCTTCCTGCTGAGCGCCGATGTGGGATCCCGTCTGAGAACCCGGTATGTGCTGTCCTCCAGTAATAATCCAACTTTCTTATGGTAATCTGTAGCATTGAGGATTACCGTGGCGTTCCCCTTGTCCGCAGGTAAAACAACTAGATCTTCATCCTTCTGCAACAATTTCAGTCCTTGTCTCTCCTCTCTGCTGATGTTTGACTTAGGCGGCTTGGATGTCGCTAAAATCCGGCTAGTAGCAAGCCTTACGTCATCCGCTGCTTCTTGAGGAAGATGACGAACTGCTTGTTCCACTCCACTAATGATCTCAACCACCGGTAACTTACGTGGAGCTGGGGCAAAGTTCAATCCTTTACTGAGAGCCGAGATGGTAGCTTCATCAAGTTCCTTGTCAGAGAAGTTGATAACAGTGCGGTGAATGCCGTTGGACCCAGTAGAGACAACGGCTATGCACTTAGCAACACTTGGAAGAGTGCACTGGATAAAGAAAAATCGCTGAGAAAAACTTCTCGCACTTTACCTCCTGATTTAAGGGATGGCGCTGCAAGCAACGCGGGATAGCAACTACATCTATGGAAGTAGAGGGCACCACTTCGCTACGCGCCATATCGCTGACGTATTCCAGCCAATAAGAAGCCGTCCTTTGCATATAAAAGTGGGAACCTCGCTAGTTCACGACAGTCAGTTTTAGCCCTGACGACGACCATGGAGGTAGTGGTCGAAAGCTCGGAGATTTATCCTGATTTGACGCGGCATGTATACCGAGAAATTTTTACTCAGGAAATACGTCGCGAAAGACTTCTTAGCCATATTAGTTTCCTCTACGGGGAGGACATAGCGCGCAGCGTTCGTCACCTGGAGAAGCTGCGCCTGAAACAGTCTCAGTTGCTGAGCAATCTGGCTTTTTTACAACGCTGTCGTGACAAGGAGGTAGTACCGAAGTTTGCAGTCGTCAAACACCACATCAGAAGCGCTGCAGTAAACAGAATTTTACGAAAGACCAGCCATGCTATTGTGAAGGAGAGGATACGTCATACCAGGTATGAACTAGACATGAACGCTCGCCTGTTATTTAGTTGCCATTTATTTCTGGCCGAAGTCCTCTCACCATTGGACTGGGAATGGGTGGATATGACTTTGGCGGCACACCAACGAGCCAATTTAAGCAGGACTACGGCGAAACAGGCCGATAAATTTGAGCGGCTTAACCGTGATCAAGGAACTACTGGGTCCAACGGCATTCACCGCACTGTTATCAACTTCTCTGACAAGGAACTTGATGAAGCTACCATCTCGGCTCTCAGTAAAGGATTGAACTTTGCCCCAGCTCCACGTAAGTTACCGGTGGTTGAGATCATTAGTGGAGTGGAACAAGCAGTTCGTCATCTTCCTCAAGAAGCAGCGGATGACGTAAGGCTTGCTACTAGCCGGATTTTAGCGACATCCAAGCCGCCTAAGTCAAACATCAGCAGAGAGGAGAGACAAGGACTGAAATTGTTGCAGAAGGATGAAGATCTAGTTGTTTTACCTGCGGACAAGGGGAACGCCACGGTAATCCTCAATGCTACAGATTACCATAAGAAAGTTGGATTATTACTGGAGGACAGCACATACCGGGTTCTCAGACGGGATCCCACATCGGCGCTCAGCAGGAAGACAAGGGAGCTACTAAAAAACTCTGGCCTCTCCGACGAACTGGTGAAGAACTTACGGCCGAGAGCACCTAGGCCACCAAGACTGTACGGTTTGCCAAAGGTTCATAAGGAGAACGTCCCGTTGAGACCGATTGTTAGCGCTATTGGCTCTCCTGCGTACAAGCTTGCAAAGCACTTAACTAAACTGTTGGCACCTATAGTTGGTCACTGGCCACATCATATTAAAAATTCAAAAATGTTTGTTGATATCATAAAACAGATGAAGATAGGCCCAAGTGATATCATGGTCAGCCTCGACGTGGTTTCTCTGTTCACCAAAGTACCTGTGGATGACACATTACAATTGTTGTCTGCTCATTTCTCCTCAGAAATTTTGAAGTTGTTCCGGCATACCTTGACGACCACTTATTTTTTATACAGTGGAAATTATTATGAAATGACGGATGGAACAGCCATGGGTTCGCCACTGTCACCAGCAATAGCGAATTTTTTCATGGAGGACTTTGAAGAACGAGCCCTGAGCAGTGCTCACCTCCGCCCATCATGCTTCTACAGATACGTCGACGATACTTTTTTAATCTGGCCACACGGCAGCGACACGCTGCAGCAGTTCGTCGAACATCTGAATGGTGTACATCCAAACATAAAATTTACATTGGAGGTAGAGAAGGAAGGGAAGTTACCTTTTTTAGATGTGTTGGTAGAGCGAAAGCCGGATGGACGACTGGGCCATTCTGTGTACAGGAAGCCAACCCATACAGACTTATATCTGCATAGCCATAGCTTCCATCATCCGTCTCAGAAGAGAGCTATGCTGAATACTTTAGTACACAGAGCCAGGACTATTTCCGACAAGGACCACCTCGGTCCCGAGATCAACCATTTGACGACTGTTTTCAAGAGGAATGGTTATTCTGCCGGTGAAATTAAATCAGTATTGTCCAAGAAAGTAAGACACGATGCCGGCCACATACAAGAAGAGGACCAACACTTAGCGCGGCTTCCTTTTTGCGGTGCTACAACGAGCAAGATAGCCAGAGTCCTGAAGAGGCAAGGAATAAAACCAGTTTTCCGACCACCTAGGAAAATTAAGGAAATGTTGAGACCAGTCAAAGATAGTCTCGGCTTAAGAGTGCCGGGAATTTATACTATTCCTTGCGAATGCGGCAAGAATTACGTGGGCCAGTCTGTAAGAACCGTTGCCGACCGCTGCATCGAGCACCAACGCCACCTGAAATACAGGTATTTGGAAAAATCAGCGGTGGCTGAACATAGCCTGCTTAACAAGCATAAGATTTTATTTGAAGAAACCAGAGTAATAGCCCACACATCGAATTACTGGGACTCTGTGATCCGGGAAGCAGTCGAAATTAGGCTTAGCGATAATAACTTTAATAGAGACAACGGCTATGCACTTAGCAACACTTGGAAGAGTGCACTGGATAAAGAAAAATCGCTGAGAAAAACTTCTCGCACTTTACCTCCTGATTTAAGGGATGGCGCTGCAAGCAACGCGGGATAGCAACTACATCTATGGAAGTAGAGGGCACCACTTCGCTACGCGCCATATCGCTGACGTATTCCAGCCAATAAGAAGCCGTCCTTTGCATATAAAAGTGGGAACCTCGCTAGTTCACGACAGTCAGTTTTAGCCCTGACGACGACCATGGAGGTAGTGGTCGAAAGCTCGGAGATTTATCCTGATTTGACGCGGCATGTACACCGAGAAATTTTTAGTCAGGTTGTCTAGTAAATTTAGAACATATTCGGACACAACTGAAGAGGACCCCTTACATCTGTTGCCTAGCGACGTTCAAATTGCTTAACACGATCTGCTCAAAATGAGTTCAGAGGCATATCCCTTCATCATTGATAGGCCTTAAATCTTATAAAACATATGTATTCTCTTACAAAATTCAGATATCAAATATTGTTACCTCACGTCAGCAGCTTGCTTGTCAAGAAGCGTACACAATATTTCTAGATAATTAAAACTGATCGAAATATTTCTGCTTCTCACTGCACTGCTCTGTTCAGAGTTCCATAACAGGCTGCCGATGCCTAGCGAGTAATGAAGCATACTGGTAGGCACTTGGCAAGATTGCTACTTGTTAGGCTGTAATACGAGGAGTAGACAGTACTTTTAGACTGACTGATTTCGCATTCAGTTTCATAACCATTTAATAACCAATAACTATTACTGTAGACCACCAAGGCAACATTCTGCCCAAAGATCGATACTGAATATCCGTTCTTTACTCCTGTATGTTTGCAGGTGTTTACCTGTCAACAATACATACTCTTCTTCAGTCTGTATCATATGCCCCCAAAAATGGAACAGTCAAATGAATATCGAATCACTGGAAATTATACGAGAATCGTTGATGAAGAGGTATGAGAATCTCCTTACCATGAGCCGCCGATCATGTAGGAATCGTTTACGATGACAAGGTCGACCAGTCTGCGAAGGAGGCCACAGTGTTTCTGGCCTACATTGAAAGTCAGTCTATCGTGCTCCGATTTCAAGTTACGGATGCTGAAAGCGGCCGTGGAAGAAAGGACAGGGTTTTGACGCCTTTAATCCGCCACAAAAGTCAATACTACGCTGCGATCCAGCCTGTGATTGGAAGCTTCCTCTGGTTTCGAAAATTTTAGGTAAAAAGGAAGGTGACACCTACATTGGTACGAATGCGTACAAACCATAGCCCAACTCCTCATTTGCATCGGATAGGCACCAAGGATAATCCTTTCTACGACTATCAGAAGAAAGAAGACGGAGATGTCAACTACTTGCTGACGCCCTATAGTTTCTTCGAAACACAGCAAATCTACTCGTATATCTGCACCTGCTTTAGCCCTTTTTTATTTTATACCAAATAGTAACATGCTTTTACGAAATTTGGTGTTCTGTCTGTGGTTGCACTCTCACTTTCAGATATACGCTTGTCAGTCATTGTTCAGTCCTATTTTTTATATTCTATTTTGTCTGTGATTGATATGTCATGATTTCTTAGCCTTAACTACTGAACCTACTTGAAAATTGTAAAATGATGACAATCTCGTTCAAGCTATTTACATCTTGATATCAATATATTCGAACCGAGAACAGCTGCCAACATGAGTAACTTAGAAGTAGTAGTAGTGAAGCAAATTAAATCACTTAACAAAAACAAGTCTTCCGGTCCAAACTGTATACCAAATACGTTCGTTTCAAAGTATGCTGATCAATAGCTCCATACTTAAACAATCATGTACAACCGTCGCTCGACGAAAGATCAGTACTCAAAGACTGGAAAGTTGCACAGGTCACACTAGTATTTAAGAAAGGCAATAGGAGTAATCCACTAAATTACGGGCCCATGTCATTAAAATCGTAAGCAGTAGGACTTTGGACGTATTTTGTGTTCGAACTTTAAAAGTTTTCTCGAAGAGAAGGTTCTATTGACATAGTCAACAAAGATTAAGAAAACATTGTTATTGTGAAACACTACTAACTCTTTACTCACACGAAATGTTGAGTGCTGCTGACAAGGGATTTCAAACTGATTCTGTATTTCTAGATTTCCGTAAGACTTTTGACGCTGTACCTCACTAGCGGCTTGTAATCATATTGCGAGCTTATGGAATATCGTCTCAGCTTCGCGACTAGATTGGTCACTTCCGTCTAAGAGATCACAGTTCGTAGTAACTGATGTTCCCCAAAATAGTGCTATAGGCCCTCTGCTGTTTCTGATCTGTATATACGACTTAGGAGACAATATGATTGGCCATCTTAGGTTTTTTGCAGTTGGTGCTATCGTTTATCGTCTAGCAAATTCATCAGAAGATCAAAACCAATTGAAAAACGATTTAGAGTGTGTGTGTGTGTGTGTGTGTGTGTGTGTGTGTGTTGGGGTTTATGGGCGCTCAACGCCGAGGTCATCAGCGCCCTGACACACATTAAAAGGAACGAATGTGGACAGACCTAATAAAACTGAAGCACACTCGCAAAGAAAGCAGGAAAAGAAGGAAAATGCTACATAAGAAAGTAAAACGTAAGAAAGGGGAAACGTAGCAACAAGAATGCCATAGGAAATTGTCATTGGCTGGCCACTTACATAAAATATGGGCGAGCTTGTCACACAGTGAGCAAATTAAGATCCGCTCCCTAAAATCTTTGTAAAAACATTTGACATGGCACAGAACTTTAAAACTTTAACCACATTCGTCCGAGTGCTGCCTAAAAGAGATGGCAGGTCCGCTGGCAAGTAGCCGCGGCCCGCTGGTCAGAAAATAAAACGCAATCCAATAAAACGTGGCGCACAGTGACCTGGACGCCACAAGCACCACACATTGGAGGGTCCTCTCGCCGGAGCAGGAAGCCATGCGTCATAGGACTGTGGCCTATCCGAAGCCGAGTGAGGAGAACCTCGTCCCGTCGAAGGGACTGAAAGGAAGTACACCACACACGCGTTGTGGGCTTGACCATACGGAGCTTATTGTCAGTGACTTCCAGCCACTCATCGTCCCACCGACGCATGACTCGTGAGCTCAACAGCGAGGTGAGTGCGTGCAGGGGGATAGCACACTGAAATATTTGTGGATCGAGACACGCCTCCTTGGCTGCGAGATCTGCCCTTTCATTCCCAGCAATGCCGACGTGTCCCGGAACCCAACAGAAAGCCACCACTTTCCCCAGTCGCTGTAGTTGGAGGAGGGCATCCTGTATGGTCTGGACTATTTTATCTGCTGGATACAAACGTTGCAATGAGTGAATTTCACTTAGTGAATCGGAACAGAGAAGAAATTTAGGACAGGAAGAATGTCTCATCTGCTCCAGTGCCCGCAAGATCGCAGACAATTCTGCATCAAAGACAGTAAAAGTCTGAGGCAGTCGAACCTTGAGGACACGTTCTGGAAAAACAACAGAGCAACCAACGGAATCCCCTTGTTTCGACTCATCCGTAAAAACGGCTACATAGTCGTGGTGCTCAGATAAAACGGCAGAAAATGCTGCATTAAAAACGGTGGCAGGAGTGCAATCTCTCTTGTACTGCACCAAATCTAAAATCACTTTGGGCCTCTCCAGTAACCAGGGTGGCAGGCGGTTAAAACCCAGGATTTAGGGTTGTACGGACTCCACACCGAGGGACTCTAGCACACGTTGCACACGGATCCCAAACGGCAACGTAGCCCAGGGACGGTGGGAAAAAAGGCGGTCCAGAGGCGGATGACCAACAATATGGTGAGCAGGCGAGGTTGGAGCTGCAAGAAACTTAGAAGCCTGGCGCACCAACAGGAGCTGCCGCTGGATGGTAAGTGGTGGTTCCCCTGCCTCAGCACAGAGGCTGGGTATGAGACTAGTCCAATAAGCACCTGTGGCCAGTCGAACCCCTGCATGGTGGACAGCGTCAAGGATCCGCAAATAAGACGGCCTCGCTGACCCATACACTGTGCACCCATAATCCAGCCGTGAACACACAAAAGCTCGATAAAACTGAAGGAGACGCGCCCTGTCCGCTCCCCAAGACCTGTGGCTGAGGCACTTGAGGATGTTCAATGCCTTCAGGGTTCTGGCTTTCAAGTCTCGTAGGTGTGGCAGCCATGACAACCTGGAGTCAAAAATTAGGCCCAGAAACCGCACTGTGTCTCTAAAATGTAGGACAGTATCCCCCATATGCAAGGCAGGCAAAGTAAAAAGACGACGAGAACGATTAAAATGAACACAAACACACTTATCGGCAGAAAACCGAAAACCCGTCTTTGCAGCCCACTCCTCTAACCGCCGCACTGTTAGATGCAACTGACGGCTCACGGTTGCAACATTGGAGGAGGAACAGAAAACAGCAAAGTCGTCCACAAACAAGGAGCACTGTACTGGACTCTTCACTGTAGACGTTATACTGTTGATGGCTATGGCAAAGAGGGTAACGCTTAAAACACTGCCCTGGGGACACTGTTCTCTTGCTCAAAGCGATCAGACAGTGTGTCACCAACTTGGGTCCGAAAAAAACGCTGAGACAGGAAAGACCGAATGAAAATGGGGAGGCGGCCTCCAAAGCCCCATTGATGCAGTTGTGCAAGAATACAGTGTCTCCAAGTAGTATCATATGCCTTACTGATATCGAAGAAGATACCGTTACAGTGATGCTGATGGAGGAAAGCCTCTAGGAAGGTCAGGTTGTCGACCGTGGACCGAAATTTTCGGAATCCAAACTGAGAGCGGCTAAGGAGCTGTCTGGTTTCTAACAGCCAGACCAGACGACGGTTAACCATCCATTCCAGGGTCTTTCCGACACAGGTTGAAAGGTCTCTGTTGGATTCCTTTCATGTTAATATCTTAAATCTGTTGTCATTTACAGCATAAATTCCTCTTCTAAATTTACTGTGGTGTTTCTGACTATCTGGGAGGAGACTGAGCAGTGAAATGTGTTACTTTTACACATTAACAAGAACGATCTGTCACACTACTACACTTTAAAACACGGTTTATGTGTAATTCATGTCACACAGTCTCATACGGAACCTACATCCACTTTCTTTTATATACTGTATATGATAAGATACTGTCATCCCCCTTCCCTTCTGTATGAGAGGATGAATGAGCAAATGTATTTCTAGTTGCATGCCTGATGGTAGCAGACAAGCCTGTCTGCTAGAGAACAGTAGGGCCAACGTCAGAACAGGTAGCTACGCTTTCTAAAAGCAGAGAGGTTTCTATTCTTAGTATGGTCCTGTCCGTCCCTTGTCATGTTGGTATAGGAAGCTGGCTCTCTGGTCACTTCCATTTGTATTTGTGAGGCACCCCTCAGGAGGGGACCACGGCAGTCTGTCCGCGGCGAGCGTCTGAAGTGGTAAGATCTCCGGCTAAGCGCGTGTCTGCTAAGTCCGTAGGACAATTGATTTCTTAAGTTCAGCCTAACTGAAAATTTAATTACCTTTATTTCAGGTTAAGCTCTAAAATATGTAATGTTATCTTAAATTGCAACGCAGTGTATTTCGAGTGTGAAGTTCAGAATATCTTCCAGTAGTTGCTTTGTCACTACTTTGTGAGTAAAGTGGAACCACGTGTTGATCAGTAACTCTAAGATCATCAATCTTAAATGCGAATGTGCGTGAGATTATAACGTCTCGTCTTGACAATATTTTTCAATATAGCAACTTTTCTTTATGTTCAACCCACGTGGGGTGTACTTTGTGAGACCAGTACCACGTGCTTATACAATTGTTTGACCCAGTAGGTTAATAGTAAGACGATAGTAACCAGTTCGAGGTTTTTCTTTTGTAAATTGCGTTTCGATGTAATTTATTTTAATTATCAAAATTATTGTGGAGTTACACTCTTTGTGTAAACCAAGTTGACCACGTGAAGCATGTGGTGTAAGCATCAAAGTAGCCCTCAGCTATTCTTTTTGGGAAGATTTCACAGAGAGTTAGTATGAATTTAGTATACCAGTGTGTGGTAATTACATGACGGATAGGATTGCGCTACGAACGTAACTTCTTTGGGTGAAAATTGAATCGGGTGGTTGTGGTTAATCTCCTCTTGGATATGCCACAACGCTCTTCGTGTGTTATTTTATGAATGCAGTTTTGTATGTAGTCTTCCAATCTTGGCTCCCTATTTGATGTGTTCCATAAGATTACAAACTCACATTTACACAATCCTAAATAAGGCACCAGTTTAGTTATGAATAAAGTTTGAAATGCAGAAATTTTAACGGAACAATGATCAATGTTAAAATAAATGTCGAAATATAAATTGATTTATTTCTTTTTATTTAAATTGTCTTTTTATATATATATCACTGGTTATCGTAAGATGAGTACTAAAAGATTATGATTAATGTTCGTGTGGTTGGGAATTTGGTAAGCTAGACTGGATGCCTGCTGAAACAGTTGCGCAGTAATGCAAGGTTAACTTCCTCAGATAGCTCACAGCTTTTAACCCACTTTTATGGGCTTGAACATCAGCACCGCTTTCAGAATAAATTAATGCAACAACTTAACAAATAACAACATTACACATGGCGACCCTATTCTGTGATTCCGCTAGACTCTGGAATCTCTGAAACGTTAGATTGCGAGCGTTGTATAATCTTAATTTTTTTTCCCTGCAGCGCTCAAACAACTTCTGCGTTGTTTCTGAGCAGACTTTCAAATGATTCACGGCGTTGTTGAGTGGCGTTGTGTTGTTTGTCTTGTTGTTTTGTTTTCTATATTTTTGTGTGTTTATATGTGAGTGTGTTTTTTTCTCGCTTGTAAATTGCACTGCTTCGATCAAAGATAAAAATTTGTTTTGCGTGTGAAAAAGTGTGTACTAGGTTGGGTACCTTTCGTGTAACTGTCGTAATTTTTGGGGGATACATTTATTGTGATTAGTGTGTTGCGTACTGGGTATAAATTGAACTAATGCAGACATGTAACCAAGCTAAAAGTAGGCGGTCCAACACCTTAAGCAACATGGACCAAGGGGATAATTTGATTTCGAATATTAACGTGTCGGACGGTTCCGAAAATGCAATGGGGAATACTTCAGACGAAATGCAAAACAGGACAAACGGGCTCACAGCAGAGCCAGATATTAATTTGCCTCCTACTAACCAAATTGATTTGGCAGAACTCATGAAAGCTTTATTGCAACAAAATAAAGAAAACGCAGAGAAATCAGAAAAATCGTTCCAAGAACAGAAAGAATCATCTGAAACATCGATCCGAGAGCTAGGCGAACAAATGACGCAGAAATCTGAAAAATCGATCTGAGAGCTAGGCGAAGAAATGACAGAGAAATCTGAAAAACCGATCCGTGAGCTAGGCGAACAAATGACGCAGAAATCTGAAAAATCGATCCGCGAGCTAGGCGAACAAATAGACGAAAAACTAATCCAGCAGACAAATAAAGTCGACAAGTCGATGCAGAGAGTGTCCGATGATATCTCACAAAGAATAAACAATCTGGCAAGTGAAATAAAAAGTGATATTATGAAAGAATTAGGCCGTACATTTGAACAAATCGATGATCATTTGCAAGCCTTAGAACAGGGCAAGCGGAGTCGCGATGCGGAATCGAAAGAGAGCGAGGAACAGCTACTTAGGAATTTCCAAGCGCTGAGAGAAGAATGCCAAAGGGAACACCAGCAGGTACTTTTGAGGGTCCAGGAGGCGGAAACGCATTGTCCCGCGTCCGTTAGCAACACAGTAGCGGACAACAGTCAAGCGATTCACGCACTCGAACAGCAAGTAGAACAATTGAAGCAGACTGCGGCGGAGGACAAGAGACAAATACATGATAAGATTGCGGCATTAGTGGACATCGTAGGCACGATGAAGGCGATGGAGAGCAATAACAATACTACACAGGTAGCGGTTGCAGAGACCGAAGAAGTTTGTTCGCTTCTTAGATTTCAGAATGGACAGTTCGAAGTGAACAGGCGGCACAAAGCTGTAACAGGCGAATTACAAGAATGCGTGGCGCATCTGGAAAGCCGCATGGGGTGTGATTCTGAACTCGCCAATAGCACTAAAAATAGCTGTACGAACAGTGCAGAGAGGGACTCCAGCCACGAGGGAGATTTTGACGACAGGGAAGAATGTATTTTGAGGGGCAGACATGAGAAAAATAGAAACATTCAAGGGCCTCGCCGGGAGGAAATGCGGGGATTTGATTTCAAACATTTCCTTACGTTGAGAAAGTTTGAGATATTTCGAAATTCGCAAAAAGGATAACATCCACGAGCATGGCTCGAGCAATTTGAGTTCTGTCTTCCCCCCGAATGGGCAAGTTCACATAAGATAGAATATATGTGTGGCTCTTTGGAAGGCGAACCGGCGATTCGCATGAGGTCGGCAGCGCGTCACTGCAACTCCACTCGGGAGTTTCGACAAGCCTTTCTGTCCACCTATTGGTCGTAAGCGGCACAAGATAGGGTCACGCATGGCATAACTATGCTGCCAAATTTGAACCAGTCTGGTTTCGGCAGCCCAGCACGCCTATTCGACCACATGCTGCAGGCAAATCAATTTTTATACGACCCATACGGGCCTGCGGAACTAATTAGGATATGCATCACCAAATTGCCGATGCACTTGCGCCACGTCATTCTTGCGGGACAATGCAAAGAGGACGTGGAAACGTTTAAGACACTTCTCCAAGAGTTGGAATACAATACAGGAGAATGCCTGCCTAATCAGGCACAAAGTTATAAGGGGCACAGCAGCGCGATCACAGTCGTGGCCGTAGTACTAATCAACGCCGTGACTGGTCGTCGCGACGCGAACGGAACAATAATCGGTACTGGCCGTATAGAAACTGGGGTAACAGTCGCGAACACAGGTGGAACAACGGAAACGATTGAAGACGTGGACAAGATCGTGAACGCAACAGGTACGGCAACCAGAACTGATACTACGATGAACACGGTGGGAATAGGATTGTAGGCGGAGCACCATATGATATTAAAATTCGGCCTGCCAACCCTAGACATAATCCAGCAAATGGAAATGAACAAAACCGCAATGACAAATGATCAGCGCAGAAGGCGCCCAATCGGAACAAGGTCGTCAAGGCGACACTCCGATAACTATTGGGACGTGTGCGGTCCTTTCCTGGTTTGAGGAGAGGGATGAGACTTGCCTCCCTCCACGAGGTGGGGAACACTCCTGTCTGCCATACGAGATTAAAACATTCGAGGAGGATTTCCTTTGACGACACTGGCAGATGTCGAAGCATGGAGTACTGGATGCGCTCGTGACCTGGTGCAGTGTCAGAAGTCTCAGTAAGTGCCGATTCGAGTTCCCACATGGAGAAAGGGGAGTTGTAGGCCTCAGAACTGTTCGACCGAAAGTCCAAGTTTGTTCTCTCGACAGTCGCACGGTAGCGACGAAACGCTGGATCCTGATTTGCAGTGGCAGTACTTTGTTCAAAATGCTCTGCCAGCGTCTGAGCAATGGCTCTGGGTGTCGTTTGGAGGCACCCCTAGTTCAGGACTGCAGCTATTGGTAAACAGCTGCGTTTACCGGAAATCCTCCGGATGGCTTCTCATACTTTCGTGGAACAAGTGCAACGGTCGATGGGGTCCAGGAACTCCTGACATGACTTTTTTTTTTTGCTCTCTTTAATGAAGCGGCATGCCCTGGCTCTCGTGATTGAAAAGGCGGTAAGTTTGACCGCTGTTGGGTGGCATTTAAATCGTCGAAGAGTCGCACTCCTGTCCCAGATGGCTGAACGGCACTCTTCTGTCCACCAAGGTACAAGGCGCCGCTTAAGAGGGCCAAAGGACTTTGGTATGGACAGGCCAACAGCATGATGGATCACAAGTGGTGATGTGATCCACCCATTCCTGTACGCTGTTGCGACGTTCAAAGACAGCAAACCGACTTAACAGTGGCCAGTTAGTCCTGCCAATCATCCACGATGGCGGCCTCAGCTCCAGCAATACACCATCTAGGAGATGAATGCGGATGGGGAAGTGATCGCTGGAATGAAGGTCGTCAATGACCTCCCAGTGAACAGAGTCGGTGAGGGTTGGAGAGCAGAAAGATAGGTCAATGGCTGAGAATGATCCAGTAGCATCAGAGAAATGAGTCGGAGTACCAGTGTTGAGGATGCACAACACTTGAGATGTCAGGAGGCTCTCCAAAACTCGACCTCGAGCGCAAAGACAAGTTGAGCCCCACGGGACATGATGGGCATTGAAGTCACCCAGGAAGAGAAATGGGCGGGGAAGTTGTTCGACAAGATCTGTGAGAGCCTCTAAGGTCACTGCATCTAGAGGAGGTAAATAAAGGGAGAGACGTCAGAGAGAACGACATCAACATCAGCAGAGTGTATACCTTCAGTCTCCTTCAGCGGGCGAATCTTTACCTTTGGCTTTGGCTTAGATTTTTTCGTCTGAGGTGGCATTGGAGCCAAAACCTCAGAAGCGGTAGGGGGTGTAGCAGCGCTGGGCAGTGCACAAGACTTGACCTGGGGAGGGGCAGGAAGGTCCATGATGTCAGCTACCATGGCCTGGTCAGAAGGCTGGGTGGGAGCAGCAGGCTTCACAGGAACTGCAGCAGCACACGTACGTTGATAAATGCAGGTGCTAGTGCTGACAGTAGCAACCTCCGTTTGTGTAGCGGCATCAGTTTTCAAGACCAGCTGTTTCAGAACGGAAGAAAAGGAGGCAGTGAACGTGCGCGGCTGCATGGACTTGTATGTTTTCTTCGCCTCACCATATGGGATGTGTTTTGTGGTTTTAAGTTCCTGGATCTTCCGTTCCTCAAGGAAAACTCTGCATTCCCTACTCCACACAGGGTGAGCCCCAGAGCAGTTGACACACTTGGGAGGAGAGGAGCAACCAACGCCCTCATGGGCGGCTTTACCACATTTCTCGCAGGTGGCTTCCCCTCTACAGCCGAGTGTAGTGTGTCCAAAGTGTTGGCATTTAAAACACCGCATGGGGTTGGGGTAATAAGGCCGCACACTGAGACGTAGGAAACCTGCTGTCACATGCTCTGGCAATTTGGTGCTGTTAAACGTAAGAGTAAACGAGTCGGACTTCACGAGAGCACCATCCACCCGTTTCATAACGTGTTTCACGTTGACAATTCCTTCCCGGGACCATTCAGACTTCAGTTCGTCTTGGGGAATGTCAACGAGATCCCTGCAAGTCACAACACCTTTGCTGTAGTTAAACGTGTTGTGAAATTCAGTCTCTATCGCAAACTCTCCAAGGAATTGTGCCTTCTGAAGGTTCTTGACTTGTTGGAAGCTGGATGTTTCAACCAACAAGGTTCCATTTCGCAAGCGCTTTACAGATTTTAAGGTGCCAGCAATGCCTTCTAAGCCTTTCTGTATGTAAAATGGTGGAACTTTATCGAAACTCCCCTCTTTTCTTTTAATTATGAGAAACACATTCTGCAAAGCAGTATTAGATTAGATTAGATTACTACTTGTTCCATATATCATGAATACGACACTTCGTAATGATGTGGAACGTGTCAGGTTAATAAAAGGTGTCTATACAAGATATTACATTAGACAAAATATTACATGACACTCAATATTTTCAATTTTTTTGTGGGGGTTGGGAAATTACCCACTTACTATACCCAAAAATTCATCTAATGAGTAGAAGGAGTTGCCATTAAGAAATTCTTTTAATTTCCTTTTAAATGGTTCGAATGGCTCTGAGCACTATGCGACTTAACTTCTGAGGTCATCAGTCGCCTAGAACTTAGAACTAATTAAACCTAACTAACCTAAGGACATCACACACATCCATGCCCGAGGCAGGATTCGAACCTGCGACCGTAGCGGTCGCTCGGCTCCAGACTGTAGCGCCTAGAACCGCACGGCCACTCAGGCCGGCTCCTTTTAAATGCTATATGGCTATCTATCAGACTTTTGATGCTATTAGGTAAGCATCCTGTTACCAGTAACTGAGTCAGGAGGACTGGCTACACGAGCCCTCTTGTTGGATTGGGTGCTAGAACCTACCAGCGGCCCACCCTTCCACTGGGAGGAGAAGAATAAAAGTTCGAGGGTTCCATCTCGGTCCCACGAGCAGCTAGGGAACTAGAAGTCCACCTAGACAGAGCCCCGCGTGCCTAGGTAAGCCTTATACGACTGAGGTGCGGCAGATTCCCCAGAGGTTGCCCGCTAACGACTGTTCCACCTCAACAGGCATGCATCTCATCAGCGCGCAGCACACCTTGAGATTGAGGGGTTGTTTATAGAGGTTTATTCCATCCTCACGATCCGGGCGGTCAAGCCAAGATCCCCATTCCCTGAGACACACAAAGTTCCATCGCCGCGCCGCACAGTGGTCGGTGAAGCATGCCCTACGTGACAGGGGACTGGCGGCGCTTACCAGTCCTCAGCTCAGGAACCCCAGGGTCGCCAAGCCCGTACCCAGCAACTGAATGCTGAGCCCCTGGGGGCGAAAAACGATTTAGATAACATACCTTTAGGGTGCAAAAATTGGCAATTGACCCTAAATAATGAAAAGTGTGAAGTCATCCACATGAGGGCTAAAAGGAATCTGTCAAACTTCGTTCACACGATAAATAAATGAAATATAAGCACTGCATGTTCAACGACGTACCTAGGAATTACAATTACGAATGACTTAAATTGGAAAGAATACACAGAAAATGTTGTGGGGAAGGCGAACTAAAGACTGCGTTTTATTTTCAGAACACTTAGAGATGCAACAGATTTGTTAAAGAGACTACCTACACTACGCTTGTCCCTCCTCTTTTGGATTACTACGTAGTGTGGGATCCTTACCAGTTAGGATTAAAGGAGTACATCGAGAAAGGTCAAACAAGACCAGCACGTTTTGTGTTATCGAGATGTAGGGGAGAGAGTGTCACGAAAATGAAATGTCGTGTGGCTAGGGCCTCCCGTCAGGTAGACCGTTTTATGATACAGGATATAGGGAGAGCATCATTAAAACAAAGGTGCTTCTCGTTGCTGCTGTATCTCCTCACAAAATCTCAATCACCAACTTTCTCCTCCGAATGTGAAAATATTTTGCTGACACTGACCTACATAGGGAGCAACGATCATCATAATAAAGTAAGGGAAATCAGAGCTCGCACGGGAAGATATAGGAGTTCCTTTTTCCGTACTGTATTAGAGAGTGGGAAAACAGAGAATCCGATGAGGCATATGTCAGACACTTAAGAGTGATTTGCAGGGCAGCCATGTAGATGTAGATATGATTTATACTTGTACCAAGCTATTGGTAGTACGGTTCAATAAAATCCAATCATATAAACATAATGTATCACCTGCTGTGTGTTTAGATGACTAAGTATTTTATTGAATAACTGTGTTCAGCCTAAATGCTTTGTTGAGATAATTCATTTTAAATAATTCTTGTATATTTCCAGTCATCCTTCTAAAAGTGAGACGAGAGGTTTCAGACTTTTTGGATGCATGGTCCCCTTGACGTGAATACCTGAATACAAACGCCGTTGACTCCTTTCGCAGATGGCATCCGACTCGAAGTGAAGGGTAAATAAACTTAAGTTTCGAAAGAAATGAATAAGTGGAGTTATTTCCTTATTAACTGTCGATATAACACATTTTCTTCTACTTTTAATGCCATTACGACTCATTTTTGCAACGAAATCATTGGAAAGACTGGAGCTTGCTTTCTCATCATCAGTTCTTCAAATCTAAGCATCTCTTTCTCCACACCCATTGGCGATCTCTATTTCGTGTCAAGCTGCCAATGTTGAAACACAGATCAACATAAGTAGGATGTTGCAAAAGGTATCAAAACTCGTAGGGCTTTGTTACTTACTTGCAGATACTCCTGTTTCACAGAGCTCCAAAATTCAAGCAATGAGGAGGAAACGAACTTGAATTTCAATGTAGAGTCTGAAGAAATATCAATAAATTGTTCTTCTTCTTCGGTGAGAAGCGTTGATGGAATTTCTGTACTGAAAGGATCCCTGATAAAGCTGTGTTGATCGGCTTCCTCTAAAGTACATCAGAAAATAATCACTGAGTTCATTTAAAAGAACCACATGCACATATTTCAGTTCTACTCTGCACGGAAAGTCGTTGTATTCTAAGAGCAGGTGAATCGTAGTGAATATATTTATTATCCAAATTTTTGTTCCATCATAGTAGTTTCTTTCGGAATGCCGAAATTTTGTCTGACAGTTGCAGAATTTTTGTCTCATCACCCTGAAGGGATATTTTCAGTGAGCTGAATTTTTCAAAGATGTCACAAATATATGCCAATTTCAAAGCGAAGTCACTCTCTGCCAACTTTTCGGAACTGAAATGTTTCTCTTGAACAAGATAAGAGTATAATTCATTTCTGAGTTCATACACTATGTGATCAAAAGTATCCGGACACCCCCAAAAACGTACGTTTTTCATATTAGATTCATTGTGCTGCTACCTACTGCCAGGTACTCCATATAAGCGACCTCAGTAGTCATTAGACATCGTGAGAGAGCAGAATGGGGCGCTCCGCGGAATTCACGGACATCGACCGTGGTCAGGTGATTGGGTGTCACTTGTGTCATATGTCTGTACGCGAGATTTTCATACTCCTAAACATCCAGTGGTCCACTGTTTCCGAAATGATAGTGAAGTGGAAACGTGAAGGGACACGTACAGCACAAACCGCACAGGCCGACCTCGTCTGTTGACTGACAGACATCTATACAGACTGTTGACTGGCAGACATATATCCAGACCTTCACACAGGAATTCCAAACTGCATCAGGATCCACTGCAAGTAGTGTGGCAGTTAGGTGGGAGGCGACAAAACTTGGACTTCATGGTCGAGCGGCTGCTCATGAGCCACACATCACGCCGGTAAATGCAAAACGACGCCTCACTCGGTGTAAGGAGCGTAAAAGCGTAAACATTGGACGATTGAACAGTGGAAAAACGATGTGTGGAGTGACGAATCACAGTACACAATGTGACGATCCGATGGCAGGGTGTGGGTATGGCGAATGCCCGGTGAACGTTATCTGCCAGCGTGTGTAGTAGCAACAGTAAAATTCGGAGGCGGTGGTATTGTGGTGTGGCCGTGTTTTTCATGGACGGGGCTTGCACCCCTTGTTGCTTTGCGTGACTTTATCACAACACCAGCCTACACTTGTGTTTTAAGCATCTTCTTGCTTCCCAGTTGAAGAGCAATTCGGGGATGGTGATTGTATCTTTCAACAAGATCGTGCACCTGTTCATAATGCACGGCCTGTGGCAGAGTGATTAAACCACAATAACATCCCTGTGTGGACTGACTTGCGGATAGTCCTGACCTGAATCCTATAGAACGGATTTGGGATGTTTTGGATCGCCGATTTCGTACCAGGCCTCAGCGTCCGACATCGATACCTTTCCTCAGTGCAGCACTCCGTGAAGAATGAGCTGTCATTCCCCAAGAAACCTTCTAGCACCTGATTGAACAGATGCTTGCGTGAGTGGAAGTTGTCATCAAGGCTGAGGCTGGGCCAACACCATACTGAATTCCAGCATTACCGATGGAGGGCGCTACGAACTTGAAAATCATTTTCAGCCAGGTGTCCAGATACTTTTGCTCACATAGTGTATACTCTTTTCCCCATGTGAAAGGCAGTGAGGGTTACTGTAATAAGTTACGGAAATGTGCTCATCCTCCTTATCTAAGTACTTGTATTGAAAATATCATGACTTAAGCAGCCAACTTTTAATGACGTTTATCACTATTATCACTGATTAAAAACCTTAATGAAGGTCAGGGTTCATGCTTTCTGATGTCAGTATTGTAGGTGAAAAACGTGTGTCCAAGTAGCGTCAAGCGCCTCTATATGGATCAGAGTTTGCAATTCAGCTAACAGGCAGCCGTACTACGACATTAATCTGTACACAGACCTACACAGATTTTCCGGTCACTGTTGTTTTTTTCATTAAAAGAGTGTATTATTTCAAACAAGCCTGTTTCTTTTGATCTAAGAATTATTTTCCTGCGGAAAAGAAGACCTCAATGAAATTAGTTCCCATGTATTAATCGCATGCAACAAACGACATGTGCATTATTTTGTTTGTCTGTAGCTTTATCCAACTGAACTGCTAAATCGTCATTATCTTTAGTGTTTTCAAGCAACTGATGATTAATGCCGTCAGCTAAAGAGAGTATTCGACGTCTAATAGTGCTGTCCGACAAAGGCACACTTGCCAGTTGCTTGGCAACACTTATTATCATAATAGATATCATGACGAGAGCAGCTGGTAAAATAAGGTCACCTGCTACAGTGTGAGGTTTCTTGCTGTTTGGCAACGACAGGCAACTTTGTAAGATGGAAGGCGTGCCTGTGTAGGGATCGTAGCTCTTTTAGTGAGAGTTATTTTTTGTTTAGTCTTTTATACTGTGGGAGGAAAAGTCTTGTCGTGGTTTTTATTTACCAGACAACTGTGATTTCACTAAAAAAGTCATTTCTCATTTTATTAGAAAGCGTGCAAACAATAACTAGGACTCTGAAACAAATGACACGCTGCAGTCGTTGTTCGGCTCCAACAGCATTACACGTAAAACGTAAATTAAAGTAACTGTCTTCATACTTCGGGCATCTTCGACTATTCAGATCTTTAGAACTGCATGATTCATTTGAAATATCACGTTTTGCACTTACGTTCAAAAATATGTCCATACTGCCAGGGCAACAAAAATCTCAGAAGACAAACGACGATTGAAAACGATATGTGTTCGACAAAACTAACCTAAAAACTGATTGTTACTGCATAAAAACAAATGAGTCACATAGTAAGATTCGACAGCAATCCACAACGCCGCCATGGTAACAACACTTAAGTGCCAGCCCATTAGATATCACTACTAGTACATGTGTTATCCCTCTACTCAGAAAGCAAAAAAATCAAATTAGGAGGGTGAGCCAAATTAAAACCTTAAATACTTTTTAAATATTATTTATTGTGCAGAAGTGGTACAAAGCTGTATCACTTTATAACATAATCTCCCCCACGCTCAATGCAAGTCCTCCAGTGCTTACAAAATTCATAAATTCCTTTAGAAAAAAATTCTTTTGGTAGTCCACGCAACCACTCATTCACCGCAGTGGCGTACCTCATCGTCAGAACGGAGCTTCTTTCCTCCCACTGCGTCTTTGAGTGGTCCAAACAAATGGAAATCACTTGGAGCAAGGTCTGGTGAGTGTGGTGGATGAGGACACTCAAAATGCAGGTCTGTGATTGTTGCAACTGTTGCAGTGTGGGGCCTTCCTTTGTCACGTTGCAAAAGGACAGCTGCTGACAGCAATCCACGTCGCTTTGATTTGATTGCAGGCCGCAGAAGATTTTTTAGGAGATCTGTGTACGGTGCACTGGTAACAATGGTCCCTCTAGACATGTAATGCTACAAAATGACGCCTTTTTCGTCCCAGAAGAGAGTCAGCATAACCTTCCCTGCTGATGGTTCTGTTCGAAACTTCATTGGTTTTGGTGATGAGGAATGACACCATTCCTTGCTCGCTCTCTTCGTTTCTGGTTGGTGGAAGTGAACCCAGATTTCGTTCCCAGGAAGCCATCACATTCTCATTCAAAGCGCCGAAGAAGTTCTTCACAAGCATCAACACGTCGTTCTCTCATTTCAGGAGAGTCACAACTCGTTGTGCCTGATCTGGACGAGGAGCATCTTCCACTGAAGTCACACCATTTGCAAACTTCCTACTCCATTCGTAGACTTGCTGCTGTGACAAACATGCATCACTGTACTGAACCTTCATTCGTCGACGAATTTCAATAGGTTTCACACCTTCACTATGCAACAACCGAATAACAGAACGCTGTTCTTCCCTGGTGCAAGTCGCAAGTGGGGCAGCCATCTAGCAGTGCGGCTATATAACGACGCGGCCAAGGCGACACAGCCGTCAGTCTTACCACTTGACAATGACTGAGGAGAGCTTGGTCGAAAGCTCGTGGGATTTTAATCACCTGACGCGGCTGGAAGGCCGAGAAAATTTTATTAATTCATATCGCCGCGAAACCACGCATTCATACACGACTAAATTGTTAACTTGCCCAGTGCATGCGGTGGGTGTTTAATCTAGTCTTAACACCAAGGGTAAAACATTTATTACTTCCACATCACTGAAATTCGATTCACTCTCGATCTCTGATATTAAACGTCTTTTATGCTGTGTTTCACAGTACTCCGTGGCCCCACCATATGTTTATTATTTGTAACTGAAGTGGTTAAATGCTTCACGTGTTTCTTGTTATTCTGAATAAGACGTTCGTCATGTTTAATTTTCCTATATGTGTGTGTGTGCGGACCTTTGTGAAATTAATGAGCAGTTATCGAATTCTTCTTGATATCATTTCGGCAGTTAGTTAACTCCATGTCACTGGAATAAAGAGTAACCAAGGCCATCAGCCATGCATAAAGATGGTTCAAATGGCTCTGAACACTGTGCGACTTAACTTATAAGGTCATCAGTCCCCTAGAACTTAGAAGTACTTAAACCTAATAACCCAAGGACAGCACACGCATCCATGCCCGAGGCAGGATTCGAACCTGCGACCGTAGCGGTCGCGCGGTTCCAGACTGTAGCGTCTAGAACCGCTCGGCCACCCCGGGCAGCGATGCATAAAGGTGTGGGAATTGCCTGTTATGACAGTTCCATGATACAAATCTTCTTCTAAATAACATATAGCTTCCGAACAGCCTACATCCCACAGGATATATTCTTTTATTTTGTGTAAATCATGGATGCTCAGTCGACGACCCTTGTACTGAATCGTTAGTAGAATCAAGCAACAGTTTACATAGTCCCACCACAGTAATAGACCTCTTTTTATCTAGCTGACAGAGCAGGGAGACTTAGTCAGCCAGTAACAGATGAGTTTCATGTGGCGGAGCCTGTCTTAGAATTTTTGAACTAGTGCTTTTCTTCTGAAAAGCCATCAGGTAGCACCAAGAGCATGAGCACGTTATTTAGAATGTCAAATCATTTTACTTTCTTTTCAGCCTCATATGATTTTTCGTTTTTTTCGCGTTGCATGATACTGCGTTGCCTTATAATTTAAAATTGCAAAAGTAAAAAAGATTTTGAAACTTCCTGGCAGATTAAAACTGTGCCGTACCGAGACTCGAACTCGGGACCTTTGCCTTTCGTGGTTCTGCAAGGTATGCAGGAGAGCTTTTGTGATGTTTGGAAGGTAGGAGACGAGGTACTGGCGGAATTAAAGCTGTGAGGACGGGTCGTGAGTCATGCTTGGATAGCCCAGTTGGTAGAGCACTTGCCAGTGAAAGGCAAAGGTCCCGAGTTCGAGTCTCGGTCCGGCACACAGTTCTAATCTGCCAGGAAGTTTCATATCAGCGCAGACTCCGCTGCAGACTGAAAATCTCATTCTGGAAAAAAGATTTTGGTGGACCTAGGAGTTAAGAGGCGGTCATGGAGTGTCTTGAGCAAATAATGTTTCACATCGAAGAAATAAGAAAGGTAAACAGGGAACAAAAGGAGAATGTAATCAGGTTAACGGAGGAACGAGGCAAGAAGCTAAATGAGAAATTAACGAAAAGCAAGGAAACAGTGTCACCTAACGTAGAAGTTTTGCGGGAGCAACTAACACAGTTAACGAGCACATGAAGGTAGGAGACACGGCCACGAATGTTCAGGCAGACCACGCGGTTTATGTTAGACAAGAGTTGAGAGAAAAATTCGAGTCGGAATCATTTAGTTGGAGAGGAGTACGAAGTAATGAGTGGTCGAACAGTAGCAGTGAAATTAAATTTATTACAAGAGCGCCAGGTAAGTAATGAAGAAGACGCTATGAGTGAAATAAATGCAGTTGTGGAAGAGCGTCAGGAAAATGATGAGGCAAAACACTTAAACAAAATAAAGGTAATTATGGGCTCTGCAAATTCGAATCAGGTTGCTAGAACGTGTGGTGTATCATTTGTTACTTGCCCGATGACTGGAGGAAGTACTGGCATCTGACAAGGGTGGCTATGAAGCACGAATGGTCAGACGTCACAAAGTGACGAATAACATTTTTCAGAAGAGAATTAAATTCACAGTTGCTGTGGATCTGTTTATTAATGACAATGAGTGTGATTTTTCCAGTACCGTACAGATAAGAACAAAAGTTCCGAAGGACGTCGTTCCTTCCTAAGGCCTAAAATACGATCGTTTTTGTACAGGATGGATATGAGGCAGTATCTAATTTCGTTTGTAGTGAAAGTACGGAGAGCAGTGGAGTTTTAGTACGTTTGAGAAATCGTGAGTTGTATCACGAGGATTTTCCAAACGGGAGACTTAATAATTTACTTCATGTCTTGTTCCATTTTGAAGGTGGGGAAACCAACTGGAAGTGAGTAAAGTCCAAATTCCGCGTCTGGTGTACAAAAGAAGTAGTAGCCTCAGTAAGGGAAAAAAAACTGCAGAAACTGGATCTCAACATGAGCAGCAAGTGGTCAGAAACGTGAAAAAACATTTCCCATGAGGAATATCAGACTCTCGTGAGACCTGACACAAAATCAGTCGGCATGCAGTTATCATGACGTGCCTGGAAGACTATGGGCAGGATTATACAGGCCATGACATCTCTGCAGAAAGCTTCCACCGATGCGGAAAGGCTTCATCTTCTCAATGTGACTGTGGCAAGGAACATGCGACCATCAAATACATTGTAACAAGCTGTAGCAGACGAACTTACTCTGGAAATCTGGAAGATTTCTTTGAAGGGAGAGTGGCAGCCTCTGAATGGATTGAAAAGTTAGTTATTAATTTGTAAATTTAGTTGTCTAATTCTATTTACTTAGAAAAATTATGCAATTCTTGAAGGTTGGTTGGAATTCAGTTTGTATCGCCATAAGCTAAATAAATAAATAAGTAAATCTTCACACAAAACGTTAATTTCTGTTCCAAGTTTCTCCTTGGTTTACTGCTTGGTCAGTGTACAAATTGCGGTATGACTTATTGCACTGAAAGTATGTGCGGTATTGAGCAAATGAATTAGAGACACCTACGGTAATAGAGAGAGAATGCTCCTATGACGCCAGTGAACGGAACAGTTCAGAGTGTCACGCGATTGAGATCTCAGACGTTATGATTACCGTCAGCATGGCAGTCAAACGCAAGATGGTCACGATATGCGGTTGCAGTGATTTTGAGCGTGGCCAAATATTAGGTGCCCAACGTAGACCGCATTCTGTCTATGATGTGTCAACGGTGCTTATGGAGCATCACAATTCGAGAAACAACAAGCTTGTAGTCAATATTCAGCTTGCACATTAACATTACATAAATTCTGGATTTGGTGTTAAGCTGGTACTGTGTATGTAGCACGTTATCAAGCGCTTTTCATTAATGCTGCACCTGCGATCACGTGTGCTGTAAAGTTTTAAATTAGTATGTGCTGAACATACTGACCGGACGTCAGTTTTGATACGTGATATTAATAATTTTGTGCTGTTAGACATTACAAGAG
This sequence comes from Schistocerca piceifrons, assembly GCF_021461385.2. Taxonomy (NCBI): domain Eukaryota; kingdom Metazoa; phylum Arthropoda; class Insecta; order Orthoptera; family Acrididae; genus Schistocerca; species Schistocerca piceifrons. The sequence goes on along the minus strand of NC_060138.1, from coordinate 541,054,071 downwards.
CACGAACACAGAAAGAAAACTGACAATAATTATTTAGCATTCTTAAAGGATGGTGCCTAAGTTCGTAGCGTTTTTGTTTTGCACGTTGGAATTTCGATTGTTAAGGGTTTATTTGTCGATTGTCACATTTTATTTGTAGTTCACTGTTCCTACTTGAATTTACATATTGTCAGTTCGTCATTTGGAGATAGCGAACAGAGCTGTGCACGCTAGAAAATTGAGTGCTAAGTGGAGAAATCTGAACGTTTTCGACGTATTCTTCTGTTTGAATTCAGTAGAGTGGTGACTGCAGCGGAAGTAGCCAGAAACATTTGCGCCGTGGTATGGAGATAGTGCCACTGGACAGTGCATGTCAAGAAAAACGTTTTATCGTTTTAAGGAGGATCGTTTTGGCATTAGTGGCTCCCCATGTTCAGGAAGACCTTCGGGATTCGATGAAGATCGTTTAAACGCATTAATTCACAATGATCCATGCCAGCGCAATATATAGACCTAGTACAGACTGCACTATCTTTGTCCATCACATTAGAAACTTCGACGAAGTCTGAAATGAACACCGTAAATTACAAGTGTTAACCTGAGTATGATGCTTTTACAACGTGAACACCACGCAAGCATTCACAGTTGTCTGATGAGCACAGTACTGTTCTGAACGATTCCTTTTCTTCAAAAAATGTTCAAATGCGTGTCAAATGTTATGGGACTTAACTGCTAAGGTCATCAGTCCCTAAGCTTACACACTACTTAACCTAAATTATCCTAAGGACACCCATGCCCAAGGGAGGACTCGAACCTCCGCCGGGACCAGCCGCCTTTTCTTCAAGCTAGTTTTGTAACCAAATAGTGAAATCAAATCGCACTGAGTCCAAGAGCAAATTCAAATACCAATTTACATATTAAAAATTAATCATATGAGCGTCAATAAAAATTTAAGGTGATATCTGAGGTGTCCGAGGATACAGCCAACTTATAACGCATATTTTATTTTGCTGAGTGGTTTATGTCCGCCATTTTGATGATGTAGGTTGAATATTGACTTCGATGATTTTCCTCTGTCACTTCAAGTTGTAAGTAGGCTGTTTAGGTTTTCTTATTGGTAACGCCACGTAGCGCTCTGTATGAAAATCACTGGCTGTGCTGTGTGCAGTCTGTGGCTAGTTTGCATTGTTGTCTGCCATTGTAGTGTTGCGCAGCTGGATGTGAACAGCGCGTAGCGTTGAGCAGTTGGAGGTGAGCCGCCAGCAGTGGTGGATGTGGGGAGAGATATGGCGGAGTTTTGAAATTTGTAAAAATGGATGTCATGAACTGCTGTATGTGTTATGACTTTTGATGACTATTAAGGTAAAATCTTTCATTTGCTAACTATGCCTACTAGTAGTTAGTGCCTTCCGTACTTTGAATCTGTTATTTAGCTGGCAGTAGTGGCGCTCGCTGTATTGCTGTAGCTTGAGTAACGAAGATTTTTGTGAGGTAAGTGATTTGTGAAAGGTACAGGTTGATGTTAGTCAGGGCCATTCTTTTGTAGGGATTTTTGAAAGTCACATTGCTTTGCGCTAAAAAATATTGTGTGTCAGTTTAAACACAGTTATGTACAATTTTTCTAATGGGACGTTTCAAAGTAAACTACACCCACCCATTGCTTCGTTCCTTTTTCGATACTTGCAAGTGCTCTTCAGTCCACAACCATTCATTTTTATGACCTCTTTAGTAGTTGTAACGATACCCGCACCTCTGGGACCGGTTCGATGGAATGTAACGGGAAGTATTAACCCTCTTAGACAAACTGGCTACAGTTGTATACATCAATTATTACTGTGTCGTTGGTGGCAACAGAAATATTCTTCCTCAAAGGAAGCCTCATTTACGCATTTGTGAATGTCCAATCTTTTCATAACATGCAAGTACCTCCACCTGTCAGGCATCACTATAAAAGCATCAACATGTGAATGTAGCAATGTCTGGCAGCTCATGACTGCCAAAATACAAATAAGTGATTGGTTCAGTGTAGTCCACTGTATAATTGAATGATTATTATCGAATGCTCACTCTATTTATTACAGCAGTCAATATTTAAATATTAATTAAAACGAAGCGTTATGTACAAAATTTATTTTAAAAATGGATGCATATGTTCGTATTAATCGTGCTTTTAAAATTATTTTTAAAGAATAACCTAAGAGGTTTCCATCGTAAACAAAAATTTTCATTTCTCCAGAAAAAGGCAGGTATGAAAGAATTACTACTTACTTCGTTTTCTCGCTATTGGCCCTTGAAAAATCTGTTGTTTGTACTTTATGACATCCCTTAAACGCTTCTCTATTATTTTCTCGGTGTTCAATAAAGCTAACAGCTTTTTCGGTTCTTGTACTCTCAATTATTTTCTTCAATCCATCAACTATCAGTCTCTTTTAAAATTTTGCCTTGTTTGCTGTTTGTACAACCATTCTTCAAGAAATTTTGATGGTACTAATTAAATTGTTATATCTTATATTTAAGTATGCAATTCTTCATTCTGTACAACCACAAAATGTGATTAATTTCATATTATTCTTCGTGAATATCTAAGCTATCCAAATGATTGGATGTTTACTACAGTTAATGAGGTTAGTTTTCCTCAAGGTTAAGGTCTAAATTTATTCTATATATATTTCTAGTCTATAGTCCTACACATTCAGCTAAATATCTTTCTTGATTGATGTAATGCACACAGTCTCACAATTAATGCTAATTGTCACATATATATGTGTGTGTGGTGTATGTTCTGTCCAACACAACAAATACTGTGTGTGTGGTGTATGTTCTGTCCAACACAACAAATACAGCACAGATATATATGCAGCATTTCTGTAGGCTTGACAGTCCTTCAGTGTGGATGCCGGTCAGCTTTCGTTCCCTGTCGCGGGAATACAGGTCGCAGTGAGCGAGGGGCACGTGGACGGTGACGCCGCATTGGCGAACGACGAGCTGGGAATTTGGGTTGGCGTGTCCAGATGACCGAGGCGCTTACGGCAACCGTTCTAGAGAAGAGCAGCATCTGGGTTCGAGTCCCGGTCTGGCCCAAATTTAACATGAATCAATGATTTATTTCAATGCCCTAATGCGGCCGCCGTCGAAAAAAATTCCCTGAATTGAATCCTGATTGATTGTTTCCAGATCCACTTTAGGTAGATTTACTTTTAAGCTACATATTTTGTTCTCATCTGGGACGTCAATTATCGTGTTTCTTCAGTTATTTCTAGTGTCGAATCTGAAATTTCCTGCAGGCGAATTATTTGTTAAACTTCGCTCCAACTTTCAATGTCCGATAGTTATACGGTTTCCCGCCCAGTATCGATATGGAGAACAAGTCAGAGATACTCGGGCTACATACTCCAGGCGCAAACCGCGGCCGAATGCTGGTCAATCACTCTGAAGAGTAAGTATGTCCCATTGATTAGAAGAGTTTTGACCTCGCCTGTTTTACGTTTTTGATTCAGACTGCTCTCTACACCGATGGTATACGTTGAAGATGACTCTTCTACTCCCTGGACTTGTTTTCTCCTCGTGGACTCTGCCATCATCGATATCAGGAGCCGGCCAGTGTGGTCGAGCGGTTCTAGGCGCTTCAGTCTGGAACCGTGCGACCGCTACGGTCACAGGTTCGAATCCTGCCTCGGGCATGAATATGTGTGACGTCCTTAGGTTAGTTAGGTTAAAGTAGTTCTAAGTTCTAGGGGACTGATGACCTCAGATGTTAAGTCCCATAGTGCTCAGAGCCGATATCAGGAACCCACTGCTTGTTCTACTGGTCTCTTCATTAACGCCAGTGCAAGTGATCTTAAAGTGCGTTATACCAGTGCAGAGTGGGATAGGAAAAAAGTATTGCATGAAAATTACCCATAATTGCGCGGCCGAGATTAATCTTCATACCAGTTTCTCTAACAAGTGAAACCAGATTTCCATTCCATGTTGATGTTATACAGGCGTGAATCAAGCTGTCAATTACAATTCCGGTGACGCAAATTAAATTTTGTGATGTAGGTGAGGGACCATAGAACAATCTTAAGACCAGGGAGAGTCAAAATGTATTGTAAACCAAAGATTTTCAACTAGTTAAGCAAACAAATATTTTAGATCGAAGTCGGAGCGAAAGAGTGCTGTGCAATTGGTCATCAGGTTTCACTGATTAAATAAAACATCCATTTTTTTAAAAAAAAGTTGCTGAATGATAATCTTCTGATATTTCAGAGGGTACTATAACGTTAGAGGACATCCGAGGCTGTAGCTGCTGACCGTAGATTCGATATTCATCTTTTGATCGTGTAAATTAACTTCGTTGTTTACGCGATCGAAAGACGAACAACACACATGCAACCTATATCTGCGCGTCTAGAATCTCCCACCCATGAGTTAGGTAACACCCCATCACGGTCTAGTATTGGTTCTCATTGCTCTCATTTCTCTGCTCGTTCTATCAACCCTATAGCACAGCGACAGCCAAGAATTCGGCATGCGAGAAGGTCTTTGGCTCGCGTACCACAGCTCTCTCCCTGTCTGCACCCTTCTTCCACCGCCACACCACGCTGTCTCAGCGTGAGGAGGAGAGAGAGTGGGGAGCTGCACAAGCACTGCATTTAAATGGCAACGCAGTCGCACTGCATACGACTTTTCTTCACATTTCATATCTCTCAGCAACATAGACTGTAAAGTGCTCACGTCATTTATATTTTTGTATGTTATCGATGTGCACGTCAGAGAGAGAGCAAGTTACGTTACTGTTGAACAATCTTTGGTCTTGTCATGGCACAGTCTTTGCCTTCGCGCAGTCAGATACCAAAGTAGCTAGACATATAAGGTAGGCCATTCCGGCAGTGTCCGCGAACAATATGCCCACAGTACCCTTCGCGCCGTGACATCACCGGGCAGAGAGCATTGAGTACGGCAGCAGTGTGTTTATTAGTGGCGAGTGTTGCGAGCAGACCGAATTATGAATAGAATAAGAGTAATTGTGCAATCGCAAACTGTAAAAATTATGGAACTAATACTAGTGGTATAGTGTATCATTTTTTTCCCAAGAATTCCCTACAAAGGGAATGGATATCTCGGTGCAAGCGAGCTGACGAAATTAATGTTATTAATGCCCATATCTGCTTCATTCATTTTCTTCCAGAGGATTACGAGCGGGATTTAAAGAACGAACTCCTGGGGTTGCCACAAAAGAAGACACTTAAAGCGGATGCAGTTCCATCTCAACATTTACCCAACTGGCACGGAGATTTTATGCACAACTGAAAACAGCACTTAACCTGACACTGAGGTAAGCAAGTTGCTATGTTATACTGATCAATTAGATTAAGGTACTAATTCGTTAAGTTTCATCTTCTCAAATGAGTCATTTTTTAGCGAAAAAGTATCACTTTAGTACTAATTATTAATCATAAACGAAACAATTAACAGGCTTTTTTGTTCCTGTAGGATGTTCGTGAGCGAGCTCTACGTTATCAGAAGAGAGATGTACGGAGGAGAGCAATTGATACCTTGCAGTCTATGTCCCCAAAGAAAAGGAAACTGGACCAAGACACAAATACAGTGCCCATTTGTGAACTCTCCGATTTGAAAGTTAAGGACGGAGAAATAAAAAGATTGAAATCAGAAATGGAAGTTCTTTATAAGAAAAATGCCGTGCTTGAAACTAGCCTTAAAAAGTGTGAAGCAGCCCTGAAGAAAACCAATACTGTTAGACGCGTCTTATTAAAGAAGACAAAATTAAGTGTACAGTGAAAGAAAGTGTCGTAAAGAAAAAAGTAGAAAATATCTAAGTGTTTCACTCCAGGACAAATTCGCTGTTTGTTGCAAGGCAACAAACGTGTTAAATTGAGTGCTCAGGATATTGCCAATGCCCTAACTCTAAAAGCTCTTTCTCAAGAAGCTGATACATATTTGAGGAAGCGAAATATTCCTTTGTCATGTCGAGCAATACTTCAAAAATGGACTACGAATTTTAAGTGTAATCCAGGTATCTCAAAAGAAGTTTTGGCAATTTTGAAAGCAAAGAGTCGTACATTTATTCCCCTACAAGACAACTGTGTTGTGTTTCGATGAAATGAACATTGATGGTAGAATCTGCTATGCTGCTTCGGAAGACAGGATTTTAGGACCTCATACAAATGTTCTAGTTGCAATGATTCGTGGTTTGTGTTCATATTGGAAGCAGCCGATTTATTACAGTTTTGATGTGACAGTGAACTGTGGCCTGTTACTAGATATAATATTAAAAATTGAAAATTCGGGACTACATGTTGTGGCTGTAACGTGTGATATGGGTGCAAAAAACTCTAAAGCGCGGAATGAACTTTATGTCAATATCTTAAAACCTTTTAAAAAATCCAGCGCACAATGAAAGGAAAATCTGGGTTTTTTACGATGTGCCACATTTATTGAAGCTCCTTAGGAACCACTTTTTAGATGAAAGGTTATCTCGTCCTGATGGAACTTTGATCGCCAAGAATGTAATTGAGAATTTGTTAGACAGCCAGAAAGGCGATCTGAATGTAGTACATCACATTTCAGAAGCGCACATCAGTGTTACAGGACCTGCTCGACAAAATGTTAGGATGGCAGCCCGTTTATTTTCACGTCGCACGGCTAAAGCTCTCTTGTTTGTTTTGGGAAAAGAACGGGAAAGCATGTTCTTTGATTTAGTAAACGATGTTTTCGACGTTTTAAATTCTAGAACTCCCACTGATGATGTTACGCCTTTACGTTACGGATTTGGTCTGAAGTTTAAAAGTCATGAGAACACTTTAAAAAGGTTTCGCGATGTTTGCCATGACATGCGCTCTGGAAACAGGAAGGGTTTGTTGACATTTCAGAAGGGGTTTTTAGTCTCAATCACATCCCTTCTAGGGTTACTCGGAGAGGTAAAGAAAGATAACGAGAAGTTTATCTTAACATCACGTCTAAATCGGGACTGCTGGAAAAATTATTTTTCTAGAATTCGAGGACGTGGAGCGTCCTACAATAATCCCACAGCACGGCTTCTTCTTTTAACTGGAAATGCAGACGACATGCCTTTATCAGGCAGTGCAGCAGTTGCTGAAGAAAGAGTCACTGCCGTTTCTGCAGATACTGGTACTGAAACACACGATGACGACATCTTGAAGTTCATCACAAGTGAAGTCTTGTGAGCATGTGGGTGCTATTCTGTCATTCTGCGCAACAGATTAACCTGAGATGTACCATTTACCCTGTGGCTCCTGCAAGATACAATTTCCACCCCCACACTACTACAGAAGTCAGACAGACGCTCCTAACGCTCTAAAGAGAAATGCCTGAATCAGCAATAAATATCTCTGGAGTCGTCTGCTGTAAGGAAATGACACAAAAATTCACAAAATTTCTTACGTAAATGGTGGGATACTTGGGTACTGGAGTAGTGCTTGTTAGTGTTAAGAAAAACATGAAACTAACGAAAATTATTATTTATTTTGCAAAGATTCTGAGAAATCACAATGGCACTTTTAGTTATGAACTGAACAAGTTATTTCCGGGTTCTTTTCGGAATGTGAAGTTACCTCTCAAGGATAGGATTCGCTAATGAAATTTCTATACAAAGTTTAAGATTGTTATTGACTTGGCAGAATGGCTGAGAGCCGCGCCTACTCAACTTGACTAATTATCCGTTAGAATGTTGCTAGGTACAGTCGAGGCTGTCGCGTGTGAAATGCAGTGAAGTGTACTGTTGTGGAAGAAACATGGGGCTCGCAATAGCTGTAGCGCACAATACTGTAAACTGCGATGACTGCTGTCTGCGTTGCTCGCTGCTGACAAATAAGATAACTCTCGTTCTATCTGGATTGATCTTCACCAATCAAACTCTCCCTACACCTTGATGAAGTCAAGGACTCCTATTCGCCCCTAGTCTAAATATTGGCGTGGTACACTTGAAACGTCCCCTTTGAACAATTTATACATGACTGTGCTTAACCTGACACACAATATTTTTAGCGCAACGCAATCTGACTTTCAGAAATCCCTACAAAAGAATGGCCCTGACTAACATTAACCTATGCGTTTCACAAATCGCTTACCTCACAAAAATCTTGGTTACTCGAATTACTGCAATACAGCGAGCGCCACTACTGCCAGCTAAATAAAAGATTCAAACTACGGAAGGCACTAAATACTGATAGGCATAGTTAGACAAATGAAAGATATTAATAGAGAACAAACAATGTATTTACCTTAATATCATATATATATATATATATATATATATATATATATATATATATATATATATATATATAGCAGTTCATGACAAATTTCAAAACTCCGCCATCTCTCTCCCCACATCCACCACTGCTGACGGCTCACCTCCAACTGCGCAACGCTACGCACTGTTAACATCCAGCTGCCACTGCCCAACACTACAATGGCAGACAACAATGCAAACTAGCCACAGACTGCACACAGCACAGCCAGTGATTTTTATACAGAGGTGACGTTACCAATAAAAAAACCCAAACAGCCTACTTACATAGCCCCCATGCTCCCCACAAAATTTTTACAAATTGTTTTGGTCAGTGGCCAATAATGATTTGATAAAATTTTTTATAATTACAATAACAAAAATATCAATTGCACACACTTATTGATACAATGTTGGTCAAAAGCTAAAATTTTCTCACAGTCTATAAAGACAGTCCTGATCATTCATCGCAGTAAAATTGTAATGTTTTTTTCTTTCTCGAAGTCTGAGCAGTAAAAGAAAATGCACATGGAAGTAGTGGATTTCCATGCAGTCTTGAAGAAGTAGTGTTGTCCTTCCAACGGAAAGACAGTGCTGACTCTTGACATGCAGACAGGTAATGGGCCACAACAGAGTAAACCCACAGCAGAGTCATTTGACGTTTTGAAGAGTATTGGTAGGTAGGTCATCACAGAGTAGACCCACTGTAGTCCTAGTAGAGATTACAGTACTGATGGGCCATCAGAGGTGCAGACCCACTGCAGTCCTGGTGGAGATTGTGGTATTGGTGGGCCACCAGATGTGCAGACCCACTGCAGTCCTTGTAGAAATAATGGTATTGGTGGGCCATCAAAGATGCAGACGCACTGTAGTCCTTGTAGAGACGGCCAGCAGCCATCCGTTGCGACTGTGCAGGTGCACAATCACCATCGAAGAGTCTTGCGGAGAATATAGCAAGTCCATAAACCACCACTTGTGCACTCACATACTGTTTGGTATGTCCTTAGAACCAGCAATGGTGTTAACCAGTCTCTTGCTGAATTATCAACACACGTGCAAGCACTAACAGTCTTCTTTTTTTCACATATTGTGCATATATTATGACCAACAGAAACGTGTGCACTTAATAGTGTTCAAAAGTCGTAATATATATATAGCAGTTCACGACATCCAGTCTTACAAATGTATTGTCTCTGATGGACACACGTCCAGATCATCGGCTCTCAAATTTCCGCCATCTCTCTCCCCACATCCACGACTGCTGGCAGCTCACCTCCAACTGCGCAACGCTACGCGCTGTTAACATCCAGCTGCCGCTGCCCAACACTACAATGGCAGACAACAATGCAAACTAGCCACAGACTGCACACAGCACAGCCAGTGATTTTTATACAGAGGTGGCGTTACCAATAAAAAAACCTAAACAGCCTACTTACATAGTTTTTTTATCTTGTACTTCCCGGATTTCTCTTTTGTACTGTGTATTGATTTGATTTTGATTTTGTTTAAATTTTCTAATTTGTTCATACTCTTCTGTGTCAGTGAAGGCTACAGGTCTTGTGTCATTCAGATCATGATCTAGCTTTGTAGATAAGTTAGTGACCTGATCCGAAAGTTCAACTACTTTCTCTGATAATGTACTAATTTCCTCCATGTGTCTTTCTACTGTGTCCTTTAAGTTTTCCTGAGTTTTTGCAAGTTGCGTAACCGAATCGGTAGATGCAACTGAGTCAATATTAGCTTGCAAGGTCTCATGATTTTCATGAACAATAATTTGCTGTTCTTTTATGGCTGCTTCGTGATTCTGTAATGCATTTTCATGCCGCGAAAAAATAGGTTGAAAATGCTCACAAATTTGTGTTTTTACGGCGTTACAGACTTCTTGACATTTCGTAACTCAGTAGTCAAATCTTCACGTGTTTGTTCAAGCGTGGTGTGAAGATTTTGTTCCATTGCGTCTAATTTTTTAAGATTTTGTTCCACTGTGTCTAACTTTTTAAGATTTTGTTCCACTGTGTCTAACTTTTGAAGCTTATGCTGTGTTTGTCTCTGATTCTGTTCCATCGTGTCTAACTTTTGAAGATTTTGTTCCATTGTGTCTAACTTTTGCTGTGTTTGTCTCTGATTTTGTTCCATTGTGTCTAACGTTTGAAGATTTTGTTCCATTGTGTCTAATTTTTGTAGCCTTTGTCCCATTTGTTGCATTAACTGTAATAACAATGCACTGGTGTCTGAAACATGTTCCTCAGTGCTTTTCGGCAGTGAAGTTGCACCGGCAACATTCACATTTTGACAAGCAGAAAATGTGTCTTGACTCATTTGAGAAAACGGTGAGAACCCAAAACCTGAGTCTACAGTATTTGCAATATTGTGTTCTGCCATTCCCGATTCCTGAGGCGAGCTGTTGCCGACCGATCGAACGATAATGCTTCCCTGTTCACTACCTGTTTCACTGTCTACACCATTATTTGACGCCCGCTCCATTTCCCTATGCACAGTTACCAAATTACTACTTTGAATGTCTGTTAATTCATTACACAGCGGTGCTGGTAAGCTACACTCGTCGTCACTATTATTTGTCAGTTTACTTTGGAGCCTAGTGTTACGTTTTTCACACGCCATTATTGTCACAATATTTCACACGATAACACAGAAGAGCACAATTTGAAGAGCAAAAATAAGAGAACACATTAACATAGCACTGAAAATAATATCTAATTAATTGCAGCTGCGAAATACTTGGTGCAAATCTACATGCATGCCACAACTGTTTTACTGTACAACAATGAAAAACTACAACTGCAAAGGAAATTCTCTCTATGATTATGCGCTATCAATAAACAATAGCTACACTAATTACACAAACTACAAGAAAAAAATCAGAAGATTCCAGTGAGGTATCCTCGGCTAAGGGTCGACATATGAAACGTCCTCTTTGAACAATTTATACATGACTGTGCTTAACCTGACACACAATATTTTTAGCGCAATGCAATCTGACTTTCAGAAATCCCTACAAAAGAATGGCCCTGACTAACATTAACCTATGCGTTTCACAAATCGCTCACATCACAAAAATCTTGGTTACTCGAACTACTGCAATACAGCGAGCGCCACTACTGCCAGCTAAATAAAAGATTCAAACTACGGATGGCACTAACTACTGATAGGCATAGTTAGCAAAATGAAAGATATTAATACAGAACAAACAATATATTTACCTTAATATCATCATATATATATATATATAGCAGTTCATGACAAATTTCAAAACTCCGCCATCTCTCTCCCCACATCCACCACTGCTGACGGCTCACCTCCAACTGCGCAACGCTACGCACTGTTAACATCCAGCTGCCGCTGCCCAACACTACAATGGCAGACAACAATGCAAACTAGCCACAGACTGCACACAGCACAGCCAGTGATTTTTATACAGAGGTGGCGTTACCAATAAAAAAACCTAAACAGCCTACTTACACACTGGTCAGATAACCAGTCCACCGCGATGCCACTCAAAAATTTGCTCGCAGGCGTTTAACTATAACTCTGTCCATTCACACTGCACAATAAGTATGTCGGCCAACACAGTGAACAACACGTAATTGCAAGGATTCAATATAGAATCACACTCCGATTCACTCTCGACAGAGGTGCTCTCCCAGTGAGGTACTGAGGAGAGACTTGTTCCTTGCTCTTTGAGTACACGTACGAGCGCACACTCTCTCGTTATGTGTTCTCGCTCCAAGAGCGACAACAGAACGGTCCCTCTCCACACCAGACGTGAAGGGGTATATATTTCAGTCTCCTCCATTACTCCATCAGCTCTAGGCGTCAATCAGCATTGCTCTTCTAAAACGGGAGAATGACGTTTCGTTTAAGGCGACCAATCCGGAAATCTGTAGCATCGGCGTTTGCTGTCTCCCTGTGAAAACCTGTGAAACTGCGTGCTATGTTTGTACAGAATGTGTCGGCCGGGCGCTCCCACAAAATCTAGCGGAATTTGCTTTTAAGCCGAACACCGGGTCATTCTTCCTTTCTCTCGGGCAAATGCTGTCTGTTCTACAGGCGGTCGCCGTCCGACGTAGATAGGCTAAATCGTCCTCTGAAGGGACCGGCCTCCCAGTGTGCGGTCTGCCTCCCCGAACTAAAAGCTTTTGTGACCGTTGTGTCTTGAATGTGTGTGTGTACGCCAGCCTTCAGTATATCAACCACGGGGCGCACTTGCACTTTACTTGTTATTTGCATATCGTTTACATGAATTGACTTTATCTTATAGAGTTTGGGTTCGAATGAAGCGTCTTGATGTGCGGAATATGATTGTGAGGGCAGAATATGTAAGCAATGAAGGTCAGGAGACGACGACGTCTTACACTCTGTACTGAGATAACAAATGAACGACAAGTGAAATGTGCAGATAGTTGTGACATCTTAGGTATTGTCGAAGAGGAAGAAGAATTCCTGAGAACTGTCCACGAAATAGATCAAAATAGTGCTGATATAGAAGATGCTACTCCTGACTCTGTTCAATACTTGGCTGGCTATCTCGCATTTAAAAGTCGTTCTGTCGATAAAACCTTGGGATCACGCAGTGAAATGTGCTCGATTCCTGGAACAAGTTCTCAATCATGGATAAATACTGTTTCCTGTGGGGGTCTTCTTAACAGCAACAACAGACTGGGTGAATACTGTGAAACAGTTCGAAGTTATATTTTCAGGTTTCCATGGACAAACAATTTCGAAATGTAACAACGTAATTAAAAGTTTAACTTTGATTATCGAAACAAAGTTTCCTCATGTGCATGAAAACATAATTAGTTTGTACGTTATAACGCGAACATTTATACGTATCAGGCATTTAAATAAAGAAAGACTAGTAGAAGCAAGAAAGAGGAGTGACACGAGGAAGAATCTCATGTGGACGGCATCTAAACCATGTAAGAAATGAAGAGCCGCTTGTCGCCAGTAACTACAGCTGATCGATGCACTTCAAAATTACGGAATGGTGATAAGTCTGTTTTACGCATTCTTTATTACCTCCTATGTCGAAGTACGTTAGTTACGTTTTTTTTATGTTTAGTTTTGAGTGTATGTGTATGTGTCTCTAACTTGCCTGAAAAGTTGGTAATTCATTTACAAAATGACAACATTGCTTTTGTAATACGCGCTGTCTGACGCAGGCGCGGCTTTTATGCCGGATGACATAATGCGAGCGCAGCCAATCGCAATACGATTGTCGGAATAGCCCTCGTTGGTCAGATACATTCTTAGCTAAGTGCTGTAGGTGATGGACGTATTAAGTAGTGCTGTATTGACTTGTGATTAGATCTGTTAAATGAAGAAAGATTGATGGTAAAGGACAGAAAGGATGAATAAGATGTGCATATTAGAAAGCGAAGAGAACATAAATTTTGAAAATATTATTCTTTGAAGAGAAGAAGTTTGACGTAAGACTGCAGCCCTACGAACCTCATTTGTAGAAATGATTATTGGGAGTTAGTTAGCTTTGTCAACTTGCTCAGAGCTGAGAGAAAGACCACTCCACTTCCCTGACTAATGCATAAACATTATAACTGATTCAGCTGTTTGATTTTAATAGAAATTCTTTGTTAACACTGTAGTCTCTGTAACTCATTGTTCGCTTTATTAAGCATAGTATTGTTCAGACCTATGTTGTGTGTGAAGAGCACGCGAAATTTTACTCTGTTTTTTTTTTTAATACATCTTCATTCTAAAATCGTTACCTTGGAATATCATTTCATAGTAAGTTACTCTCCCCACTCACTGTTTATCCTTACGCATTACCACATGTGGTATACAAGAGTTGGAAATTTTATTTAGAAACAGAAATCTAGCTTAGCCACTGCATGCTTGTTGTTGTGCTTTCGAGAAATCTGCAGCAAGTTGTCAAGATGCGAAGTAACTGGAAATTTTGATTATGGCCAGATGAGCATTATAAATAAGTTGCATTCAGATCAATTACAGTTCAATTCAAATTAGGTTTTGTTTAGTCAAATGTTAGCATACTAGTGCAAGTTGGATAACTGTCTGTGGGGACATAGTTTTGGTACTACGTAGACTTTTATAGAGTGGAAGGTAAATTTGGGCTATATTAGAAACAGAAATTAATACAGTGGGGAGGATACAAGGTGCATTCAGCTTGGTATGTAATCGTGACTTCTATAGTTTCATAATCGATAAAAGCCTTTCACATGCATACGTTGATCGAAATATTTTATCACTTTTGGAGCCTCATGAGGGAGACGTGCAGACTCTTCCTGAGTAAGACAACGTAGGCGTCTTGGGCAGTTTTAATGTGAAAAAATGTCTCTGAAACAGGAATTACCCTGCAAGTCGATCAGCTACATCTGCACGTGCATAGGGGGTGCTTTCAACTGTAATGGCAAAGAATCTCGACTTCAACTGTAAGATTGGCAGTGTCCGCAAAATGTTTAGAAAACTATACTTGTAATTTCTTCAAGCCCGCAATGAATTCTTCAAACCTCGCGTTTTCTTTAACGCCAATGAGCTTCAGGAAATGGATTTTTTTAAAGACTGTTCCCTCCAGAATGCGATATCCTTTTTAAATACATTCTCATCAAATCAGAAATAAATTATTTCTCACTTAGCATTGTCTTACAGTGAGCAGTATGCAGTCAAGTCCACTTAAAACGCGAGGTCTACAATCCATTCGTATGTTGTAATTTTCGTTGCTGTTCTTTTTTTCCTTCATAAAATTAACAATAGCAGGTTTACGATCGAATAAAATCGAATACTAATGCGTCTCACTTCAGAAAACTTATACTCATACCAACAATGTCATCACGTGCATCATGTTTGCAAATTTAGCTCAAAGTATTGCTTGATGAATTCCGTCTGTCGACCGTTGTGTTTCAACTAAATCTGCAAGTTCTTTCTACATGGTGTTGTAATGTCATTCCATTGCAAATTTGCGGTAACGCGATTATATATCGTACAGTGAGATTGAAGAGTTCTGGTCCTTCTCTTCTTTCATTCCCATTTATTTTTAAAGACTTATGACTACAGATTGCGAGCTCCCCTTTTTCTGCCAACAGCCACTGGACCTGTGAACGTCCGTTACACCACAAACAACAGCGAAGGATACACAGCCCTAACACCACGATTCTACCGAACTGAAGAAACTCTTTCCCACCGAAAAATGCGTCACTGAGCGTAGCCCACACACAGCCCGCATGTCGTACAGTTTGCTTGCTGCGGCTGATCCTGGCATAGTGCCTTTCTAAATATTGAAAGTTGGACATTAATATTCTTTGGAAAGTTGGCTGCAGTAGTGGAACAAATAGGGCGTTCCCTCCCCTTTCTGACTTTTTTACATGATGGTGCGTCATCCTCTTGGGAAATTGGCGGGAAATTCGAATTTTGGAGGGAATTTTGCTCTAAGAGCTTACTACTACAGCTGAGCGGAGTTAGTATGGTGTTGGCCCCACTAGAGACTGCGCATGATGTCATTCAGTTCGAAAATAATTTGTTTAAATTTGTATAATTTTGTTTAAATTTACTATTTACCTACAGTAATAGCGGCTTAGTGTGGTGTTACCACCACAAGAGGCCGATATATCAGTGCTTGCTGAGATGTCGGTGTGGAAGGAGCATGTGTTTAGTTAGCGAGATGTTGGTGACAGACAGGGTGCTGTATTACATGCACTCATTCAGCCGAGGAGTGCATCCACAGCGCACTGCATGAGCGGTTCTAGGGGCTTCAGTCAGGAACCGCGCGACCGCTACGGTCGCAGGTTCGAATCCTGCCTCGGGCATGGATGTGTGTGATGTCCTTAGGTTAGAGGGTTTAAGTAGTTCTAAGTTCTAGGGGACTGATGACCACAGATGTTAAGTCCCATAGTGCTCAGAGCCATTTCAACCATGTGTTTCCTTCATCATAACTATTGTCGGCCACAGACATCAGTGGCAATGATGTTGCAGCAGTGTTTTCAATGGGAAGTGTTTGATCGTGCACCACACAGTCTGGACTTGGTCCTCTCTGATTTTCATCTCTTCATTCACATGAACCGCTAGCTATGAGGATGGCATTTTGACACCGGCAACAAGCTGCAGACTGGCGTGAGGAATAGGCGGAAACCACAGGCGCTGCCTTCTATGACGAGGGTATTGGAAAGTTGGTACCAAGCTACGACTTAGCCTAAGTCGGAGCGGCGACTATGTACAGAAGTAGCTGGAAGGTGTAGTTAAATGTTGTTAAACAAACCTTTTTTATTTTCATTTTGGTTTCCGTTTCGCTCTCGATCAAAAGTTGAAAAAAGAAATAGCCCTCCTATGCTTGGGTACGTTTGTATCATGCCTTTAGAGGCAACGTCACGGAGGAAACTGCTATTCACCTATCAGTAATTACTGTATGACAGAGGAACGTACGTCAGAAATCGTTGGCCACTCTGCGTCAGTTTTCGGAGTAGTGAAAAGGCAGACAAGGTGACCCATGGAACACCGCACCAAAGTTGGTCATCATCGATTTTTTAAAATAATTTTCATTCTCTAGGTGGAGCATTGTTTGCGCACAATGGTGTATTGCAGATTCAGAGGGTATTTAACCTAATATCAGGCGGGTTGGTACTGGGACACCTGGAGTGCCAGTGACGAGTATTTTGGATGGCAACTTTCAGTTCTAGCGGTTGCCTCACAATCAAAGGTATCATTTCAGTCTTCATTGACCTTTGTCAGCGTTCATGTAATGTCTTCCTACTGAAGCGACGAGTTATTGAGGTAGGACAAGGATAAGTTGCTGTGACACAGTTTCATTCAACCGCCAGAGGGCACATCGTCCTCTACTGCTACGCTCGTGATTGAAATGAAAGATCAGAGCTTAACGCGCGTCAATGACGAAGTTCTTAGAAGGAGGTCTCTAGGACGGATTGGATACGAATAGGGAAGCTAATTGCCGTTACATTTTCAAAGGAACCATGGCACTGGAATATGCCTCAAGCGATTTCGGGCAAACCTAAGTTAAACTTAAGTATGGATGGCTGGACCGGGATCTGAACCCAGCACTTCCAAAATTCGTGTCCATTCTGCAAAACACCACACTGCCTGGCTCGCAACATGACGAGTGGATATACAACAGATCATTTCTGCTTTGACCTCCAGTGACTGAACAGTTCCAGAGAGAATGTCTATCCACAGCGGTGGTGGTGGTATACTACTTAGTTTAACTTAAACAAACTCACGCTAAGGACAACACACATGCACCCATGCCCGAGGGAGGACTCGAACTTCCGACAGGGGGAGCCGCGCGAACTGCGGCAAGGCGCGATAAACCACAGCGACGAATCGATAGCACTGTAAGTTGGTTTACAGGAGCGAAGCAATTTACCCCATCTGGATGTACTGACTGGCTACCGGTAGATCAAGGTTGACGACTGACGATGCTGGCCGTGAAAATCCTGATTCTATGAGGGCCTCGACGAATTCAAGTTTATGCCATTTGGTCTACGCAGCTTTTCCACCATCTCCTTTGAGTCACGGACTACTTGAGTTACAAATGGGAGCAGTGTCTTTGCTATCTGGACGGCACTGTTGTTTCTGCAAAGAGATGTAAATAGCATCTATACTGATTATCAACCGTGTAAGGTGTCAGGCAAATCCAACACCTTCCATGAAAACCCTGACATGATAAGCAAATCCGGCAGTATGCCACATAGCTCCGAATAAATCGTGACATTAAATTAACCAAAGTAATACGAGTAACGAGTGAGCAAATGGAGTACCACAGACTAACACAAGAATGCCTAAATGCATGTTATACCTTCCCACCGTGAGACAGACGCAGTTTTGAGGGGAAAAACGACAGCAGAAGCTGAGAGCAGAACCGTGTTAAGCTAGAAGGCCCTACGATAAGGAACGGACACCCATGATTCCAGCCAACCGCCATGACCACCCCCCAACCCATGTTAAAAGATAGAGCCCTCCAGAAGAACAGTTTAGATCTTACGATGACACTAAAAGGGCCACACCAGCTACAAGTTTAGCGTGAGACTTTTTCGCGTCTCTGTTACATTGCAAACGTTAAAAACATTGCCCCACCACGAAAAGTATAACGTTTCTCATTGGATAGGCAGAATTTTTGTAGGCGGAGCTTAAGGTTAACATTGAGTCCCTGATTGGTCAGATGAAAACACAGCCAGATAGTTGTTTTTTTTAACCAACTTCGGTAAATTGTAGTAAGGAGAAGTTAGGAGAGAGTTGCTTCCGAGACGGCGAGCTGTATGGAGCTGCGCCGCCCGCCGCCCCCTGACACTGCCTAACCAACGACAAGGTAATGAACACACGCAATGCCGCATAACAGCGCATAAAGCTTCACTCAGAACTGCAGAAGTTTCATCTGTTACACCCCGTTTTTGCGTAATACTAGTGTCGATCGTCAATTAAAGCTCATGGTGTTCACATTTACTACGTAAGTTAAAATCTGAAACGCGATGATTTTTCTGTTATATAATTATTGAGAAGCCACATCAGCCACTGTAATTTACGACAAGTTAGATAAGTAATTAAAGACAATTGAGGATCACTGTAGACCATTTTGATAGTTTTCTCTTTTGTGAAACTTATTTTCAACCTAGATTATAGATGTGATATGGCATAGGTCATCCTTCAATCCATTGTAAAACTTGGAAACCCACTCAGGGGATATTCGTTCACATTTTTGTTGAACGAAGTTGGTTTTTATCATCCTGTATTGAAATATTTCCTTTTATCAAAAAAATGGCTCTGAGCACTATGGGACTTAGCATCTGAGGTCATCAGTCCCCTAGAACTTAGAACTACTTAAACCTAACTAACCTAAGGATATCACACACATCCATGCCCGAGGCAGGATTCGAACCTGCGACCGTAGCGGTCGCGCTCCTTTTATCAATAGTGCAATTTATAAACAATGTTTTGTGAGTAGAATAAAATTTCCAATGGTAAACTTAACTGCTTTTTCGGCGTTATTTTACCAGCTAACTAAAAATAGGAAAGCCTTGAACCCCTTCCACTAAATTTAGTTAGTATTACGATTCTAGCTAACTAAAAATAGGAAAGCCTTAACCCCTTCCACTGAATTTAGTTAGTAATAAGATTTTTTTTTTTCAGGGAGTGCAGTGGAGCTGATGCTGAAATCATTAAGTATTTGAGTATATCATCGCTAGTCTCACTGAAATCTTCTGAACTCTATATGTCATGTGTGGTCTGGCGTCTCCTTACCAGCAACAGGTCCCAGGTTCAAACTATCAATTCCCTAAAAAACACGCTCAGAGCGTCGTTGCGCGAAAGTGGTAGGGAGACACGACTTAGAACAAACAGACACCACGCAGAATGTTAGAGAATGGCGACTCTGCCAGGATGGTAAAATACCATGATTGAAGGTCGACCACATGCCTAACTAGGTCAGAAAAATATCCTGCTGAAAAACTTTCGTAATAAAATTTTTTTTTGAAAGTTATAAGCAGTCGAAAACAGTAGCTACAGCGATAGATAGTAAGAAAGTATTCAATAGAACGTGAGACATTCTAGCAGAGACAACAGCATAATTAAGTTATGAATTTTAATATTGTTAGAATTAAATTTTTTCTCCAATGCAAGTGCACAGGTGGCGGATACATCGTTGACAAGTTGGTTCTGACCCAACAAGTAAGTGAATGAAATATCAGTCTTGGGTATAATAAGTGTCAAGTCGTGTGAACAAAAAGTTTATGAAACGCATGAGTTCGTATGAGCGCATGTTGACGCGAAGTAGGGAGCGTGAATTGCTTTTAAAACAGAAAATAAGGGATTCGGTAAGATTAGCAATGGCAGATCGAGACCGTGACCGAATTGAGGTAGAGACCCAACATGAAGATGGACAGAGAATAGAGGACAGTACAACAGACGATGCAGTATCGCGAGAAATAGGACAGATAACGCACCATAACGAGGATAATGTACGCCAAGGCACAGAAAACCTAGGTCAACATACGACAGAGGAGCAGGAAAGAAGAGAGACAGCCGATGAGGATTCTAACTTGCGTCTTGAATACGTAGAACCCATAGTAGAAGTCATCAGAGCTCCCTCACCACAGAGTACAAGGAATGCGAGCAGAAACGTGTCACCGCACAGTTCAATGCAATCGGTTGCAAACCAACAATTGGGCGAAAACACAGAGCGTAGGACACCGGAAGAAAACGCAATAGGACCCACCAATCAGGCAGAATTATTACAATTAATGACGGAAACCATGACAAGACAAAATAAAGAAATTGCGAACCAAATTCAAATTCAGAATGGAGAAACGACGAAACAAATTGCAGAAACCACGCGACAAATGCGTGAGATTAAAGAACAAAACAAAAAAATTCAGTTACACCTAAATCATATTGAAGACGAGGCAAAAGAATCTCGAGAAGTGATAGGAAACTTAGTAACAGGTCACAATCAAGTGAACTGACCGCGATCTCAGAAAATTTATTCATGCAGTGTAATGCCAATGAGGAATTGCCAGTTCTGAAAACATGTAAGATTAAAGTAAGAGGTCCTATTAGAAACAATGCTGCGGAAGTTACGAGACAAACAAGGTTAACTCTTTCGTGTCAAGGTCAAAAGATCGAAGCCAACTTGTGATTATACCTAAACTAACTGTAGATTTGATTATAGGTGCAGATTTTTTAAATGAGAGACGAGCGATAATAGATATGGGAAAGGTAGCGTAACATTCGTGAATGTCACACTTCTCTTTGAGCAAAAGCTAAAATTAGAAGAAATATCAGTTGTAAACAAACAATTAAGAATGATGCGAGACAAAGAGGATGAAGAATTAGAATGGTATGCACAAAAGGGGGAATCGCCTCAACTCATGTTAGAAGTCCATAAAGAAATCGACGAAAAATTGCAAGAAGTTCAAGGTATTTCAAGACACAGTAAAAGAGAATTAGAGGGTATTTTACGAGATAAAGCAGAGGTATTTTTACCTAAGACTGGCAGTATTAAACACTTTCAGTACAAGTTTGAAGTAAAACAGGACAAACCATTTAGAGTGCCACCCTATACAATCCCATTAAGGTACAGGAATAAAGTATTCCAGGAGATATCTAAAATGTTTGATGATGATATTATTGAACCAGCTACCTCCACATATAACAGCCCACTCCATATGGTACAAAAACGAGATTGGAGCATCAGGTTAGTGCTTGATTCCAGACAGATCAACACAATCATAATCACTGAGACAGATCGCCCAGAAAAATTAGAGGAATTGATACAAAACTTCCACGGTGCTAAGATATTTTCATCAATTGATTTACGGAGTAGTTTCTGGCAAATAGAATTGGCCCCAGAATGTAGAAAATTTACAGCATTTATCGTATTCGGTAGATGTTACCAATTTAAACGATTGCCATTTGGTTTAAACATATCATCAGCAGCGTTTATTAGGGGATTTAATACTATACTCAGTCCTGAAATTTTACAAAAAATTACTTGTTATGTTGATGATGTGATTATAGCAGAACCCTCTTGGGAGCATCACAATGACACATTAAATCAGTTTTTACAGATTGTGAAAGAGCATGGGGTCACAGTAAATATAAAAAAATCCAAATTTGGAAGGCGAGAGGTCAAATTTCTAGGACACATAATTTCAGAGAAAGGGGTAATGCCCGACCCAGAAAAACTAACGGCAATCAAAGAATTCTGTACTCCATATTATAAGAAAACTCTCAGAGGATTTCTAGGTCTCACTGGATTCTGTAAAAAATTTATTTGGATCGACTCTCTCGCGACACCACGCCTATGTGCATTGACTGGAAAAAACACGCCATAAGTATGGGATCAACAAGCCAATGAAGAATTTTTAAAAGTGAAAAATGCACTAACAACAGCATCGCTTTTAGCACATCCTGCTCTAACACAAAATTTTTTTAGGGCCACTGATAGCGCGAAAACAGGTTTAGGAGTTGTTTTATTCCAAGAATACGAACAGGCAGGGCTAATATCATATAGAAGAATTGCATTTGCCAGTCGTGTACTCACAAAAAGCGAGAAAAACTATTCAGTCACGGAGCTGGAAGCATTGGCCATTGTATGGGGCTTCAAGCGTTTTCGATACTTCCTATTCGGAAGAAAAACAAAAGTATACACTGATCACAAAGCATTAGAATTTCTGTTATCCGCCAAACTAACTCATGGGAGGTTAGCCAGATGGATGTTAATACTACAAGAATTTGACTTAACTATTACACACATACCAGGACCAGCGAATGTATTAGCAGATGCTTTATCACGACGTCCACAGGGTGCATCCAATAACATAGGTTTGGAAGCAGCAGAAGACCAGTTTACAATGTACTATATGAAACAAGTACCTTTCGAAAACTGCATTACGACAGCATTGAACAACATAGGCAAAGAACAGGACAAGGATCCCGAAATACTAGGAATCAAACACAAGTGGAGAAGTAAGGATTTTCCAGACATTCTACAGCCGTATCTCGTAAAAAACAATGTTTTATTTTTTAGACGAAATGTTGCAATGAATGAATGGTTAATTTATATCCCAGATGAACTAATTAATAAGTACATATAGTATACACATTTAAGTAATGGCCACTTTGGACCAAAGAAATGCTTTTTAAAAATAAAACAAACAAGCCATTTTCCTAATATGGAAAGACGAATTAGAACAGTATTAGTCAAATGCATAAAATGTATGAGGGCTAAACATGTCACTTTCCAAACCAAACCACCTATGTTTCCAATAATCCCTAAAAAATTAAAACAAATAGCTGCAACACATTTGATGGGGCCCCTCCTACGCACAAAAATGGATATATTTACATATTTGTCGTTTTGGAACTTACTTCTGAATATGTTACCTTGACACCATTAAAACGAGCACAGGTCTTACTTTAAGTAAAGCATTTAGACAAGATTTTCTCAGACAAGTAGGTTGAGTGGAACGAATAATTTCGGATAATGGCCCACAATACAAACCAGTGCAACGGCAGAACACGTTAAAACAACACAAAATAATACCCATCTACATATCTAAGTACAAACCTAGCGTAAATCCAGCAGAACGATCTATGAAGGACATAGGCACTTTATGCCGATTATATGCAGGCAAAAGACACAACACTTGGGATATATACCTTAAAAATTTTCAAGAAGTAATAAATGAAATGCCACATAGCACTACACTACTACCTCCAGTTACTGTACTCAAAAATATTGAACCCCCAAACATAACCAGAGAAAATGTTAGATTTCCTATTGTACCATGTAGACAGCACAAACAAGTCATAGCAACAGCACTTTCCAACATCAGAAAGGCAGCCATTAAAAGAAAAGAAAGAGGAGATAGAACAGCAATTAAAAGAACATTCTCAGTAGGCCAGAAAGTACTTGTAAAAACACACCATCTCTCCAGCAAACAGAAACACAAAATACATAAGTTTTACACTGCATACAAAGGACCTGTCATAATTAGCCGAATTGCTCATGATAATGCTGTGCAACTAATGAACCCAAAAACAGGCAAAACCTTAGGACTTCACCAAGTGAGCCATATCAGAAAGTTTGAAGATTAATTTTATTACTGGTAAATAATCAGCACAATATTTCAAGATTATGTTGCAGATAAGATCGTCAGGAGAAAGAAGAATGAAGAGAGAGGAAGGTGGGAAAAAGAAAGTAGTTTCAATAAAAACAAAAATAACACCAATAGTACCATAGATTAAGGTGAAGGGATAAAGCATAGATAGTCTAACAACATGAAATACTAAAATGCTATACACCACGACACTACACGAAAATAAAAAACGAATTTGAGGATTCTTGTAGAAGTTAAGACTCAAAATATCTTAGAATTGTAATATGGAAAGGGCGCCGAAATTTGTAAAGCTTTTTGAAAAGGCGTAAAACAATGTAGGTACTAGACATATGTTAGATGAATATAAGTAAAACTTTTTCTAAGAACCATTGTAAAAAACTCGAGTAAAAAACCATATGCAATGACCCACAAGTTGCAACCAGAGCAGTATCAAGAAAGGAAAGGACATAATTAGCAAGACACAATTCCTACAAGGCAGAAGCGTCGAGAGAAGGGAAAGGACAGTGAGACCAACAAAGGGCACTTGTAAATCTACTGCTGAAGGGACAGACAAGCAAACACCGGACTTTCACCGCTCGTAAACCCCGGGAGGCCCTGACTCAGCGGAGCGAGCAAAAAACGGCCGGATGAGAAGACCGCTTGGGCAAGCCACCACTGGCAAAAAAAATGTGTAACAGTCTCACTACTGCTATTAAACAGCACGCTGATGCACGAAACTGAAGAAAATTTCCACAAAGTAAAATTGACACGTCCAAACAACTTATCAAACTGTTACTAAGAGGAGAACTTCAAAGCGATTAGTTATCAATAAATATTCCCATATCCTGCCCAGAGAAGAACCAAGAATCAAATAAGAAGCAGAGAAAAAGCAGCAAGAACAGAAGTTGAAGATTCACAAGATTGAGACCAAGAAAGAAGATGGGTGAAGAATAGACGACATACCTTCCCAAATCCCTATCCTATTGTAATCTAGTCGTCTGCAAAGTATCACAATGAAAAACGACCGCTTTCAGCGACACATAACGATGACTTTCACGCATACAAAGCCAGTAAACCACGAGATTCTGCACTCACAGCGCCATTCCATTATGTGACCTCCACAACAGCAACACACCGTTGCAAAGCCAACAAGGAACGACGAACAAAGCTGTACATCAAATACTTGCCCACATCCATCTCGTTAAAGTCCATCACCTTCGTGCAAAAACATTCGCCAACCTCATGCTTAAATATTCATAGGATTGTGTGAATGTGTGAAATCAAATTATGTGATCTAGGAATTGTGCAAAAGAAATGTGTGAAAAACTAAATAAGTTAAGGACACCAGACAGCTAATAAACTACAAAATAACAGTCATTGACTATGGACTTCAGTAAAAAATAGACTATCGATAAAAATAAGTCATTAGTTCTGAAATGTACAGTATATAAAGAAGAAAAGTAAAGCATAATAAACACTAAAACTATATGCCACTTATTTTCTCCTCATAAAAATAAAAGAATAACTATATTTTACTTATTTTCTCCTTATAAAAACAAAGAATAAAAAATTATCTTGTTGGATGTTTTCCCTTTTTTTTTAACATTTGTACCATTTCTTAGGATAATATCTCAATACTTGTGTATGTATATTTCTTTGTCAAAGCAATTCTTGGAAATAATTGGTTCAAATGGCTCTGAGCACTATGGGACTTAACATCTATAGTCATCAGTCCCCTAGAACTTAGAACTACTTAAACCTAACTAACCTAAGGACATCACACAACACCCAGCCATCACGAGGCAGAAAAATCCCTGACCCCGCCGGGAATCGAACCCGGGAACCCGGGCGTGGGAAGCGAGAACGCTACCGCACGACCACGAGATGCGGGCTTTGGAAATAATTCTTATTTGTTAGTGTAACAACGTTGAACTGAGTGTCTAGAAACAAAAACATTTTACTTGTACATGATATTTAGAAAATGTGTTAGGAATAGATTTTACTTAATTATTACATTTATACAAAAAATATTTCTAAGAAAGTCGATGTGAAGGACTCCTCACCTTCGATAACAAACTTCTTAAAAACAAACTTCACACTTAAATAAAGAAAGAAAATAATTAAAAATTAATAATAATAATAGCATAAAAATATTCTTCTCTTGTCAATATAAACATATTTTTGAGAATAATGTGGAAGAATATAAAAATATAAATTAGTAATACAATGTAGCATAGAACCAGAGTAACGTGGCTGAACAGTAGGCAACAAAATTTAGATGAAGGAATAATTTTTGACTGACTTAGACAACGATTCAATTATTGCCTAACTTCAGTGCAAAAATTAAGTTCGAAGGGTGGTGATATGTAAGGTGTCAGGCAAATCCAACACCTTCCATGAAAACCCTGACATGATAAGCAAATCCGGCAGTATGCCACATAGCTCCGAATAAATCGTAACATTAAATTACCCAAAGTAATATGAGTAACGAGTGAGCAAATGGAATACCACAGACTAACACAAGAATGCCTAAATGCAAGTCATACCTTCCCACTGTGAGACAGACGCAGTTCTGAGGGGAGGAACGAGAAGAGAAGCCGATAGCAGAACCGTGTTAAGCTAGAAGGCCCTACGATAAGGGACAGACACCCACGATGCCAGCCAACCGCCAGGACCGCTCCCCAGCCCATGTTAAAAGATAGAGCCCTCCAGAAGAACAGTATAGATCTTACGATAACACTAAAAGGGCCACACCAGCTACAAGTTTTAGCGTGAGACTTTTTCGCGTCTCTGTTACATTGCAAACGTTAAAAACATTGCCCCACCACGAAAAGTATAACGTTTCTCATTGGATAGACAGAATTTTTGTAGGCGGAGCTTGAGGTTAACATTGAGACCCTGATTGGTCAGATGAAAACACAGCCAGATAGTTTTTTTTAAACCAACGTCGGTAAGTTGTAGTAAGGAGAAGTTAGAAGAGAGTTGCTTCCGAGACGGCGAGCTGTATGGAGCTGCGCCGCCCGCCGCCCCCTGACACTGCCTAACCAACGACAAGGTAATGAACACACGCAATGCCACATAACAGCGCATAAAGCTTCACTCAGAACTGCAGAAGTCTCATCAGTTACACCCCCTTTTTACGTAATACTAGCGTCGATCGTCAATTAAAGCACGATAGTTTTCTCTTTTGTGAAACTTAATTTAAACCTAGATTATAGATGTGATATGGCATAGGTCACCCTTCGATCCATTGTAGAACTTGGAAACCCACTCAGGGAATATTCGTTCACATTTTTGTTGAACGAAGTTGATTTTTATCATCCTGTATTAAAATATTTCCTTTTATCAATAGTGCAATTTATAAACAATGTTTTGTGAGTAGAATAAAATTTCCAATGGTAAACTTAACTGCTTTTTCACGTTATTTTACCAGCTAACTAAAAATAGGAAAGCCTTGAACCCCTTCCACTAAATTTAGTTAGTATTAAGATTCTAGCTAACTAAAAATAGGAAAGCATTGAACCTCTTCCACTTAATTTAGTTATTATTAAGATTCTTTTACAGGGAGTGCAGTAGAGCTGACGTTGAAATCATTAAGTATTTGGTTATATCATCGCCAGTCTCACTGAACTCTTCTGAACTCTACATGTCATGTGTGGTCTGGCGTCTCCTTACCAGCAACAGGTCCCAGGTTCAAACTATCAATTTCCTAAAAAACACGCTCAGAGCGTCGTTGCGTGAAAGTGGTAGGGAGACACGAGTAATAACAAACAGACACCACGCAGAATGTTAGAACCGTATTAATTTAAGAAAATGACTTTTCGTAGACAAGTATATTTTACCGCACCTGCCCAACGATGGAAGCTCCTCTGATTCAGT
The DNA here is from genome assembly GCF_021461385.2 of Schistocerca piceifrons. Classification (NCBI taxonomy): domain Eukaryota; kingdom Metazoa; phylum Arthropoda; class Insecta; order Orthoptera; family Acrididae; genus Schistocerca; species Schistocerca piceifrons. The sequence goes on along the minus strand of NC_060138.1, from coordinate 541,026,369 downwards.
ACGTACACCTCCATGGTGTTCACCTCGGCCGAAGCATCGTCTGACCTTTTGCATGGCCCTAAGGACTCCGTTAATCCCGCTGCTCTCCACTGTCACTTCCTCTCGATTCTTGACGTGTTGCGGGGCTCTGAAGCTGTTTACACCAACGCGACGGCTCGATGGCTGATGGTAATGTTGGCTTTGCCTGTGTCCACAGAGGCCATATTGAACAGCATTCCTTGCCCGCTGGCTGCAGTGTATTCACTGCAGAGCTTGTGGCCACATCTCGTGCACTTCAGTACATCCGTTCCTGTTCTGGTGAGTCGTTTCTTCTCTGTTCTGACTCACTAAGCAGCTTACAATCTATCAACCAGTGCTACCCTCGCCATCCTTTGGTAGCGGACATCCAGGAATCCATCTCTGCCCTGGAACAGTCCAGTAGTTGAGTGGTGTTTGTGTGAACCCCAAGACACGTCGGAATCCCAGGCAACGAACTTGCTGACAGGCTGGCCAAACAGGCTATGCGGAAACCGCTCTTGGAGATGGGCATCTCTGAAACTGACCTGCGTTCTGTCTTACGCCGCAAGGTTTTTCGGCTTTGGGAAACGGAGTGGCGTAATAATAATAACACAACAAACTGCGTGTCATTAAGGAGACTGCGAATGTGTGGAAGTCTTCCCTGCGGGCTTCTCGCAGGGAATCAGTTGTCCTTTGTTGGCTCCGCATTGGCCATACGTGGCTCACACATGGTTACCTCCTCCATCGCGAGGACCCACGTCAGTGTCGCTGTGGCCCCAACACACATGAGTCATGGATCGACCACATAGCAAAATGAAAGGTCGTCTGACTGTGAAATGACGTTGGATTCCAAATCCGATTTCTTGAGCAGGTTTCTGCTGTTTACATACATGAATTTGATTACAAGATCTAATATTCAGGAACCCCAAGGATACGGAATGAATAATTGCTTAACATCACAGATACGAATGTCTTGGCAAAGACCGGAAGGTAACAGAACATGTGAGGTTGCCGTCTAGCAAATCATAATGTGAAAGTACAAACCCGCGGTGCCTGGTCAGTGACTGCGCGATTACACCTAAGAACTGTTAACTAAAATACGCATACCATGTTAACGGCTAAATTGTGAATGAGCCCTCAGTCTTTTCATGAAATTACAAGCTTTCGTGCCTATACATAATTTCTGACTCTTGTCACCAGTTTGCAAAATCTCACCGAGCTCTACAGGTCGTTGAGCAGCGGGCTCTATATGCGTTGATCTTCTACATTGCCAATCTGAGAATTCGCCGTCTAGCAATAAGAGATGATTCTCATCCGTTCTCTAGGCTGTCTCGCTTCTCTGCCTGCACGGCTTCCTGTGCACCAAATAGACGACTTGACAATATTCTGACCAAGGGTATGGTAGTAAATAAACGAAAACAGTCCTTAGTTAGCAGTAGTCTTGCAGTACATTATTAACCTGTACAAAGATGCAGTTCTTAACAGCTCCTTCTTATGAAGGAGTTACGATCGCAAAACATCATTTATGTAACTTGACCGGTTTAGGCACATACAGTAGGCCATTTTCAGATTGATTGCACTGTAACGATAATAAAACTTCATGGTAATTAGGGGAGTCAGTCTTGCGTAAAATGTAAAAAGATTAAACTAGAAAGGCGTAATGTTTAACCTGTTTGCTGGAGCTGGTGGCGTGCTAAGCTGAGCAGCTGCGTCTCGTCAAGAAGATAACTGCTGCTACTGGCTGTACTGCCGCGCATTGAATAGTGCTTGATAGAGCGAAAATTTGCTGCACTGCGTCAGCTGCAGCCAATGGGATCTTACTTTAGGGAAAAACATTTATGGAGTGCAAATGAAATATGTAACTAGCAATACAGTTAGATTATATCATTATACAAGTGCTGTTCTTTAAATATGTAGTACAGGTCATTAATAAAATTGCTTAACTTTAAGTAAACTTTAAATGCAAGTGCGCCAATACAACAGGTCGTGCGAACGTCGAACGCCAGCTAGTGATGCTTGTTGGGACTTCACGACGACGCCGTTTCCACAGAAATGTCGACGTGTTGGCCGTTGCTTGTCAAAGACCATGCTATAGCACGTTGTTGCCTAGGCGACGACGTGTAGTGCCTATTGGCGTCCAAAGATTTATGTAGACTACGCTGTTCCCCTGGAGAGGTTGTCAAAGACGATCCTGCAGGAAGCTTTTGCCTAGGCGACATTATGTAGTGTCTATTTGCTGTTCCCAAGGAGACGTTGTCCAAGTGGACGTTAGTTCGGTTGAATTGGCGTTTTGCTCGAAATTTTCAACGTTGTGCTTAGACAATTATGAAAGACTGGGGGAACTAGACACTATTTGCAATAATTATAATGTGTGAGTAATTCAGCGTAGCCTGAGGGCAAAAAATTTTTGCATAATTAATTCAAATTTGTAAGAACATTATGTGGCTATATCAGTTGTAAAACGAATACAATGGCATTTTAAAAGGCTTTATCATGAAACCTACAGTATCAGTGTTCGTAAGATTTAGGCAATAAAATATGAAAAAGTGACGAAGTTAGTTGGTAAAAGTGAAATAAGTAAAATCCAATACGTTCAGTGAAATTTTGTCATATGAGTTTATTAAATGGGAAAAGGAAGAAGCAGCATCTTTACTTGCATTACTTCTTTAGATAGATCAAATGACATCGTTTCGTGAAAATCTAATTGTTCATTTAAAAGCATTGAATAACACTCCTCAAGTGTTCAGCAGAAACCCCTTAGAGCTTATGTGTAATACTTCAAGGCGGTTGGTGACGTCACCTTTTGTTTGTTCCTAATTTATAAGGTGTTGTCCAAACATCGATTTATTTCGTAAGACTCCTGAGGTATGTTCCTTAAAACACATTTTAAAATTACGTCCAGTCTGTCCAATATATATTTTTTTGCAATTAGTTTCTATGCATACACCTGGGCGAGAAAAATGATTACTGGCATTTCCAGTAGAGTGTCTTAATTTATTTGAAAGGATGTTTGTGGGTGAGAAGACAATTGAGAGATTTGTATCCTGAAAAGTCTGCTAATTCTTCTGGAAACTTTTCCCATGTATACCATTTCAGAGTACATCTGTTTTGATTTTAATTTATGGTTTTTAGATTTCACTTTCCGAAATACGGAATCTACGACTTTGGGGTCATAGTCATTACCATAAGCAACTTGCTTCAAAATTTCAATTTATTATGTTGCTGGTCACGTGCAAGTGATAATTTTAGCATTCTGTTAAGCACAGATTAACAATTCTGTCTGGCATCCCCTCTCTGCCCTTGAGTTTTCTCACCAGACAATGCACTGGGTCTCACGTTTGAATTTTCTCGAAACTGCATTCGGCTCCTCTCCTCTGTTGACTGATAAGAAGTTCCATTGCAAGTTTTCAACAAGTGGCGTGGTTGCCCTCCAGGAGGAGCAGATCTTGCTCGTTTCTCGTGGCACCACAAAATGACTGCCACTCTCTTCCGGGAAGGACTTTCCGTCTTGTAAACTAAAGTTCTTTCGTCAACCGTTACAGTTGGCTGCTCCAGCTTGCTAAATCTACGATTCAGCCCAAACTTAAATGTCCGTTCACTGTACTATTTGATATTCTCAACAAGGATTCTGGACCACACCTAGCGTGAAGTGTGCTTACTGCACGTTGGACGCGAGGCTCGGACAATGCCACTGCCCGCCCGGCTTGGCGCTCGGCCTACACAGTCGCCTTACCTCCTGGCTTTTAAGCTGGAGGGGTTTTCGTCCCCACTGGCCTTACGGGATTTCGGCTCTGCTATTGACGGACGGAGTTCCCATCTGGAGCTCACCAGCTCGAAGAAAATTACAGAAACGGTTGCATGCAACTTCCATCACTTTGCACAGAAAGAAGTAAGATGTTAATCTCCCCAGTCACAGATATTTTTTCCTATAAAAGTGAGCATTCGTTAACTGACAACAACCGAATTCCAACGAATGAATTTAAGTAAAATATGAAAATCAAACAATACTCGTGCCAGTCCAGCACTGTTACAGGGTGACAATTATTAGGTCCCAGCATTTTTTTCTCTCTAATCGTGCTACAGCTTTACACGGCGTGCTTTCCTTTCTGCGAAAGAACCTATCACCTCATCAAAGTTCTTCAAAGTTTTGCTACATGAAAAATCAAAATGTCATTGTCTAATACTGAAAAAGCTGTTAATGCGAATAGTACCCATGACTGGGTGGTTTCTCGTTTTGATTACTTCTATTTCGTCACTGCCTGCTAGATAAAACGAACCATGCCTTTCTAATATAGCAGTAGTTGTAACATACGCCAAATAATAGAGACTGTTTTGGCACAAATGGTCATTTTTATGGACTTCATTTACATAAATAACACGACAGAACATAGTTCACAAAGTACCAGTATTAAATGCCTATTAGGCCTACAACAACCAAAAACGTTTATGTTAGGAAATAGTTTCACATTCCATTCCTAAGCTCCAGCTTCTCAAGCATGAGATCGAAAAGTAGCAGCACCTAATTTTTATATAAATTTGGAATCGTCATATTCTTCCATGTAATTTGTGTGCTGTCCCCGTTTTTTCTCCTTCCTCGTTCTAACAAACCTGTAAATAGTCTTGCCATTGTCAAAACATATTCTCCGGTTAACTTCACTCACCCTGCCAGAACCATAGGGTCAGTTATCTTGCATTTATTCTCTGGATAGGTGTTATTACGTATCCGCGCTATTCCGAGAATAGGACTTATAGCGGCTGCTAACCAGGGAGTGTACAACTGGAGGTGTAGAGGTCTGACAAAATTTTTTTTGCTTAATTTCATTTCCTTTTGTATACATCGAGAGGATGGTATGTAATCTTTCTTACCTGTTATTTCTGTTAGTCGTTTATTTCTACTCTGGTACTCTGAATCTATGGATTTCTATGATAATTATAAAAACGCTGATCATTCGCACACCCTATCAACCAACAGAGACTGGCATTTACCCGTTCGGGTTTATTCGGCTCTTGTCTGCGGGAAAGTTTTGTATTTCTAGATGAGACGGGGATTCCCGTGGCAGAGACATCACGTCAACTATGCACGCTTTCAAAAATCAACTTATGATTCGTTCAGAAATCAACTTAGAATGTGTTCACAAATTGTCAATAACCAACTGGGATGCGTTTCAAAATCATTTGTTTAATCGATAGACCAATGTGCGCTAGATGCTAGTATCTTTGTCAAACAATGTTTTCTTCAAGAATATGAATCTGACGCTCCCTGAAATTGTTCCCGGGGCAGATACCCCAGTTTGCCCCGCCCCCTCCCCCCACGCGCGCAAAAATCCGGGTCTGGAAAGGAATTACCAGTTCTTGTATTTGCAGTACAGCCAAGAGAAACCTAAGAAACTTGCGGAACACGAGTACTGGAGCTATTTTTACGTTGTTTATGGAACAATACAATCCAGACAAAAATATGAAAATGAAATGACACAGTTTCGAAAACTTTACTAGTCTCTTACAGACGTGTTTTTGCGTATATAGACTGAAGCGGCGAGTCTGTATAATAAAATCATATGTGTATGAGACCAGTAAAGTCTCTGAAACAGTGTCATTTCATTTGTATGAGTACCTGCTCCTGGTTTTATGGTTGAATAATGTGACCGTCACTTTTCTTATAAATATAAGAAAAAAATCTCTAAGATTCATATCTTCATTTATCTGTCTCAGTTATTATTCAATTTAAGTGGAATTGTGAATTGATTACCGAAAATGTCTAGTTTACTTATCGATCATTTTGTTAATCATTTGTTGTGGTAAAATCCTGAGATTTCCATATTTTTGTATTTTCTTTGTACAATTACGTAGTCCGTGTAAACATGTGTTCTCGATGGCAAAATAGAGTACAAACTCTGGAGGCCAGATAAAACAAAACAAAAGAATCCGTAACTTGGAGAGCCTCGGCAATTCTGTTCGCATGTAAGGAGGAATTTAAAGTAGACTGGGGCGGCAGTGGAATCTGGAACGAGGAGTTGTGTGAGCCCGTGTGCCAAGGTGGCTTAGTGGCGAGTGCACTGCCTAGTAAGCAGGAAACCTGGGTTCGATTCCGGCCTTACTGCAACTTTTCACTCGCCATTTCAGTCTGTATGCATAAAAAATATGAAAGGCTACTGCGTGTATGTGTAATTGCTAGCGTGAGAGACAGTGAGGTCGATAACTTGCTCGACTTGAAATACAGGTATCGACCCACTTCAGAACAGCTTATAGTCTGTCCAGTAAATACGGTCGTAATTAGTAACAGCACAAACAACTTCAGTTCGCTGTTGTTTGGTTGTAGACTAATTCTTTTCGGTCTTCGGCTTATACCTGGTCGGACTAACATGGATCGTCGAGCTTAGACAACGATGGGCGGCATCAGAGGCCTCACCATTGTTTGAGTGGCACGAAAGCAACATGTGTAGAAAACAACTTAACTGGCTCAACAACACCGTACAAATCATAACAATCTGCCCAAAAAACTTCAAGAATAGTTGAAGCTTTTCAAAGTTGTATGTTGTTAAGCTGATTAATATTTGCGTGTTCTATTGTACAATTATTTCTCAATTATATTTGTTAAGTTCACTGGGAGCCCAGTTTGCTTCATGAATGTGAGATCGGATTCGAACAGTGCCACCGAAAATACCTATAATCCAACGAACAGATTTGTTTCAAGCGGTGGAAAGGTGTGGATTCATCACCGCCGAAAACGGCGAGGCACAACCAACACTGGGCAGTCATGCCACGTGTTTTTTGTGGCTGTCAGCGTATGGTGGCAATAGATTATGCTAGTAAAACACAACAGATTTTGAGGAAAAAGCTTGTCTGGTTACGAATCCATGCACACCTAGATTACGCGCACAACCTGACGCACAAGCCTTTAATTGCTATACGTCAGATCGTTAACTGCATTTATTGCCCGACTTACTACTACCCCCTACGTAGCTCGCTCTCAGGCGTACAACCAGTTATTTTGCCCGTATTCCACGTGTGTATCACCTTGAAGAAATAAAGTTACGACGTAAATTTGTTGCTTGTTTGCGGCTACACGTGTGCTTGTGCTGTTGAAGCAAGCCAAGCGCTGTATCGTATGCGAGATACAGAGTCGAGCGAGTTTGCCGGGACTTACCCCAGTTCACTGCTAGTAGCGACACGTCACCTTACCGTGTATGCGCGTAGTGTGCAAGTATTGCACCACAATTAAGTATGAAATTAAAAATTAAACTTTACGTTTAAAACTCTGTTAAAATATATTTAGTGTAACAACGTTCCATATAACAAGTCTTTGTGTTCTAGACTTAATAGTTTACGTAAAAATGCCGTTTTAAGAGAAAAATCAGAGGCGCTAAATAATAAATCTAGAAAGCCAGAATTTGGTCAGAATGTGCAGTTAGAGCTCAAAAGTAAGTGGTGAAGGTTTCCAAAACCATATAACAAAAATTAACACCATAATCCACGTTTTTGGGAAAAATCAGAGGCGCTAAATAATGGACTTAGAAACATGAAAATTTGTTTTATGCTTCAGTTAACCCCAGAAATAACTGAAATACCACGTTAAGCTACCTCTTATAGGTTTTGAGTAATTAAGTAAAAACCAATTTTTTAACTAAAATGTACCCAATTGTTGTAGATTAAGTACCTGTGATTTTAATGATAGAGAATTCTGGTTAAAGTGGATGAGAAAACATACCAAGTGATAAAGCTATACCAAAGTCTTCATTCTAGCGAGCTGAAACTTTTTCGGTGAACAGCTGAACTGCAGACAAGCAAAAATTATTAAGTTTCTGAATTAATTTGTAAACATGTTACTAAAGATTATGTTCCCGACAAAAGCGGTCGTTCGGAGGCTGCTGCAGTATTCAGATAGCCATAGACAAGAGATGTTCTCTCGGCCGTCCGATCCGGCACCTATATAAATGCAGCCCGAGAGGCAGTGCATAGAATCCACTCTTCTGAAAGACGAAACTATCAGGCCAGAACAATTCGGATTTCAGCAAAAAGTCTCGGCCGAACTACAGGTGCTCAGACTGACAGAGCATATCGCCCATAACATGAACTTGAAAAACTCCACCCCAGTCGCCTTCCTGGACTGAGAAAAGGCCTTCGACAAGGTGTGGCACAACAATCTAACCTGGAAGATAATACAACACACGTCTATACCAGACACCTACGCCAAACTCCTCAACGACTTTCTTTCCAACAGGCAATTCGTAGGTGAAGTAGACGGCAAACGCTCATCTCGCAGAACACTCCATGCGGGGATACCACAGGGATCAGTACTCTCCCAAACGCTATTTAATATCTATGCGAACATCCCCACCATTGAAGGCGTCCATATCGCCCAATTCGCGGACGAAAGCGCCTTATTCACAAGCAGCAAGCGACACCTGGTGAATATCAGACAAATCCAACGGCAACTCAACACAGTGGTAAAGTGGTACCGCCAAAACAAACTATCACTCAACGCAGGAAAGACGACAGCCGTCTATCTTACTAGAAAAAGACCTACACACCTAGAACAGCTACACCTGAATGCACAAGAATTGCCCTGAAGGAATGAAGTCAAATACCTAGGTGTCACAATAGACAGGAAACTGAACTACCACCAGCACATCAACGAAAAAAAACTCTAAAGCGCTCAACCTTGCTAAAGCCATATTCCCACTCTTTAGAAGCAAAAGTATAAGACAGGAAACCAAAAGGACCCTTTACAAAACTACTATCCTCCCCACCATGACTTATGGCTGCACATCATGGGGAACAGCTAGCAAAACCAAAAGGTATGAATTGCAGACAATACAGAACAAAGTCCTTCGATGGATCCTAGACGCTTCCCCATGGACCAAAACTACAACCCTCCATGAAGCACTGGAGATGGACACTGTCGAAACAACAATAAAAAAGCTAACCACAACTGTCTGTAAAAAGCTGGACATATACAGAGACAACAGCAGACACCTACGAAACATCGGAACAATCCAACCAAAAACATGGCACAAACAAAGAGTTCCACGAAGCATCATAGAGCCAGCAATCTGAATTCGTGCCCCCCAGCAGAAGAAACCTCACTCCCTTAGAAAATCACCACCTAGGATAGGCTAATTACTACCCCATATTAGACCAATATGATGTAAAACCAAACTCATGACAAACCAATTAGAATAGACTTACTAAAAGTATTATAGATCAGTAAGACGTAGGATAAATTCATGGCATGGTGAAAAACCAATTAGCATAGGCCAACCAAAACCATTAGATCAGTAACATGTAGGATAAATTCATGGCATGGTCAAAAACCAATCAGAATAGACTACCCAAAACCATATTAGACCAGTAAGATGTAGGATAAACTCATGGTGTCCAATCAAGTAAAATAGAAATAAAGTAAAATAGGCTACCCACAAAGGAAAACCAGAAGTCTAGGAGCTCTAAATAAGTATTCTAAGATACAATCAAACCAAGACAGCCCGGGTTCCCGGGTTCGATTCCCGGCGGGGTCAGGGACTTTCTCTACCTCGTGATGACTGGGTGTTGTGTGATGTCCTTAGGTTAGTTAGGTTTAAGTAGTTCTAAGTTCTAGGGGACTGATGACCATAGATGTTAAGTCCGATAGTGCTCAGAGCCATTTGAACCAAACCAAGACAACATAGGAATATTGACATAGTGACAACAAAGCTAGAAAACCAAAGCCTCAACCCAATGAGGCACAGAACCCCACCTATGGTGGCGGATTGGCGAACTTCTAAGTCCGATAATTCACGATCCTGTCCCCAAAAGTTTAAATAAACGGTGCCACCACAGCACTAAAGTCAAACAAAACACCACACCAAAACACGTCAAACCGGCGAAGCCGGTGGGACTGATCTTCAACAATGTTACACACACACACACACACACACACACACACACAGAAGAGCAGTAGGAAGGTTCACTTTGCACTCAGCTACTGTAAGATCCACGTCTGTCAAAACGTCGGATCGTGCTTAGCCTCGGATGACGTCAGAGCCGAGCTGTGACAAAGCGCGTATTTTGCGGTAAAAATAGATTGCGAACTCGCGAGGACTGTACACCGTCCTGGATCGCTTAGAATTCACCAAAGTAACTGATAGTGTGCCGTCCGTGTGATTTACAATTCCGCGTGGCAAGTGGTGACTTTATTTCCACTGTTATGGCGATTTGAACATTTACTGCAAACTTTCATTTGAGTAATTTTAGTCAGGGTGAAAGACAATCTGGGAGGAACGTACTGTAGAGGTCGCCTCTGAACTGCTAAATGTGCTGTTAGAATAGAAAGACTTGTTTTCAGTTGCCAATAGTGAATTTCCAAGTGCTGTATATTAGAAACTTTATGCAATACAATTTTGATTGGTACTTTATACTTTTATTTAAAATCAAAGTCCTGATCCCGCAAAGAAATAGGAGGGTAGAAACTTTTCTTTCAGTGGGCTGGGGCAGAATGTGGCCGTGCAGACTGGAAACTAAGGTCAGTTTGTTTCCCTTCGCTTTCTGGCTGACCACTGAATTAGTTGCCAGGCTCGCGTGAGGAAAACGGCAAACAAACAATAACTGATTATCTTTTACCCGCCGCCCCACACAGTCCTGTTACATGTTGAAAAATCATCGCCACAACACTACTGCGCGCCGCTAAAAGAGCCAAAACAATAAGTATAGCTTACTCATAAATTGGAGTCTCGTGCGGTAATTTATTTTCTGCACTTAAAGGAGAACAATGCTGCAACAATCCATGCTGAGACTGCGGAAATAGACAGCAATATTTATTTGCGATGAAACCAGTCCGTATGAAGACGAACAATGTGGGATATCATCTCTCTGTGAACGACCGCGAATCGCAAGAGAGGTGGAGGCCTTTTCACGCCCATCCAGATGACTGCTTTCGCAGCCTAGTCGCCTCGGACGTGTACTAGATGTAGCACTATGACCCCGTGATAAAGGATCAAAGCAAGCGGTGGAAAGGTGTGGATTCACCACCGCCGAAAACGGCGAGGACGCAGCCATCAGTGGGCAAAGTCATGCCACGTGTTTTTTGTGAATGTCAACGTATGGTATTAACAGATTATGTTCGTAAAACGTAAGCCGTCGCAGGAGCAAATCTACTGACGACAATACGGGAGCGTGTCGGAATGAATTGTTGCGGAAAGTTGTGCAAAAGGGCGTTCACAGGTCATTCTAAACGCGACACAGCCACGTATGCTGCTTATTTGAGCTATCAGAATTTTGCCTCACTTTCAGTTTTCTCCAGACGTAGCACCCGGTGACTTTTTTCCCTTTCGTCAGCTAAAGCAGCCAATCAGTGGCAGGTATTATTAGAATGAACTCCAGATGCTCTTCGAGGTTGGAAATTCCCTGAAAAACCAAAATGCAGACTTCTACAACCAAGCCCTTCAGTAAGTCCTCCATCGTTGTGGAAAACGTGTTGCACTGAAGGGTGAATACGTAGAGGAGGACAAACACCGACAAGTTTCACGGTTGCAGCTTGGTTGGTTTTGAGATGATCATCACAACTTTATGACCACCCTTGTATGTGGTACAATAAAAACCAGACTCTTCCACGCACTTCACATGACTTGGAAGGACAGATCTAGATGCAGTTGTAGAGCTGTACTTATCCCATAAGTGCTACTTGCAGTATGTATTTCCGGCCTGGTATTCTCAAGACTGGAAGATGTCTGAGTTTCCTTAAGAACAAAGAAAGAACAAATTGGTAGAGAACTTCCTCGTCTTCGTTCCATCAAAAATAACGTATTCATGAACAGTTGTTGTAGTCTTGCTTGCTTGGTTGTGTCTTGTCTCTACTGGTTTTATGTTTCCTATATTTAGTTGTATGTCACAAAAAAGAGGAAGTTATTATCTAATAAGCGATGTTGTTGTTGTTGTTGTTGTTGTTGTGGTCTTCAGTCAGAGACTGGTTTGATGCAGCTCTCCATGCTACTCTATCCTGTGCAAGCTTCTTCATCTCCCAGTACCTACTGCAAACTACATCCTTCTGAATCTGTTTAGTGTATTCGTCTCTTGGGCTCCCTCTACGATTTTTACCCTCCGCACTGCCCTCCAATACTAAATTGGTGATCCCTTGATGCCTCAGAACATGTCCTACCAATCGATCCCTTCTTCTAGTCAAGTTGTGCCACAAATTTCTCTTCTTCCCAATTCTATTCAATACTTCCTCATTATTTATGTGATCTACCCATCTAATCTTCAGCATTCTTCTGTAGCACCACATTTCGAAAGCTTCTATTCTCTTTTTGTATAAAGTATTTATCGTCCACGCTTCAATTCCATACATGGCTACACTCCATACAAATACTTTCAGAAAAGACTAACTGACACTTAAATCTATACTCGATGATAACAAATTTCTCTTCTTCAGAAACGCTTTCCTTGCCATTGCCAGTCTACATTTTAAATCCTCTCTACTTCGACCATCATTAGTTATTTTGCTCCCCAAATATCAGAACTCATTTAATACTTTAAGCGTCTCATTCCCTAATCTAATACCCTTAGCATCACCCGATTTAATTCGACTACATTCCATTATCCTCGTTTTGCTTTTGTTGATGTTCATCTTATATCCTCCTTTCAAGACACTGTCCATTCTCTTCAGCAGCTCTTCCAGGTCTTTTGCTGTCTCTGACAGAATTACAATGTCATCGGCGAACCTCAAAGTTTTTATTTCTTCTCCATGGATATTAATTCCTACTCTGAATTTTTCTTTTGTTTCCTTTACTGCTTGCTCAATATACAGATTGAATAACATCGGGGATAGGCTACAACCCTGTCTCACTCACTTCCCAACCACTGCTTCTCTTTCATGCCCCTCGACTCTTATAACTGCCATCTGGTTTCTGTACAAATTATAAATCGCATTTCGCTCCCTGTATTTTACCCCTGTCACCTCGAGAAAGAGAGTATTCCAGTCAACATCATTGTCAAAAGCTTTATCTAAGTGTACAAATGCTAGAAACGTAGATTTGTCTTTCCTTAATCTTTCTTCTAAGATAAGTCGTACGGTCAGTATTGCCTCGCGTGTTCCAACATTTCTACGGAATTCAAACTGATCTTCCCCGAGGTCGGCTTCTACAGTTTTTGCATTCGTCTGTAAAGAATTCGTGTTAGTATTTTGCAGCCGTGGCTTATTAAACTGATAGTTCGGTAATTTTTCACATCTATCGACCCCTGCTTTCTTTGGGATTGGAATTATTATATTCTTCTTGAAGTCTGAGGGTATTTCGCCTGTCTCATACATCTTGCTCACCAGATGGTAGAGTTTTGTCAGGGTTGGCTCTCCCAAGGCTATCAGTAGTTCTAATGGAATGTTGTCTACTCCCGGGGACTTGTTTCGACTTAGGTCTTTCAGTGCTCTGTCAAACTCTTGCACAGTATCATATATCCCATTTCATCTTCATCTACCTCCTCTTCCATTTCCGTAATATTGTCCTCAAGTACATCGCCCTTTTATACACCCTCTATATACTCCTTCCACCTTTCTGCTTTCCCTTCTTTGCTTAGAACTAGGTTTCCATCTAAGCTGTTGATATTCATGCAAGTAGTTCTTTTATCTCCAAAGGTCTCTTTTAATTTTCATGTAGGCAGTATCTATCTTACCCCTAGTGAAACATGCTTCTACATCCTTACATTTGTCCTCTAGCCAACCCTGCTTAGTCATTTTGCACTTCCTGTCGATCTCATTTTTGAGACGTTTGTATTCCTTTTTACCTGCTTCATTTACTGTATTTTTGTATTTTCTCCTTTCATAAATTAAATTCAATATCTCTTCTGTTACCCAAGGATTTCTATTAGCTCTCGTCTTTTTACCTACTTGATCCTCTGCTGCTTTCACTATTTCATCTCTCAAAGCTATCCATTCTTCTTCTACTGTATTTCTTTCCCCCATTCTTGTTAATCGTTCCCTAATGCTCACCCTGAAACTCTACACCCTCTAGTTCTTTCACTTTATCCAGGTCCCATCTCCTTAAATTCTCGCCTATTTGCAGTTTCTTCAGTTTTAATCTACAGTTCATAACCAATAGATTGTGGTCAGAGTCCACATCTGCCCCTGGAGATGTCTTACAATTTAAAACCTGGTTCCTAAATCTCTGTCTTACCATTATATAATCTATCTGAAACCTGTCAGTATCTCCAGGCTTCTTCCATGTATACAACCTTCTTTTACGATTCTTGCAGCAACTGTTAGCTATGAGTAAGTTATGCTCTGTGCAAAATTCTATCAGGCGACTTCCTCTTTCATACTTTACCCCCATTCCATATTCACCTACTACGTTTCCATCTCTTCCCTTTCCTACTATCGAATTCCAGTCACCCCCGACTATTAAATTTTCGTCTCCCTTCACTATCTAAATAATTTCTTTTATCTCATCATACATTTCATCAATCTCTTCGTCATCTTCGGAGCTAGTCGGCATATAAACTTGTACTACTGTGGTAGGCGTGGGCTTCGCATCTATCTTGGCCACAATAATGCGTTCACTGTGCTGTTTGTAGTAGCTTACCCGCATTCCTATTTTTTATTCATTGTTAAGCCTACTCCTGCATTATCCCTATTTGATTTTGTATTTATGACCCTGTATTCACCTGACCAGAAGTCTTGTTCCTCTCGCCACCGAACTTCACTAATTCCCACTATATCTAACTTTAATCTGTCCATTTCTCTTTTTAAATTTTCTAACCTACCTGCCCGATTAAGGGATCTGACATTCCACGCTCCGACCCGTAGAACGCGTTTTCTTTCTCCTGATAACAATAATAAGCGATAAAGAGTGCAAATTTTCTGACAAGTTCTTATTCTCCCGGTCTCAAATAATCCCACTCAATATTACATGAGTTTTTTTTAATGGGGTACGTTGTCAAACCGGCCGACTGGGAGCAGCAGAATCACCACAGGAAATTTTAATTTCCACTCTCCTGAATATAGGTTTGATGTCTTCCACTGCAAAATATACACGTTTGAATTCCAAAGAGCGAAATACAGTGACGTGGGATAGAAGAATGCTGTGTAAAGAGGCGTGTCACTGCACTTTGACACACTTAAGACCAAATAACATGTCTTAGGTTTCATCAAACATATATGTTTTATATATCAAACTGTCCAGAAAGATGTGCGCTACAAAATGAACTTTTTTCTGAAAAATCTATTTTTCCCCGGCTCGTAAGTATCGTAGTTCCGGGACTGTTCCTATTTATTCTCAACTGTTAACCCCTCTGTTCAACTGATAGTTCGCTGGGATTTGTCTGAAAAGAACCGAAATTTACAATGGGCCTGGTCTCACACAACCCGTCCCAGCCTTCGGGTAGGGGAGTGAAATATTAAAGGAAAAAAAAGAAAATTTAAGCTGACACTTCACATTATTACATTGACAGAAGACTCAGAATACCATCATGACGACTGGAGAGTTATCACAATGGTATATAGAGCCGAGCCTTGAGCTACTGAACTGCGGAAAACTGCTATCTGCAGGGGGAGCACTGCTTATCGCGGTGTGTCCCTCGAGTAAGGTTCCGTCAGACTTTGTACCGACCAACTATCGGTGTGACGGTAGAGTGCAAGATGGAAGAGGCCAAACGTAAAGTAAAGCAATATAAAAATCTCATGATGTCACCATTTACTTCACAAAATGTAGCACTGTCTATGTGCACTATGTAACAGACGATTATGAAAAAGAATCCACAGCCTCCCTAGATCTGAGATGACTTAGTGATTACACTACTGGCCATTAAAAATGCTACACCAAGAAGAAATGCAGATGATAAACGGGTATTCATTGGACAAATATATTATACTAGAACTGACATGTGATTACATTTTCACGCAATTTGGGTGCATAGATCCTGAGAAATCAGTACCCAGAACGACCACGTTTGGCCGTAATAACGGAATTGATACGCCTGGGCATTCAGTCAAACAGAGCTTGGATGGCGTGTACAGGTACAGCTGCCCATGCAGCTTCAACACGATACCACAGTTCATCAAGAGTAGTGGCTGGCGTATTGTGACGAGCCAGTAGCTCGGCCACCATTGACCAGGAGTTTTCAGTTGGAGACAGATCCGGTGAATGTGCTGGTCAGGGCAGCAATCGAAAATTTTCTGTATCCAGAAAGGCCCGTACAGGACGTGCAACATGCGGTCGTGCATTATCCTGCTGAAATGTAGTGTTTCGCAGGGATCGAATGAAGGGTATAGCCACGGGTCGTAACACATCTGAAATATAACGTCCACTGTTCAAAGTGCCGTCAATGCGAACAAGAGGTGACCGAGACGTGTAACCAATGGCACCCCCTACCATCACGCCGGGTGATACGCCAGTATGGCGATGACGAATACACGCTTCGCCGGCCGGTGTGGCCGAGCGGTTCTAGGCGCTACCGTCTGGAACCGTGCGACCGCTACGGTCGCAGGTTCGAATCCTGCCTTGGGCATGGATGTGTGTGATGTCCTTAAGTTAGTTAGGTTTAAGTAGTTCTAAGCTCTAGGGGACTGATGACCTTAGAAGTTAAGTCCCATAGTGCTCAGAGCCATTTCAACCATTTGAATACACGCTTCCAATGTGCGTTCACCGCGATGTCGGCAAACACGGATGCGACCATCATGATGCTGTAAAAAGAGCCTGGATTCATCTGAAAAAATGGCGTTTTGCCATTCGTGCATCCAGGTTCGTCGTTGAGTACACCATCGCCTGCGCTCCTGTCTGTGATACCGCGTCAAGGGTAACCGCAGCCATGGTCTCCGAGCTGATAGTCCATGCTGCTGCAAACGTCGTTGAACTGTTCGTGCAGATGGTTGTTGTCTTGCAAACGTCCCTATCTGTTGACTCAGGGATCGAGACGTGGCTGCACGATCCGTTACAGCCATGCGGATGATGCCTGTCATGTCGACTGCTAGTGATACGAGGCCGTTGGGATCCAGCACGGCGTTCCGTATTACCCTCCTGAACCCACCGATTCCATATCCTGCTAGCAGTCATTGGATCTCGACCAACGCGAGCAGCAATGTCGCGATACGATAAACCGCAAACGCGATAGGCTGCAATCCGACCTTTATCAAAGTCGGAAACGTGATGGTACGCATTTCTCCTCCTTACACAAGGCATCACAACAACGTTTCACCAGGCAACGCCGGTCAACTGCTGTTTAGTGTATGAGAAATCGGTTGGAAACTTTCCTCATGGCAGCACGTTGTAGGTGTCGCCACCGGCGCCAACCTTGTGCGAATGCTCTGAAAAGCTAATCATTTGCATCTCACAGCAACTTCTTCCTGTCGGTTAAATTTCGCGTCTGTATCATGTCATCTTCGTGGTGTAGCAATTTTAATGGCAAGTATGGAATGTCTGCGTAATATGTTCGTTAAAATTTTGCTTTAAAAACAACAGACAGGTCTAGCTCAGTTCTTTTGTATCACTCGCTATCTTATTGGCGATGTCTGCACGGAAAGCGGAAGGTAATGTAGTTGTACAATTTAGATTAATTTCATATGACTCAAAGTTGGATCACTTGTGCTTAATATCACTAATATTTACTGTCCTAATATTGTTTAAATGTCTTCACAGCCATGTAACGTCGAGCCCCTAATGAAGTTGGGTGTTACTAATACGGTGGTGCTACTGATCGGTGGCCATTGGTGCTGCCTTATGTATAAATGCACAATGCATGACCAACAAAATAGTCTGCGTTTATTCAAAATTCGTTTCATCACGTCCGAGCCTTTTAAAAGAAGCATTGCTACGCAACGGAAATATTATCGTTAATTTCTTTCACAGTTACCCATCAGTCTCTTACTAATGGATCAACAATCGTTGATTGTGCTGATTTTACTGCCGCTCGCATGAGTAGAGTATTGCGCTTTATCTTCTTGCTGATCACCTAATAGAAATAACATTTAATTATTCATCAAAGGAGCAATTATAGCTCGCCATTATTTCATTTGCATAATGTATTCACCTGCTTTCAATAACAGTGTGTTCCGTGCGTGACGTGGCATCTCTGTTCCGTGCCTCCACGTGCTCCTGCCCAAGTGTCAGTCCTAAAGTAATTTTGGACAGACTGCTCAATCTGACTCGATTCCCAGCCAGATTATGGCTATTGTTGCAGCGAGACGTGACAGCTATGTGCATTTCATTTCGCACTGCCTATAGGGTCAAATTATCTTTAAATTTAATTAAGCATTCTTCCTACTATACTTATACAATAAGTAAAATTTCGTTATTTGCCATTTTGCTATACTTCCTGCTGATACAATAACATTAACAAAAAAAAATCGGTAACAACGTGAGAAAACTCATTTTCGTAAACTGTAATAATATGGTCTTAATAATTTGTTGCCGCACTGCAAATGAAATCTTAAGAATACATCACATTTTCATATGTTTGAAACCAGAACTGTGTCGAAGATCTCTAATGCGAGATAGTTTGAGTTATATATGACGCACGTCGACTACTGCTTGGGCGTCAGTACAGTTTCGGAACGAGAAGCAGATCGCTATAGGTTTGTAATAAAACGGTTATTAATTTCTACTTAATCTGCCTACTCAATTCTAATGCAACCATAAATAAGATTAAGAGTGTTTATCACGGTGGGAGAACGTATCTTAAATAGGCCAACATTTATTGTTTACAAAGATCAAAAGCGATGCAAATAACAGGGCCTCTGTATTACAGCAGTTATATTGTAAACAGTAATAGCTATTTTGTGTGATGCGTACTGAATTTCTGAAATTAACTTCCTTTGAAAGTAGCTGCTATTAAGTAGTTCTTCTTAAAATTTCAAAACTTATGACGATATAATTTTGTAGGTAGCCTACTTACAGATGTAAACTATGCACGCCAAACATATAGCTGGATCCGTCTGTTCTCCATTTTTACGGGAATAAGGGAAAAACTCCACTGAAATCACACGCGTCACTATGACGGATTCTTAAAGTGTCGCTATCACTGTCACAGTTTCTGTTGTCATTTTATGAAATTATTCGTCTGCACCACTGAATTTTACCAAAGAGCTTCATTCTACCATGTTCTTCGGATGATGCTCTGATAATGTTTGACGACTTTCTTCCAATATCCAGCGGCGAAATTTCTGACAACTTCTCTTGCGAGCGCTTCGACTGCAGAGAAGGTAAATTTATATTATTCCTGGAAACGTAACCTTTCATTTGGGCCCATATTAACTCTGTTGGGTTGAAATTGCAGTGATAAGGTGGTAGCCTCACAACTGTATGCCCACGTTTTTTTTTCCAGTTCGCCGACTTCATATTGGACAGAAAATTTTTCCTTAAGGTTCACCTTTCTAAGGTCATCATTTACATTCACGTTATGACGCTGAAGCCAATCAATCGTTTTCTCCTTTCGGTTTGCCACGGTAGGTGCCTTGTCAGCAACAACTGAATGGTAACGAACATTTTCTAGAATAGTTGTTGATTGTTTTCCGAGATCTGGTATTAGTGAATCTTCGAACCACTTTGTTAATGCAACATGATACATTTCTTCCTGAAATCTCCTGTTTTCTTTGATTTAAAGAGGAGGAGACTGTTTGGGCCAAAACCTTACGAGGTACCTGCATGAAGAAGAATGTCTGTCACCCTTGCCAGAAGGCATTGCCATTGTTCCTTTAGCTGTTTCGTCTGCCCAGTCCTGCTTGACAACGTGACCAGAATTGAGCCACGCTTGTCAAGCCACACCACTTCGCCAAAATTTATGCTACGAATGTCCGTTGAAAATCGGCATCGTCATACAACTATATCCTCCCTCTCCATCAACAGCTTCTGGCCACGGAAATGACCATAGTGAAAGCCGAGGTTGTGTAAAACAGTGGACGAGGATGTGCGTCTGCCTTGAAAAAGTGCTGGTCCTTTAAGTGTGACCAGTAACTTCCTCAGTGTCGAATGATCCTTCCTGTGATAATAATCATAAACATGACGACGAATCGTATCCTCTGCAAATGAATCGATATTGGTAATCCGCTTACCCATATGACGTTTTTACCAGGAGTGATATGTTGCGATGGTTCTTCAGCTTACTGTTTTTGTCGCACATTTCCTTCCCAATCTTGACAACAGTGTTTTTGTTTATATTCAAAGCTGAACAGTTTTGTCGATCACTTAGGTACCGGAGAGCAACGGGCCACCATTAAGCTTTTCGTTCTCAAAGTAAGCACGTAAGGTGTAAACCATTTCTCTTGACTGCCCTCTGATGGCTAAGAACAACTTCGAAAGTTTCCACTTATAACTTTCGACGAACATCCTGCTGACATCGTTCAGTACCACACTATGAATAACGGGAACAATGAATAACAGGAACAACGAATAAAAGAATAACTCCTACAACCGTAGAAACGAACGCACAGAAAGTCACAGGGCCCACCGATCCAGGGGCGGATCCAAGGCGGGGGGGGGGGGGGGGGCAATGGGGGCAATTGCCCGCCCCCCCCTGGTGCATGACCGATCTTTCTTTCCCACTGCTTTAGGGGCTGATTACGTCGGCCTATCTAGTATGTTTTACTTGAAGTCGAAGATGTAAACAACGGCATGCAGTTTGATGTAACAATTCAAAAAGAGACCTTGAAGCCTCTTCCATTTAGCGAATAAACTACAGAAGAAACAACTATACTTGCGAATAAAATGATAATATTCGCTGAGGCATGAGCGATGTGTGTCCCTTTTTAGCATTTTCCCTGCAGTGTGTATGCAAGATTTTGTTTCTAGTGGCAATTTGCAAAGAGATGGTGTTGATAATTAGGCAATGAGCACCGAAGGAATACCTGAAAATATTCTCATTATTTGCAAATAGTGAGAACCTTACGACAGTCCCTTTTATTCTGCAATTGCACGTTCTCGATCTGGATGAACGCTTCTCCCCCATTTTGGCTTTCTTCTCACTTTTGATGCGGAATGTGAACAAACACTAATTAGCCAAATGTAATAATGTACACGAAAATAACGTCTGTGGATTCATTCACAATCCATTCTCTCATTTTATTTTTTATTTTGTCCAGTAAGAATATAAATGTTACGGTCAGCAGATTCAAACAGATACTGAAATCTAGAAAACTCAGATTCATTTCTCTTTCTCCAGAGTGCAGAGGACAACTCTGCCGAAGACTGAGGAGGATGCGTTTTCCTCATCAATATAATTTATTCTGAGGTACTTAGCGTATGCTTCTGCCGCAATCTGAAAAAAGCATGAATTTCATAACAGTGTTAGAACTTAGAGCTGTGGCTTTGTTCTAAACTGTTCGCTTATTTCGGAAGTCAAATCTTGAAGAAACGAACTGGTTTTTGCAAATAGCCAAGGAAACTGCCGGAGTAGAAGGAATAACCTGTTCTCGAGCTTGCTAAACTGTCATAACTGTATTTAAAGAAAAAATGAGCTCCTGTTGCTAGTTCATGAATTTTTATTGTTTACGTCCTGTTTCTGAATCCTATAATGCCATCATTCCCCACCTGCTTTTCTCCCACATGATTTTATTGATATATATATTTCGCCACCAGTTCATAAGTATTTCACAGGACTCTGAAAACCCAATGGTACTCGGTCGCTGTAGCGGAACAGCTTTAGGCGTTGTCATGAGCCGCGCTTACGCGAAGACTGTGTTCGTATCCCCCCTTGGGTATCGGTGTTTGTGATGTCTGTAGATTAAGCTAGAATAAGTTACCACTAAGCTGTCTCAAATGACCACATTGTCAACAGGACGTAAAACAACAACGTAAAAAAAACGTAGGCTTCGCATTTTTTGCTTCTCAAATTCAGTGAAACACGATAGTGATAATGTAAGTCACCACTGTAGTAGGCCTAGAAGCGTGATTTGACAGAAAAAAATATCATATATTAGAAACTACTGCGAACCGCTGAAGTCAAGAAGGTTGTGTTGAGATGCGGTTTGACTGTTAAGAAACTGACAGCGTGCAAACACTTTGGGTGGCCACCGCCATCGAGCTCAATATCCCTCGCATACATCACCACGATCGACGCCAAGTTTATCGTGACAACCATCAAACAAATTTGGCAACAGAATATTATAGAATAACACTCTATGCTCCCCTACTGGACTTCATTATAACTGATTTACGAGAAAGATTCTCTGCTGAAACTTTGGATGTGTCCAACCTTTCTGTTTCCAGTCCAGAAAGTATTGTGAAGATCTCTGCAGGTGAAAGTGAAAAAATTGCAGAGTCCCTCACCAACCGCTTCGGTTCGTTGCTTGACGTGGACAAAGTCATTGCTTCTCTTATGTTACGGGATGAAATGATGTGGCGAGAGAAATGGAATCAAGAGAAGAAACGACAAAAAGAGCTTCCAACCATCGTCCGTGACATATTGGCTAGATGTGATAAGGATGCATATCCTATAATACGTAAGCTTTTATTGGTCCTAGCAACGCTTCCAGTGACAAGTGCATCTGCTGAAAGATCGTTTTCGTCGTTGCGGCGCCTGAAAACTTATTTAAGAACATCGATGTATGAAAACCCCTCCTTGGTCTTGCACTTATGCATATTCATTACCAGATTCCTGTAGATGTGGAAAAAGTAATTACAAGATTTTTAAAAAGTGGGGGTAGAAGGAGATTAGAATTTAATATTTAGGAGCAGTATTCTGAATATACATATTTAATATTAAATTTCATTTTATTTATACTTTTGCATTTTTATTTTATTTCTTTTTTTTTTTTTACAAGAAGAAAGAAAGAAATTTCTTATTATTAATATTTACATTCATGAGGAAAAACAGCTTATTATGAGCATAAAATGACGTAATTAACAATATAAGATGATTTCCTGAACACAGTCAAATATCCTATTATAACTTTTCGCAGTCGTATCGTCATTGCTGCGTACAAACACATGCGCGAATTCGATGGCAACATTCTGTCAAATGAAAGAAATTGGTGAACTAATTTCGAAGATTTAAGAATGGAAACAAATGAATATTAGCATTTTTATAGATTATTTTACATTAGCAGACAAACACAGAGTTTTTCAAGTGCACGTGTTGTATTTGAAGAATATTTTTTAGGTAATGCAGTAAGTTATTTCATTAAACACACTTAACACATAGCGATACACAATTAAACTAAAAACAGAATTGTATATATATATATATATATATATATATATATATATATATATATATATATATGTGTGTGTGTGTGTGTGTGTGTGTGTGTGCGTGAGCGCGCGCGCGCTCGCGCTTATTAGAGTATTAATGGTTTTATTTGGAATTAATTTTTTGGAAGGCAGGTACCAAAAAATTTGCCCCCACCCCCTGATCGAGATCCTGGATCCGCTCCTGCTACGATCACACAAGACAGCAAACTGGCTGCGGCTGAAGCCACAAGCACGCAATTTGACTGCAAGTCGCTTGTGAGGTACGGTGTCAAAAGCTTTCAGTAAATCTAGAATTATGGAATCAATTTCAATCCTTTGTCGACAGCACTCAACATTTCGTGTGAGTAAAAAGCTAGCTGTGTCTCCCAAGAACAATGTTTTCTAAACCCGTGTCGAGTATGTGACAATAGACCGTTCTCTTCAAGGTAATTGATAATTTTCGAAAGCAGTATATGACCCAGAACACTTGTGCATATCGAGGTTACTGATATGGGCCTGTAATTAAGCGAATTTCACCTATTGCCTTTCTTGAATATTAGTGTGATCTGTACAAATTTCCAATCTTTGGGTACGGACCTTTCGTCGAGAGAGCGGTTTTTGTGATTAAGTATGGAACTATTGCATCAGATACTCTGAAAGAACCTGATTCGTATACAATCTGGACCGGGAGACTTGCTTTTATTAAGTTGCTTCATTACTCGGAGGATCTCTACCTCTAAGTTACTCATGTTGGCAACTGTTCTTGATTCGAATTCTGGAATATTTACTTCGTCTTCTTTTGTGAAGGAATTTCAGAAGGCTGTGTTCAGTAACTCTGCTTAGCAGCACTGTCATCGATAGTATTTCCATCGCTATCACGCAGAAAGTTTTGTTGCTAAAAGTATTATAAGCATCTCGCATTGGAGTTCACGCTAAAATTCGAGCTTCTGTAAAAAATCGCCAATCTTGGGGATTTTGCGTTCGTTTAAATGTGGCATGCTTTTTTCGTTGTTTCTACATCCATGTTCTGACTTGTTTTGTGTACCACGGGAAATCTGCTGCGTCGTTTAATAATTTATTGAGTATAAATCAATTGCTGTCGATACTATTTATTTGAATTGAAGCCACATCTGGTTTACACTTGCATTGTTAATTTGGAGGGAGTGGAATTTCTTTCAGGAAGGCATCAAGCGAATTTTTATCTGCTTTTTCAAAAATGGTTCAAATGGCTCTGAGCACTATGGGACTCAACTGCTGAGGTCATTAGTCCCCTAGAACTTAGAACTAATTAAACCTAACTAACCTAAGGACATCACAAACATCCATGCCCGAGGCAGGATTCGAAGCTGCGACCGTAGCGGTCTTGCGGTTCCAGACTGCAGCGCCTTTAACCGCACGGCCACTTCGGCCGGCTATCTGCTTTTTCAATAGGTATATTTTTCGTTTATTTTTGGAGGATTTGGGAGTTGCAATATTCATTTTCGGTACGACAACCCTGTGTTCACTAATCCCTGTATCGGTTTTGACGCTCGTTATTAGCTCAGGATAATTTGTTGCTAAGAGGTCAAGTGTGCTTTCAGAACCTTTTGCTATTCGAGTGGGCTCATGAACATATTGTTTGGAAAAGTGATGCCTTTAGTACAAATTCGGATGACGTTTTATGCGTCCGTCAGGATTTAAACATGTAAATTTCGCAACCTTTCGGAAGCAAACTGAAGTCGCCACCTACTATAATTGTATGAATCAGGTACATATTTGAAATTAGACTCAGGGTTTCTTTGACCTTTCAGCAATTGTACTACCTGAGTTAGGAGGTCGGTAAAAGGATCGAATTATTTTTTTTATTCCGGTTGCCAAGCATGAGCTTGCCCATACTAACTCACAGTAACTGTGTACTTTAATTTCGCCACAAAATAAACTACTTCTAATAGCAACAAACATGCCACCGCCAAATGTATTTAGCTTATCCTTTCTGAACACCGTTAGGATCTTCGCAAAATTTTCAGCTGAACTTATGTCTGGGTTTAGACAGCTATCAATGCCTCTAACAATTTGAGCATCAATGGTTTCTATTAGCCCTGGGAGGTCTCGCACTTTCCCAACAAAGCTACGACAGTTTACAACTGTTATACCTATGGTTCCTAGATCTACGTTCTTCGCGTGTTCGGCCTGCACTCTTTGTGACTGATGCCCTTTCTGTGTTTCCCCGAGACCCTCTAACCTACAAAACCGCGCAGTCCACGCCTCACAGCACCCGCTACCCGTGTAGCCACCTCCTGCGTATAATGGCCTCCTGACGTATTTAGCCGAACCCGAAACACCCTCACTCTATGGCGCAAAGAGGGTCCCCAACCATGTTCGCCGCGCTGATGGCCTGGTGCTCAAGACGTCGTCGCTCTCATAGTGTGAATGATTTTGTCTTGCTGCAGATTAGCCAACTTCCTGATTCAAGGTACCAAGATTAAATGTACGATAATGTAAGGCCGAGCAAACAGTATCTCTGTCCTCTCGGGCGCTAGTGGCGTGGGAGCCGGCCGCGGTGGCCGAGCAGTTCTAGGTGCTACAGTCCGGAACCGCGCGACTGCTACGGTTGCAGGTTCGAACCCTGCCTCGGGTATGGATGTGTATGATGTTCTTAGGTTAGTTAGGTTTAAGTAGTTCTAAGTTCTAGGATGTTAGGTCTCATAGTGCTCAGAACCATTTTAGTGGCGTGGGAATATTGAGATCCTACATGACGCTGAGTACTGCATTCCTAAAACCTTTCATTCCGTATTCGCATGACAGTTGTGGGAGCTCGATCAACATGAGCAGCAGTATCGTAGAGAGTGATAAATCTGAGTGTGAGACCATGATCTTGCTGTTGTCGAACTTTGAGACCTGTTGGAAGACGTTTCCCCTTAACAAATAAATAAATAAAATTCAGATGCGATTCCTAAATAAATAGCCTGCTGCTTAATCTTATGTACAAACCATAGATGGTGTTACTTTTACCTACTATGTGTGGTCGTGCTGATACACTAATCTCTTGCATATCCATGTATGCAATACATTTCATGCCAATTTGGCATTTGTTCCATTGCAGCTTCATGGTCTTGCAGTTTCAGTGCAAAGCAGTGTAACTTAAATTCCATGTAGTTTCACACAGTAATGTTGATGTTCAGCGCGTTTAATAGAAGCATTATTCAACAATTGTCCCACGTTTAAAAAAAGATTTGTTTGATGTTCGATAATTGGATCAGATATCTCCAACCGGCGATGACTTAATAAGTGGTTTTCTAACGATGGATGTGGAACAAACTATCTCCAAATATAAATGTTTGTGATAAATTGTCCAGACTGCAACAACTGAAGGACTTGGCATAGTGATTACATTGGTCTCGCATCGGCAGAACGGTGGCTCAATTTCCTTGTCGAGGCTTCCGTATTTATTGTTTCAGACGTTTTTCTAAATACCTTACGATAAATACCAGGGTGATACCTTTGAAAAGGAATCTGTCGATTTCGCGCTCCGTGTCTACTGATCTCCTTGTCGACCAGACACTAACCCCTTATCGTTCTCCCTTTATTCCAAACTGCACTGAGGTGACGAAAGCCACGGGAAACCTCCTAATATCGTGTCGGACCTCCTTTTGCCCGGAGTAGTGCAGCAGCTTGCTGTGGCATGGACTCAACAAGGCGTCGGAAGTCCCCTGCAGAAATATTGAGCCAAGCTGCCTCTGTAGACCTCCATAATTGCGAAAGTGTTGCCGGTGCAGGGTTTTGTGCACGAACTGACCTCTCAATTATGTCGCATAAATGTTTGAAGGGATTCATTGGTAGACAAATCACTCGCCTGACTGGCCAGAATGTTCTTCCAATCAGTCGCCAATAATTGTGCCCCAGTGACATGGCGCATTGCCATCCATAACAAAGCCGTTCTTTGCTGCAAATGGTCTCCGAGTATCCAGACATAACCGTTTCCGGTTAGTGATCGGTTCAGTTGGATTGGAAGACCCAGTTCATTTCATATAAACACAGGCCACATTGTTTTGAAGCCATCTACAGCTTGCACAGTGCCTTGTTGACAACTTGTCCACGGCTTCGTGGGGCGTGCGCCACACTCATATCCTACCATCAGCTCTTGCCAACTGAAATCGCGACTCAAATGACGAGGTCACGGTTTTCTGGTTGTCTACAGTTCAACCGACGTGGTCACGAGTCCAGGAGAGGCGCTACAGGCGATGTCGTGCTGTTAGCAAAGGCACTCGCATCGGTCGTCTGCTACCACTGCCCATTAACGCCTAAATTCGCCACACTGACCTAACGGATACGTTCGTCGTACGTCCCACATTGATTTCTGCGGTTATTTCATGCGGTGTTGCTTGTATGTGAGCACTGACAGCCGTTTGCGAACGCCACTGCTCTCGGTCGTTAAGTGAAGGCCGTCAACCATTGCGTTGCCGTGGTGAGAGGTAATATGAAATATGGTATTCTCGACACACTCTTGACATTATGGATCTCGGAATACTGAATTCCCTAACGATTTCCGAAATGGAATGCCCTATGGGTCTACCTCTAAATGCCATTCAGCGTTTAAAGTCTGTTAATTTCCGTCGAGTGGCCTATATCGCGACGGAAATCTTTTCACATGATTCGTCTTAGTATAAATGACAGCTCCGCCATAGCATTGCCCTTTCATACCTTGCGCACGTGATACTACTGCCATCTTTATAGATGCACACCGCTATCCCATGACTTTTCACCTCAGTGTATTACAATGACACTGAGAATAAAGAGTTTTACTACTTGTTTACAAAGAATGTTCAATTCCACCATTTCATAGTATGAATGCTGCACGAAAATATTCTTAGAACGAGTCTAGATATTGATGGCATCTGAAGAAATGAATTAAAATGTGTGGCATGCCTGGAACTTGAACCGGTGTCTTCTTATCTGGTACGCAGGATTAGTAAGCATTACATCAACACAGCACAATGGTTCACGTTGCTACACGGACTAGCCAAGTCCAATGCCCTCCCGAACGTAAACTTGGAGTTCCTATCTTCAGCTTATTTTCCCTTCTTATATCTTCACTGTTGCCGAGGCTCTCCGGCATCGGAACCGTAGATAAAGATGACTCAAATGTCTCAAGTAAAATCTAATTGTAAGATCTATAGATCACCCACACCTGAGGTACAGGATCTGCCCATTACATCCTACGGTGGGGTGCTATTCCAATGCCGGAGAGCGTCAGCAATAGCGAATACCTAAGAAGCGGAAAGTAAACTGAGGATATGAAGTTTGTGTTGGGGAGGGATTGGATTTGGGCAGTCCATGCAGCCTTGATGTGATGGTGTAATGGTTACTGTCCCAGCCCCGTAAACAAGGACACCCGGGTTCTGGCCCTGGTTCAAATGGTTCAAATGGCTCTGAGCACTATGGGACTTAACATCTGTGGTCATCAGTCCCCTAGAACTTAGAACTACTTAAACCTAACTAACCTAAGGACATCACACACATCCATGCCCGAGGCAGGATTCGAACCTGCGACCGTAGCAGTCTCGCGGTTCCGGACTGAGCGTCTAGAACCGCTAGATTGTGGCCCTGGCACAAATTTTAATTCATTTCTTCAGATCACATAATTATCGTAGATATAGATGAGACTCAAGTGCCTCAAGGAAAATCTAATTATAAGATATATAGAGTGTAGATATTTTTGACAGCTTGCTGAACTTTGAATGATCATGAACATTCCAGTAACATGAGTCATAAAAAGTGTAATTTTTCCTACCGACGATAAACATAAACTACTGGCTCTGTGAGAGGCGCTACTTATAAAAGCAAAATAGCACATAACGAATAAAAGTGAAGTGTCTCATTTTCTCATTTTTTTACATATACATCAAATTTGACATGTGCAGACCACAGAAACCACTTTCTTGCCCATCCACGAAATTGTGTCATGATTATATCTCTATTAACATACCCAACATTAAACTCGAGTAAGACAAATGGCTGCACCCAAAAAAAAATTGGCATTTGTTACAGAGCTAAAATCGTGTCTGATCGTGACTACAAGATAATTAGTTCATCTGTCCATCTCTGAGAATAATTACACTCATTAAAGTAAGGTAGATCCTAATTTTCGTGGTAAGCAGGTGCTGCTAGAGTGTAACTACCATCATTTGCTTCTTTTTCCGCGTAGTTTACAGGCGATGCCAGCTCTGAGTGTAGTTATTAGCTCGATGTGCATACAAGGTAGCGGACGGCAAGATACCACGTTCTGATGCATAAATTAGAGATCCCAGTATTGCGCATGATATCTCCTACTTCCACAGCAACAGGCAACAGGTTAATTAATGCCGTGGACAAGAAAACTTATAACAGAACTCTTTAAAACTTATTTTTCTGCTCACAAAAAAAAAGTACAAGGAAAATAATAAAAAACTGTAACCACGTTTGCTGTAAAGATTTGTTTAAACAAATGTGGATTCTAGCTTAATCATGTGACTACCCATTATAACATGTAACGCACATTAAGAAGAATATCAGCGTTTATTACGTTAAGAGCAGCATTCATAATCTTGGAATAAGAGCAAAAATCAATCTACATTTATCGAGAAAAATGAACAAAACACGCAAAATATTCTTTCCTAGTAGGAAATAAAGTTGTACAATTGTTTTTCCAAGCAAATCAAAGAAACAGCTAATATCCAGGTATTTAAAAGCATATCTGTTAAATAATATAGTCAAGTATTATTTATTGACCGAGTAAAGATCGGTAAAAAGTTAATAACAAATGCTTCTGCCACGGTAAATTGCACTGTCAAAATTTAGTGCCCATTACTCCACAATATTTAGCACAAGATTTGTGATGCATAACACATTCTTCTCATGCCGTTTTCCGGAGTTCAGTACCTCGTTCACATATGGAGAAATGCTGGTTCAGTTTTTCAGGCAGGCAGATGGCAGATCACGGACATATTAAATCCGTGCATATAGTAGCATGTCTGTTGTATGTGTAGCGCGTGTGTGTGCTACTGCAGTAGTAATGAATCAATAGCGGGTCTGTATTTCCGAGATTATTAATCATCTTGTTTATAAATATGTATGGTTGTAAAATATTAGCATGAATTATTTACCGAAGAATAGAAAGACTGTGGGAAGGATGTAACGTAACAGCTTAAATTTGACCAAAAAATTATTAAAATTTTTGATTAAGATCTAATCTTAAAAATCGACACATTTTCAAACTATGTTCAAGGTATCGATGTTTTGTAACTACGTTACATGTCTTTGACAATCTGTTAAAAGTGAATGAAGAAACAGATATTTTTAAAGAAACCGAAAGCATAATAGAGTGTTTTTTCATAATTGTAACGACGTAATATTTAAAGATTGATTGACAATGCATAATACCTTTTACTATCGGTCACACACGTGCATCGGCGGATTTGCTAACAAGCCGACCTCGGAGAAAATTAGGTTGGGTCCCTTAGACTTGTAGGAGCACGTGAGGCAATTCTCATCCTTCGGCTTATCACAGAAACAGAGTGAAGCAAAACCAATATACATTTCTAGAATTTGAAGATTTTAAAAAAAGCTATTGATATTTGACTGGAACACACACATTTAAACTCTGAAGTTGTCTAGGATAAAGTAATGGGAGGGAGGGGATACATACAACTTGTGCAGACTATGCATATAGGGTGACAAATATTGAACTATATGGAAACAACGTAAGTTAGTTACAAACTACGGCGTGCACACACTTTATGCAACATGTAAACGTCACTACAGATATTTGGATTTAGGTTATGACATGTTCGATATACCTGCCATCAGTGGCGATAATGTGGCGCAGACGAATAGCGAAATTCTGCGTGATTCGCTGAAGGTCGGAATACCGATGCCGTCGATGACCTCGTCAAGGCTCTTTTCAGCTGAGCAATGGTTTTGAGGTTATTGCTGTACAGCTTGTCTTTAATATAGCCCCACAAAAAGCAGTCGCGTGTGTTCAGATCTGGAGAATATGGCGGCCAATCGAGGCCCATGCCAGTGGCCTCTGGATACTCCAGAGCCAGAACGCGGTCCCCAAAGTGCTCCTCCAGGACATCAAACACTCTTCTGCTTCGATCGGGTCGAGCTCCGTCTTGCATGAACCACATCTTGTCGAAATAAGTGTCATTTTGGTTAGTGGAGATGAAATCATCCTCCAAAATTTTTGCGTATCGTTGGGTAGTCACTGTGCCATCAAGGAATATGGCATGGATTATTCCGTGACTGGACACTGCACACCACACAGTCACCTGTTGTGGGTGACATGACTTCTCCATCGCGAAATGCGGATTCTCAGTCCCCAAATGCGCCAATTTCGCTTATTGACGAACCGATCCAAATGAAAGTGGGCTTCGTCATTAAACCAAATGCGCATACTAATTCCCATCGTGCCCCGCAGCCAACTGTGCAATTTGAACGTCCTAACTCAAACTGTTCAGAAGTTTTGATGGTTTTGTTTCATATAGTTCAATAATTGTCTCCCTGTACAAGAGACGAAGAGCATGAAATGGTGGTAGTAGTTGAGAAGGGGGATAAACACAGTTATTTACTGTGTGCACGGAGCACAGTCACCCTGGGTTACTGTGTGTGAGTTTCTGCAAAAATGAACCACAAGAAAACCGCAAGTAGAAGTTTTGTCAACTTCACCGTTAACTCTCCATAAAGATCGACCATTACTTAAAGATTGCGCATGTTCTTCTTATATGACAGAACAGCGCAACACCTCACACACCGAAAGTATCACGAGCAAGTAGCACAGCGCTCGAAAGACACAGATGAAAATTGGAATCATTTTCCGAAACGCATTGTGAAAAACATAAATAAAAAGGAAATCGTGACTGGTAGCAGAAAAATTATTTTATAAACGAACTCTTTGGAAATCTAAATAGTGGTGGGGGTGTCCTGCTTCTGCTATCACACCACATTCGAATCCTGGTAAAGTTGTGGTAGCGACTGGATGATCGATCATTCTCTCTCTCTCTCTCTCTCTCTCTCTCTCTCTCTCTCACACACACACACACACACACACACACACACACACACGATCACGCTGTTGCCTGACGTAATGTTTGCTGATAGTCGACCCGAATGTGTGACACAATCAGCTGTTGCTTTTCATCAAATTTCGGCCGGTCGCCGGCCGCGGTGGCCGTGCGGTTCTGGCGCTGCAGTCCGGAACCGCGGGACTGCTACGGTCGCAGGTTCGATTCCTGCCTCGGGCATGGGTGTATGTGATGTCCTTAGGTTAGTTAGGTTTAAGTAGTTCTAAGTTCTAGGGGACTTATGACCTAAGATGTTGAGTCCCATAGTGCTCAGAGCCATTTGAACCATTCGGCCGGTCGTAACCATGTTTCCTGCTCAGGGACTGTGTTCTGTATCCCTGCACCAACTTCAAATTCATTTCGGTCGCCGTTTTTCCTCCAATTTGCGACAGAATATGATGTTCACATATTGATCAACTGCATTATTATACAAATTTTCACACTTGCTACTTTTAGTTAGCTGTCAATGGTGGGTCTGACTAGATGTGTTCGAGTGTGAGGCGCTTCTACCCATGTCCCGGAATCCGTAAGAGTACGTAGGCATGTTTAACACACACTGCCATTTAAATTCCGAACGGATCACCGAACACTAGAACCGCACATTCTACATTTTGCTGTTGAGGAACGTAGTAGTGAGGCATTTTCAACCATGAAACAGTTTGCAATATTACAAAATGCTTGCATGTTGCATTTTACTCACTGCTTGTTGTAACGTAGCTCACAGAAACAACGGCCATCTGTCTGTAATCAACAATGTAGAACTTATATTTTTACTGTCGGTCACCTCTAGGAATTTACGCAATGCATTTTTGCTAATGGTAGGGTGCAATCAGTAGTGATTGAGATTTACGTTGTGCGTACATCTCATCTCGCCGGCCGGTGTGGCTGAGCGGTTCTAGGCGCTTCAGTCTGGAACCGTGCGACCTCTACGGTCGCAGGTTCGAATCCTGCCTCGGGCATGGATGTGTGTGATGTCCTTAGGTTAGTTAGGTTTAAGTAGTTCTAAGTTCTAGGGGACTGATGACCTCAGATGTTAAGTCCCATAGCGCTCAGAGCCATTTGAACCATCTCATCTCACATGCAAAGCAGTAAATAATCAGTATTCGTAATGTTTTCGCCAGCTTACCGTTTTTCGTCTATTTTTTTCCTCTCCCTTGTTGTTGTAGCTGTTACAACATGTCCTCTGAGCATAATATCATATCAAAATTTTACAAATCGTAAGAGGGCAGTACAGAACCGTAACGTTCTATCCTTATTCTCTGATATTCGTGTGTTGTACAGTATTCTGATCGCTCTATATACATTTGCATGTAAGCACACCTATTGTAACATTTATATCGATTAGAAGTAGGTTTATATTATGTAACTGTGTATCTGTAATTACGATGTGTGTCTTCTTTGTTGATTAAGGTCATTGTTTTGTGACAGGAAATTTAAAGTATTGTAATATATATATATATGGAAAAGGCTAAGTGATGTTTAAAATAATGAAATTTTATAATATGTGTATATTTAGAAGAAAAACTTTGTATATTTGAAGCTGGTTCATGCTTAGGGCACTTGTATTGTAAAATTTAAAAGATGTAGGAAGTCCCTCCGCAACTGAAGTGGCTGGGCACGATGTAAAAGGTGGTTTTGGCGGTCGAACTGGACGGCTCCTTAGTGTAAACGGTACGCATTCAGTGGTTAGTCGTTGAACGGTGCACATCGACAGTGCCAAGGGAGGCAATTGGAAGCCTCTTTGCAAGGAATTGTGCCTCGGATGTGTATTTGGCATCGTACTCTCGGCAATAAGGAATGGCTCTAATAAGTTGGATAACCGTCGCCAGGAAGAAATTTTATAGAGCATTCAAACATCAAGACCCGTGAGTACAGTTACCCGCCATGTCGCTTGCCACCACAACTTCGCCAATACTTCGCCAACTTCATGCATACAGATGTGTATCAGAGCATGGACCAGTTAATTTGTGTGAGTGATTTAATAGTAATCCAAGTGCTATAAAGCTGTGTTTAGAACCATATCTTTTATCCTAATCATGAACCTATGCAGGATCCCCTCATAAGTGTTCCGAAAACCGAGTATCCTGTTTCTAATGAACTAGTGATTTATTTATGTTTAGCAAATGCGCAAGGATTAGCAAGTGTTAGAATGTTGCTAAGGTACTCTCAACCTATTGCAAAGTTTCGTTTTGTTAAAATTCAGTGCCAGGCTGTGTAAATGTTACTGTCTAAAATACCTACTTCACAAGTGATGAAAAAAAGGCAAATAAGTTATACTCATTTGAAGCTTAATTTAGCTTTTATTTTTGAAGTTAAATGAACTGTGTTGAATAATTTGCCTTGAAAAGTAAAAACATAAACTATTCCACGTGAAGCTAAGAATTAAATTTAGCTGGATTGAATTTTTCTACTGAAATAATCATAGAGTTTGACCAGTGATACAGTATCAATTTATGGGTCCCCACCATATTCTTCTCATATTAGAAAGATAATTGTAATATTATTCCTACTAAGGACGTCTGATACTTTTCTATAAATGGGAGTATAAACACTGTAATTGTGATATTATTTGTTTTTATTACTGGTTGTTACACATAAGTTAAGTTAGAAGCCCCTCCATGTTAAACTTTACTTCGGAGCTTCCTGCAGTAACATCTCAGTACTGAGTCACGTAATGGTCGTGATTGTAGCTGTTATTACACTACTGGCCATTAAAATTGCTACACTACGAAGATGACGTACTACAGACGCGAAATTTAACCGACAGGCAGAAGATGCTGTGATATGCAAATGATTAGCTTTTCAGAACATTCACACAAGGTTGGCGCCGGTGGCGACACCTACAACGTGCTGACATGACGAAAGTTTCCAACCGATTTCTCATACAAAAAACAGCAGTTGACCGGCGTTGCCTGGTGAAACGTTGTTGTGATGCCTCGTGTAAGGAGGAGGAATGCGGACCATCACGTTTCCGACTTTGATAAAGGTCGGATTGTAGCCTATCGCGATTGCGGTTTATCGTATTGCGACATTGCTGCTCGCGTTGGTCGAGATCCAATGACTGTTAGCAGAATATGGAATCGATAGGTTCATGAGGGTAATATGGAACGCCGTGCTGGATCCCAACGGCCTCGTATCACTAGCAGTCGAGATGACAGGCATCTTATCCGCATGGCTGTAACGGGTCGTGCAGCCACGTCTCGATCCCTGTGTCAACAGATGGGGACGTTTGCAAGACAACAACTAACTGCACGAACAGTTCGACGACGTTTGCAGCAGCATGGAGTATCAGCTCTGAGACCATGGCTGCGGTTACCCTTGACGCTGCACCACAGACAGGAGCGCCTGCGATAGTGTACTCAACGTCGAATGGCAAAAACGTCATTTTTTCGGATGAATCTAGGTTCTGTTTACAGCTTCATGATGGTCGCATCCGTGTTTGGCGACATCGCGGCGAACGCACATTGGAAGTGTGTATTCGTCATCGCCACACTGGCGTATCACCCGGCATGATGGTATGGGGTGCCATGGCTTACACGTCTCGGTCACCACATTGACGGCACTTTGGACAGTGCACGTTACATTTCATATGTGTTACGACGCGTCTCTCTACCCTTCATTCGATCCCTGCGAAACCCTACATTTCAGCAGGATAATGCGCGACCGCATGTTGTAGGTCCTGTACGGGCGCTTCTGAAAACAGAAAATGTTCGACTGCTTTCCTGGCCAGCACATTCTCCGGATCTCTCATCAATTGAAAACGTCTGGTCAATGGTGGCCGAGCAGCTGGCTCGTCACAATACGCCAGGCACTACTCTTGATGAACTGTGGTATCGTGTTGAAAGTGCATGGGCAGCTGTACCTGTATACGCCATCCAAGCTGTGTTTGACTCAATGCCCAGGCGTATCATGGCCGTTATTACGGCCAGAGATGGTTGTTCTGAGTACTGATTTCTCAGGATCTATGCACCCGAATTGCGTGAAAACGTAATCAAATGTCAGTTCTAGTATAATATATTTGTCCAATGAATACCCGTTTATCAACTGCATTTCTTCTTGGTGTAGCAATTTTAATGGCCAGTAGTGTATTATGAGCTGGGTACAATTTTGCTTTGTGTGATTACTGGTTTGTGCATTATTGGTAACTACTGCTACCCACAGTTGTGTGCTGTTCAAAGGGAATCTTAATGAAAGTCACTTCAACAACTAATATTCAATTTCCTTAAACATATTTCTTCAAATTAATGTGCCTAATTGGGCTGGCTCTCGTTGGCTTTTTCATTCGTATACGAATTTTACTACTTTCATTAACCCCAATGTTAAAGCCTGTTTATTTTTTCTATAAATTGCACTATATTCAAAATTACAGTCCGATACCTTCATTCATTAGGCAAACACGCGGTCAAAGTTTCCCAAATCCTTTCAGAAGGTAACATTAGCTTATGTCACAGTAGGCTAGTGTTATACGTGGCTTTTCCCGTGATACGACTTGAGGTTAGGTTGTTACGAAAGTGTGACGTATAACATAGCTAGTGTTATACTATGTAACCTCACATTTCCACAATCTCAAGCCAGCAGTGAACAAGAGGCTGCACGCTACGATCTTGAACTTGAGCAACCAAACACGAAGTACTTTAGTTCACCATTGGCAACGATACCACTGAAAAAATGCTGCCCACGGGTTTCTTGTCTGATATGCTGAAATGGAGGCAAATCTGAAGGGAAATATTGGACCTGCTAAAACTACATGTCTGCCTTGATCCACTAAGGCAGTAAAATGACGTATACGAACTACTCAATAACCGCAAAACACGCAATGTTACAAGAATCAATAGTGTCTCTCATAGACTGGCATTCGGTAGTTAAGAAATCACAATCGAACAGCCACCTTTCAGTCTAATCTAGACTTCAGGCTATACTTATTATTATTCTTTCACCACAATTCACATTTCAAAAACATGAAATAGAAGCTAGATAAACATTGTCAGTGCTCTTTTGTGTATCTGTTTGCGGCATTCTGACATCACACGAAACATCATTACGTCATCGTTCAAAGCCAACACACTAGGTCGGTAGATTAACCCACCAGTTGTAATACATCTTGGTTTCTTCGATCCCTTCTGGTTTTTCTGTTGTGCAGCTGCTAGTTCTATCTTTAACATATACGAAAAATGATAAAGCAGGATGGTTTACTGGCGTAGCACACCGTCAGTACTTTGAAACTCATCAATTTAGTCACGATTTTGGTACAAGATCAAGAGCGTGCCTGTCTGTAAGTCCGCTTTATTCCACGGGTATCAGGAGAAGACAATATACATTTGCCTCTTCCTGTCCTGATTTATTTCACGAAAAATGAGTTAGAGCCGACAGTAAAGGTGAAAATTACCAATGATAAAACACTTAACTGCTAAAAAATAAAAACGGAAACATCTAACAATACAAAGCTGAACAGAAAAAGTTATACCTCCAGCATTGGGAGGTGTGATTAATGAGTCTGAAGCACAGAATCTTTCAATGCAGTGGATGTTGTTATAGAAATCCAGCTACTTTCTGTAATAACTTGCATGTCCATGCAACTGGATTTGTTCTTAACTCAGAGTACCAGCGATAAATTGCGCTCAACTTTGGATTACGTAAATTTAAGTCACTTTATTAACAGCGTCTCGTATCATTAAGAAATTACCGTTTCCAGAAAATAGAGGCAGCACGCAATTTGACGTCCAAATTCTGTCCACCGTCATTTTCACATCTCAAGCACCCCCTTGACGGTCAATAATATTGCGAAATATTTCCTGATGCGTGATAATATTAAACATGTAGGACTGATTGTGAGATTGAGAGGTTGCTCAGTAATACTGAGAAAATATAAAGTTTTTGAAATATACAGGATGTTTCAAAAAGGACTTTACAACTTTAAAAATTCATATAAACCTATTGAATGAAGATATAGGACTGGGTTTAGTATTATTTTGTAGGGAAAACCATCAAGTTTTTTTAAACCTTAAACTAAAGATGTTGTATGTGGCTTCCGTTGGTTATCATGCACATTTCCCATTGGAAGTCAATTTCTTCCCAAACTCGCCGTAACATTTTCAAAGGGAGGAGGTATCTTCAGTGTTAAGGAAGCTCAAATCCGTTTTTAATAAAAAAAAGAAAAACAGGAGTAATAAAAGGGTACTGTTGCAAGAGTATAAGATCGATATAAAACATGTGAAGGGTCGAGACAACGTAGTAGCAGATGCGTTGTCCCGATTACCTAAAGGTTTAAAATAAAATAATTATGACGACAGTGAACACAATTTTAAATTATTTTTAATTAGATCAACATCTTATAAAAAGGAGTTTGATGAAATGTGTAACAAAATCACTGAATTGCAATGTGCCGATAAGAAGTGGGGCAATATAATACGATCTTTGAAACAAGCGAGTAACGTGAATGACAATAAATATCAGCTGATCGGCGGGACATTGTACTATCGTAAAAATGCAGGTTCCAACTATTTAATATGCATGCCTACTGAATGTTTGACTACGTTTATTTAGTATACTCATTTAGTTTGGGGACATACGGGTGTAAAGAAATGTGTAAGCAAATTATTAGGATGTTGTTTTTACCCAAACTTGAGAAAATATGCAGTACAAATTTTGTCTAGATGTGTTTTGTGTCAGAAGACTGAGCCAAGTAACATCAGTAATAAAGTAGAATTACATCCTATCGTTCCGTCTAGACCACTGGAATTGGTTTCATGTGGTGTAATCGGGCCGTGGCCGATTGTGAAGGGAAATTTTCGATACGTGATAGGTTTCTACGATGTGTTTTCGAAAAT
Organism: Schistocerca piceifrons; assembly: GCF_021461385.2. NCBI lineage: Eukaryota > Metazoa > Arthropoda > Insecta > Orthoptera > Acrididae > Schistocerca > Schistocerca piceifrons. The sequence goes on along the minus strand of NC_060138.1, from coordinate 540,987,345 downwards.
TTAATGAAGTTATATCTTGTAAGAACTACGAATTTAAGACCTATGTTGAGGATATTTGTGAATAAATATATTTATGGTGTAGGGAAACCAGAAAGAGTAGTTACAGATAACGCATCATATTTTATTAGCAAACGTTGGAAGCAGCAGATGTCCGAACAGAAAATCCGGCGTACCTTCATCTCCAAGCACAGAACTCAAAGTAGCCCGATAGAGCGGGTATTTAGAGAGCTGAATAGATTTACGAGGGCTCACATTTCTAAGGACCATGTAAGATGGACTGAAATGTTGCTAATTTTCGAAAATATCCATAATAACCTACCACATCTCTCTACAAATTGTACGTATAATGAGGTGTTTTTAGGTAAGCAGGATTCCATTGAATGGTTATCTGATCTTCCGATAATGACTAGATCTCCTATGAAGAAAGAAGATTTATTTAAAGTAGTACATCAGTCATTAAAGCACCAAGCCTGTATTAGGAAAAGACAATTTGACAAAAAAGTGAAACCTGTATCTTAATATAACATGGGGGATAAGGTGTTAGTACGTAAATACCTAAAGTCATCGATCTGGAAGAAGATCAATAAAAAATGGGAATATTTGTTCGACGGACCTTATCAAATAATAGGCAAACCTTTTTCGTGTAGTTATGTATTAGCAGACGAGAAGAACCGTGTAAGAAAAGGCATTTATCATCATGCGGAAGTTAAGAAGTTTATTTTGAAGTAATAATAATTTTATGATTTCAAATGTTAATATTATTGTGGTTATTATACAGCGATTATGTGTGTAGAAGTAATTTGAAGCGCCTGCAAGTTAATATTATAGAGAAATCTTTATTATGAAAGTTATTAGTTGTGTAGGTGGGCATTACGCCTATAGTAGTTCTTAGTTTTGTTCTGAATATTATAAGTAGATTTGTTTAATGAATTCTAGGCGTAGGAAGGCTTGACCCCTTTAATACAATTGTTTTCTTATTTGTTTAAAGAATTCTAGGCGTAGGAAGGCTTCACGCCTTTGGTAAATTTGTCTTATTATTTGTTTGGAGGATTCTAGGCGTAGGAAGGCTTCACGTCTTTAATAAAATTGTTTTATCATTTGTTTGAAGTATACTAGGTGTAGGAAGGCGTCACGCCTTTAAGAAAGTTACCTCATCATTTGTTTAAAGAATTTTGGAAGTAGGAAGGCTTCACCCCTTTTGTAAAGTTATTTGAACATTTGTTTGGAATATTCTAGTTGTAGGGAGGCTTCACGCGTTGTGTAAAGTTATTTGAGCATTTGTTTGAAGTATACTAGTTATTGGGAGGCTTTGTGCCTTTAATAAAGTTTTCTTGTATTTATTTGAAGAATACTATGTGTGTGAAAGGCTTAAGCCTGTGTTTAAGAATTGTTGACTGTGAAGAAGTTACTTAATTGTTATTGAAGTTTGGTAAAGGATTTTGTTTAAAGGATATTATCTATAGGTATTTTTCACACTTTGAAGGAAGTTTGTTGCGTCAATTTGAAGAACATTAATGGTAGGAAGGCTTTACGCCTCAGAAACTTAATTAAAAGAATTTGTTTGAATAATGTTATTGTGAAAAATCTTTAGATATTAATGAGAAATGTTTACAGATTTACTTGATGATTGTTCAATATAGATAAGTGTTGTTCTTGTGATAAGGTTTCTTGAGTTTGTTATTAGGTTAAAATATGATGTTATCCATAGATGGATTTTTAATGAAGGAATGGTAGAAATATAAGGATTATGCTGGTTTTACGCCTGAAGATAGTTGAGATTCAAATCTCACAATTATTATTTATTTATTTAAGAGATAAAAAATTCTAATGTATAATGTAATGACATCTGTCACCTTTGTTACTGTATTAAGTTTCAATTCTTAGATTATGTTAAGTAAAGGTGACACAAGGAAATATCTCTGAAAGTTTTCTGGTGGTAGGAAAGGATGTTTTTGCAAGGTTATCGAATTATCTTGCGTAGTCATTTAACAAAGATGGTTCAGTAAAAAGGAAGTGTTCGTTTTAAAAGAAAGTGTCGTGTGAAGTGTCAGTGGTACGATATATTAGTGACGAGGGAAGTATGTTTTCATATAAAGTAGAGAAAAACTGCTAATACGATTTCTTCGTGAAATGAATAACTTAAAACGTCTTAACTATGGAGTTAGAATTTATAGAAGGTTATGAAACTTTATAAGCAATCGTATGACTAACTGTTGGCCTCTGACGCGTAGATTGAACTGAACAATGTTATAAACGTGGGAGGGGGGGGGGGGGGGATTCAGCAGAAGGTATTATAGAACAGAACGTTGACAAATTAATTAAAAGTCAATGGAATACTTTGAATCTACTGTTCCAACCTTAAATTGAGAGGTAGTGTAGGAATATCGGTGATTATCGTCGAAGATACAGCTATTAACGGCTGTATACAGCACAACATCGGACTTCAGGAAATAAGTCTCGGTCGCAAGCCAAAAGAAGAGGCGGCCGAGTGAAGAACCAGATCGACAACGCTGCCTGGCCGATCTGGTGCAGTTGGCAGCGTCTCTTTGGCGAGCTTCTTCGAGTTATGACAACGTAAATAGTCTGTATTAAACAATGAGATACAGACGTTCGTAAGTCTCGGTCGCAAGCCAAAAGAGGCGGCCGAGTGAAGAACCGATTGTACAATGCTGCCTGGTCAATCTGGTGCGGTAGCAGCTTCTCTGTTGCGCGTATTGTCATCAGCAGAAAATTCAAGAAATTGTTGAAGTTCCAGTTTTGTAAAATTTATTTTGTATAGAATCATGATATTTTTTAAACAGAGCAGTGCGCATAGGCTCTACATAATAAGTGATAAATTTAAATTATTGAATTGTGTAGTGGCAGTTCGGTTAGGCCAAATTATTAATTTTATTACAGGTTGTGTCTTGAAATATTTAGTGGGCAAATTTGTTAAGCCCTTTTGAAATTTTACTGTTTGTAAGATTTGTTGTGACCAAATTTTGTACGATGAGAATGATGTATGAAAGAGAAATGAAAAAAAGAAAAAATGGAAGAAAAAACACCCATTGCTAGGACCATGATAAGCGAAGACAGTTTACGCTTATCATAGTCCTGGGGCGGAGGGGGGGGGGGGGGCGATGCAACACCTACAACGCCTCTCGGTGTTAATAAACCAAAATAGCTCCCAAATTAGCTCCCATGCCTTCGAAATATAAATTCAGAAAATGTCCCAAGCCCTTCCACAAGTATTAATATACGAAATAGAAATAAGAGACAAATAGAGGGAAATCTATAGTAGAAAAATAATAGAAAAAGAAAAGAATTTTAATCATAAATTTTGGAAGCATGGGAGGGGGAAAACGATAGAAATGGTTGAATTATTAGTTATTCTTATATATGAGAAAATCAATATTATAGTCACAGAACGTAGGTCTTCGAACACCAAAGATAGCGTTTACTAAAGTATAAGTAGACATACAATGCAATTATGATACTCCAGTCTCTATCCTCTAGTCTGTTCGAAGTCAATTAGGACGTACAGCTTCAGGAAGCAACAATAGGAGCTTTATTAAACCAGGGGGCAAGAATAAATCGCGACGAGATTGTTTTTTGGGAAGCATTAATTTCAGATCAGAATTAGAACTTTTGTCATATTAGAGGAACGGGGAGGTGATCAATAATCTCTCTGGCTTTAACGTCACTTCGTGTGAAGATATAAATTTATTACGGAATTCACGATTTGTGGACAGATTCGGACTTTGTATTGTGGTAATGGAAAAGCTTTACTTCACGCGACTAGTAATCACAGTTCGCGACAGTTTATGGATGTTAAACGGGTACAATCTTTTTATCGAAAGTGACAGAACATTGTTTAGTATCTCTGATATTGACGGGATTCCAGATTAGATACTTATTCGAAGAACCCCTTTGAATGGATCGTGTGAATGAACTGATTCATTAATAATTATTGTTAAATAAAATAACAAGTTAATTTGAAACTGACTATTCGTCTTGAACTTTACTTCGATTTAGATTCATAAATAATTAGGTTACGTGATTTTCACCAAGAATAAATTGCAGACTAGTAACTGGAACAAGTGAACGAGAATCTATTGAAAACTCTAGTATTAATTTACTTATGGTTTTTTCCTTCAGAACTGGGAAGACACTACGTGTAGTGACTCACTGGGGTTAATTTAAGAACTAGCCGGGATAAAACAAAACCTCTCAATACCAGTAAATGTATAGATAAATTAACATTCCTACTTTCATTTAAGATACGGAAGTGGGGATAGAAAAAAGGGTCGCTACACTTCCCACGAAACTGATTTATGGGCATCAGACCACGCCCTAGACAAGACTCCTCGAAATCCTCGAATGAATACGACTGGATTAACCGACCGCTTCTCCGGTAGAAAGGTCTGAAAATGTCGATGCTTTAGTAGCTTCTCTTCCACGAGCATCTGTGTGTACAGATTATACTTTGGCATATTGCCATGAAATGTGTCTGACACCGCAACTTCACTTTTGGCTGTCGGTACAGAGCTACTCATTACTGAAGTTGTTGTTTGAAAATTCGGCCTGAGTTCGTCAGAAAATGCAACGTGGGTTGTTGAAATGTTCCACTTGAGGTCATGAATGGTTCTATTGCAGTCATCTATGATTTCCTCCATGTCTTCCTTCCATTTGATACTTTCGGCTGCGATTTGCATTAGTAAATTCGGTTTGTATTTGTGCAATATCGGTTACTACGGATGCTGGAATTTGTTATATTGCTTACTGTAACTGTGTAGCAACACACTGTGACACTTTAGTTCATATCACTTGAACACAACCCGAGGATACTTCCTCGACCTTGTCTGCCAATATTGCTACCTTAGATTTAATTTGTGAAATCTCAGATGTAATAGCTTGTTGAGAGATTTTTAGACTAGCCATATCCTCCACTATATCCATCTGTTGTGAGTTTACACGATAAACATCAGATTTGAGATTATCAATATATAACCTGGTAGGTAATCTGTTAACTTTAGCAACCAAATCTCTAACAGTGGCAGAAATCTTTCCCTGTTCGGCTACAAGGTTATCTTGTTTCTGTCATAAACTATCTTGTTTTGCAGATAAGCTAGCCTGTTCAATAACAACCGTATGCACTATGTGAGATATTTTTTCTTGTTCGGCAGCTACAGTCCGTACAGTTGGGGATACGCTACCTTGCTTTGCAGATAAGGTTTGGACAGCTGTCGTTAAATTCTGCATCATTTGTGGTATACTCTCTAGCAGATCTCTAATATTTATTTCTTCACCAGAGGGGGGTGGCTGAGTTGTAACTGCAGTCTGAGTTGCAGGAGCTTCCTCAACTGCCTGTACATTTCCGTGCAAATTACCTTCCTGCTCCATCTTGCTTTGCAACATAGACTTAACCATATGATAAAATGTATAGTTCACGAATAGCTCCACGCTCTTATCTAGATACAACAAATCACAATAAATATAATGTATTCATAAAAACAAATCAAATCGCTAATAGTGAAAGGAAGTATAGTTCTGGAAAAAGATAGAAGAGAGAAACAGGACCGGAACAATAGTTGTGGCTTACCTGGTGTTGACACTACTACGAAACTCATGTGTGACGTATTCACTATGAACAAGAAGTTACTAGTTAGTGGCCTCAGTCCGTTACGGTTCAATAAACACACAGAACAAACACATGTCATGCAGCAAATAATATTGATACATACATACACATTTATGAGAACATAATTCCTATCTCTTGCCCGAAAGTCCTGTGAAATGTCACCAATTCTTATAATATCTCTTCCCAAGTTAATTGAAATAATGTACTAATTCTCTCTAATGAATGTGTACTTTACTGGGCGACTGTGAAGATAAAAAAATGAAAAGCAAAATGAGAATATGATAAATGTTTGTGAAATTAATTGCAGGACTTTTCCCCTCAAAAATCTTGAAGATTCTGTGAAAATAATAATAATTATTATTATCATTACTGTATCTCCAGCAACAGAGATTCGCTGGAAGAAGAATTCTTCTGAATCTCGGCGATGTCGATCCCGGGACTCCACAGCTGCGGCGATCGGCCATTTAGAATTGATGGTAATGCACAATCTCAAAGAAAAACGGGAGGGGAATGAAAATGGCAGCGAATCCTTAATCGTTGTAGCGAGAATAAATCCAAGTCCGGGCTATTGAATGTTGCTTTTGAGAAAAGACGGCGATGTCGCTCGTCACTGGTTTTGATCCGTGTCATTAAAAATTCGACGCAGGCTCTTGAAACTATTTTCACCACAGGCTGTAAATCTTGCTGGTAAAACTTAAACATATGTAATGTCCAGTGTGAAGTGCCGGGGTTTTAAAAGAATGTATTACCTTTCCTGTTTTGTTGTCTTTGAGGATGATTATATTCGCCATTTATTCATCAAGATGAACTCTTCCGAATTACAATGATTTTTAATCCTTCCACCTTTTCTACATAGACACCAAACATTAAAGTCACGATTCTGATTGCAATGGTGGACTATCCCTTTCATATAACAATATATACTTCTCTCTACTTCCGCTACGAAGACAACAACAAACCGAAAAAAATTAGAAATTACATGCAAGTCGGCTAACAAAGCCAGAGGTACAATGTACAACAGTCTCTTTCTAAGCATCGCTGCTGCCACTCGCAGCCACTATATCTTTGTGTGTCAGTATTATGTCGTAGTTTTTAAGTCAGCACAGATCGAAAGTAAAATAACCAAAATAATCAATAATGCATTACATTTCAAAATATATTCGAAGTAAACATTTGGCCACTACCAGCCTTTAACACGAGTAAAAAACATTCACACCGCGTAGACACTTTGACGACTTTCGCATACGCGTCGTAAGACAGAGAATGCAATGAAATATCAAATTCTCTCGAAATGACATTGCAACGGCTTGCCTTATTTGCAGTGAGAGGCCTTCCATCAACGGTGGCGGCAATAGTGTTAGGAACTGCGAGTACTTGATTTAGAGGCCCACCAAGAAAACAGGGACCAATGATGTAATTCTGGAAAAGCCTGCGCTAACAGATCAAACGTCGTTGGTTACCCACATCTCTCAACCAGAGATGATTTTCACGTGACCGGCAGTACATATTACGAAGCTCGATTTGCCCAAAATTCATCCGCATAAAATCTTCCACAGTAACGGCGCGTAACTGTAACTTTGCAGATTTGTGGACACCGTTTCGAGAACTGTAATCGATTTTGAAAGTCACTGTCATGAAGCTGTTGATGAGGCGAAATGTAGAATGGATTGGATGCGTTGGAATGTAGTATTCGTAGAACGCTTGTGTAGCTGATGCCTTAAAATGTTAGTTGCATTACTCTGAATAGTTAGTGTTTTCATTCCTTGGCGTATTTCGTTCTTCACAGTTCAATTTTTATGATATTTTTGTCATGTCTACCAAACCAGATCTTGAGGGCTTGGGAAGATCTGATTATCTTTTATCATATAACCGCACCGGTGCTTCAAAACTTTAACGACATTGGCCACAAACGAAAATCATATGTAAAACTGTGAAGAGCTACACGAGCAAGTTGTCTGATCACAACAGCAGACCTCAGACTGATGGACTTCAAATGCAGAGGTACACAAAGGCACAGTAAGGGACGTATACCAGTGTGCACAGCTAAAGTAATCTTCTTGTGATGTATCAGTGACAAGTAATATACGTCAATGGAACTTTGACAGTACGTAAAAAGAAGTGATGCAGTCTTTTAGAAAACGGAAGTGAAAGAAATACCCAATGAGACTAACGAAAATGACAGTTTTATCCAATGACGATAATTACACTGAAGCAGTCGTGATTCATGGTTGTCCCTTGGACATAACAAAAGGTGGGACACAGTTCTTAATAAGGAGAGTGATCACTATGAACAGCAGAGCATGCCCTACGACGTGCTCCCATGCTGGCCATAATGTTGGTGAGTTCTTGTGGCAGGGCGTTCCGTTCCTCCATCAACGCGATTTCCAACTGTTACATGGTCGTTGGTGAACATGAACGGGCCGTTATACGTGCCGCCACGCATCCCATACGTGCTCGATGGCATTTAAGTTGGAGACGAGCAGACTGGTCCATTCGCTATATATGCGCTTGTTCTAAGAGCTCCTCGACCTGCGCAATTCGATGCAGTCGCTCATTGTCATTCATAAAAATGAAGTCAGGGACCAACGCATTCCTGAAAAGACGCACTTGGATGAAGCAGCACAGTGCCACAATAACGTTGACTGGAGAGTGTGCCCTGTTTAAAGATCTGGAGGTCAGTACGCCCAGACAGATTATGCCCTCCAATACCATTTGACCTCTACAACCAAATGATGATGTTCGACAACGTTTCTCTGCGCATTAAGTGCTCCCACCTCTGGGCCTATGGAGATACGTTCAGCATCATTAATCAGACTGAATCCACTCTCATCCAATGCATGCGATACCCCCCACCCCCACCCCCACCCTCCTCGTTGGTCCAGCCTCTATGCTCTAGGCAATACAGCTGATCATTTAACACGATACACTCACCAGTCGATGTTATTGTGGCTCTGTACTCTTTCCCTATGCGGGTCTTTTCAGAGGTACCATTCGGTCCTGAGTTCATTTTTATGGATGAAAATGCGCGACCGCATCGAAAATCGCAGGCGGAGGAGCCCTTGGAATGAGTGGACATTCAGCGAATGTACTGGCTGCCCATTCCTCCGACTTAAATCGCATCGAGCATGTGTGGGATATATACTGGGGAGACGTGGATTAGTGGAACGTCCTACCACAAGAGCTCCTTAACAATCTTGTCGCCAACATTGGTGCACGTTGCAGAGCGTGCACGGACACTGTGGTGATCTCACAACCTATTGAGGACCATTTTCCTCCTTAAGGACCATTTTCCTCCTTTTGTAATGTCCAAGGTACCATCATAAATCGCGGTGACTTGAGTGTAAGTATTATCTTTGGATAAAAGAGTCATTTCTGTTCCTCTCAATGATTATTTTCGTTAGTTAAGTTCTATATTACACACATCAAAAAAAAAATCTGCGTCACTCCGGTTCCGAGAACTCCTGAAGATAGGCGTTGACTGTGGATATTGTACCACAGACACAGTCCCTTTGACTGTTCAGAGATGTCGCTAAACCTGCCCAAAGATGTAAACAACCATGCATGAGCAGTGCCCATTAGACGGAGGAGGTCCGACAGCCGATCAGTTCCAGTCATTGCACCAGGAAGGAGGTACATGGCTCGTGTTGTCTGTAGTTCAACCATGCCTTCACGGTCAATTCCGCGGTCCGATCGCGACCGAATTCTTACTTTGTGCCAGGAAGGGCTCTCAACAAGGGAAGTGTCCAGACACCTCGGAGTGAACCAAATGCTGTTCGGACATGGAGGAGATACAGAGAGACAGAAACTGTCGATGACACGCCTCGCCGCCCAAGGGCTACTACTGCAGTGGATGCCCGCTACCTACGGATTATGGCTCGGAGGAACCCTGACAACAATGCCAACTTGTTGAATAATGCTTTTCGTGCAGCCACAGGACGTCGTCTTAAGACTCAAACTGTCAACAACAGGCTGTATGATGCGCACCATCACTCCCGACGTCCATTTTTGTAACCACGACACCATGCAGTGCGGTACAGATCGGCTCAACAAAATGCCGAATGGACCGCTCAGTATTGGCATCACGTTCTCTTCACCGATGAGTGTCGCATATGCCTTCAACCAGAAAATCGTCGGAGACTTGTTTGGAGGCAAAGCGGTCAGGCTGAACGCCTTAGACACACTGTTTTGAGGTGGCATTATGTGGGGCCGACGTACGATGCTGGTGGTCATGGAAGGCGCCATCACGGCTGTACGAAACGTGAATGCTATCCTCCGACCGATAGTGCAACGATATCGGCAGCATATTGGCGAGGCATTCATCTTTTTGGACGACAATTCGCGTCTCCATCGTGCACATCTTGTGAATTACTTCCTTCAGGATAACGACATCGCGCGACTAGACTGGCCAACATGTTCTCCAGAAATGAACTCTATTGAAAATGCCTGGGATTGATTGAAAAGGGCTGTTTATTGACGAAATGAGCCACCAACCATTCTGAGGGATCTATGCCGAATCGCCGTTGAGGAGTGGGACAATCTCGATCGACAGTGCCTTGATGAACTTGTGGATAGTATGCCACGACAAATACAGGCATGCATCAATGCAAGAGGACGTGCTATTGGGTATTAAAGGTACCGTTGTGTACAGCTATGTGGACCACCACCTCTGAAGGTCTAGCTGTAAGGTGGTACGACATGCAATGTGTGGTTTTCATGAGCAATAAAAAGGGCGGAAATGATGATTATCTTGATCTCTATTCCAATTTTCTGTACAGGTTCCGAAACTCTCGGAAACGAGGTGATGCAAAACTTTTTCTAATGTGTTTATATTGTTGCAGTTATTTCTACAAAACACGTGATCCAAGTTTCATCGAGCTATGTTGTTAATAGTAAGACATGATACGGAAGTTTTGTGTAAATGTTTATTTGATTACATTAGATATGGTAGGGAAAACTTCTGTTGGACGGCGTAACAGTTTTTGGTGAGCTGTTATTTTGTTACAATTTGCCCACTTTTTACGAATGTTACGTTGTAGAAATCCTCTTCGACGGCTCTTTCCAATGGCACAAAGAAATATTTATAATTTTTTAAAAAGAAGAAATCAAAGTCGTTATTACAGTTCGGCAGCTACGAACGGTAAAATATAGATGCGTACGACAGAAAATTCGCAGGACTGCCTAACATAACTTAGTGAACACCACATCTCAATAAACACCGTAGGAAAAAAATTAGTACATCTGGAAAAACGACATCGATTTTGATCCAATGACAGCATATACCACTTTGGACATAGTAGAAGCATTGATAATGGCTTCAACGCCATCCGCCAACAGATAGCATAGTGGCATAGCTACCAGAGCGCCATCTGTGTCTTCTGTAATGGTCTCAGCTAGAAGGCTCACTGTGGTGGAAACCGTGCCACGGAGACGCACTCGTGCTTCTTAAGCCAACTCAGCCAGTTCGAAAAGGGTCAAATCGCAACCTTCTGAAAGTCGGGACGGTCCTTTCGGAGAACAGCCACACGTGTTGGAAATGTTGCATCAGGAGTGCAATAACGTTGGTATCACTGGTCACATGAACATTGGCTCAACCGTAAATGAGGTTCTGGATGTCCACGCATTACAGACGCCCTCCAGGATCGTCGTATTGTAAGGACGGCAGTGGTAGATCGTACAGCTACCACAGCACAGATTAGAGGAGTTGTGATCCCAGACGTGTCAAAACGAACTGTTGAAAACCGGTTATTAGCAGTGGGCCTCCTGGTACCCACATGTCTAGCCTGTCTTCCACTCACGTCACGTCACAGAAGTGCACGGCTCGATTGGTGCCGTCAGGAGATCACTTGGAAGATGCAATGGTGCACCATGGTCTTCAGCGAAGAATGCAGATTTTGTCTGCACGCAAGTGATGGTCGTCTTCGCGTACGAGTAGACCTGGTGAGCGCCGTCTCGTAAGTGCATTCGTCCAAAACACACTGGTCCCATCCTAGGCCTTATGGTCTGGGGTTCGATAAGCTACAACTCCCATTCACCTTTGCTGTTTCTGGAGCGGACGCTAACCAGCGTTCGATGCATGCTGAATGTTGTTAGACCCTTTCTTTTGCTGTTCTTGCAACAGGAAGGTGATATGTTGTTCCAGCAGGATAATGCTCGCCCACATACTGCCCGTGAAATCCAACGTCCTAAACAAGACCTGCAGCAACTTCCCTGGCCAACACGATCTTCGGACTTGTCTCCAATCGAAAATATGTGGGATATGATGGAACGAGATGTTACTCGTGCGATACGTCAACCAAGAACTCTGGCAGAACAACGTGGACAGGTCGAGCAGGCGTGGAGTGACGTATCCCAGGAGAGGATTCTACCCACTGTACGCTCAACTGGATGTCAGATTCAGCGCCTGCATTGCCGCCCATGGAGACCGCACCACATACTAAAACGGGTGTTTGCCTGGTGCCTCAGAACCACTTACGTATTGCTCCGTAAATGTAATTATTTCATGTATTCCATATTGCAGCTAGTCCTGAGTGAAATGGAAACCTCTAAAAGGTGTGCTAATTTTTTCCGGCAGTCTATTTTGTCGTTCTGGATGTTTTTGGGGTGACCTGTCCTAACTGTACAGCAAGTGCCTGATAGGAATCCATTTCGCTAAACGGTCTCGTAGTTCCGCCAGTTATTTATTCGATCGAGCATCGAATCGATGGACACATAGTACAAAGCACATGCATGATTGGTGTGACTGATTTCGTTGCCTTCTCGATGCATCTCGGATTGCCTCACGAGAAACACAAGCAGATGAATGGAGTATTTTTCCTGTTCAAGTGTCTACTACTAGACAAAAAATTGATAATTTACAGCGACAACTTCCGTTCACCGTGAATATAAAAAGGTGAGTTGGTAAGATGCATTATTTGTAAACGTTTTCATGGTCGCTTTATAGAGAGAAAGCATGGGGTGGCGTAGTTCGGGTTTTGTGTGGTTCATATCTAGGAAGGACGAAGACGGAATGTGAGAGACTTACATGCCCATTTAGCAGATAATATATTTTTCACGAACCTCGCTGATTTGTTTGAAGAAATAAATACTCGCAATCTTGGCTTGTAAGCTCATACGGTGAAGATTTCAACAGCAACAGCAACAGGTAAACTTGCCAGTTTTCTTGGCAAATGGGAGCTTTAGAGCAAAACAGAGCTGTAGTTTACAGATGCATTAATTAATTTTTTAGCACTTGTCATCAGTAACAAATTCTATTAGCAATTTTTCCCAATTTGGAAATAATGAAGTAAAGCCCTGGATCTTAAGGCCAGCGAATGATTATACTTTTAGATAGTGAATATTAAAAGTGTTGTGTCCGCGGCTGGTACAGGTAGCATGGCTTACTATCAGCACCACAAACATTTAATACATGAATAAAATGTCAGCACATTTATTCATAACACGAGCAGAAATTAACAGGTACACATAACTTTGCAATTACTGTATCCTTTCTGTATCACCAATGTATGTAATTTCAAACACTGTCTGGACCTTGTATAGTAATACTGTCGTGCAATACTCGTAGTTGTCTCACTGCTAGTCTTTGGAGATGTGGGTGGAGCCCCACTGCTGAAGCTTCTCGTAGTGTAGTGGCCCTCCAAATGTGGTGTAGTTTGCAGCACAGATGTTTTGCCTCTTATGCACGTGATGAATGTGGTCTTATGATTTGGACTGTCTGTTTTTTTTCAGCTATCTGGTTTCGTCTGTAGAGGCAGCTTATGCAGCGAGAAGATGTGACTATCTTGTTCTGACACTGCACTGAATCTTTCAACCTAACGTCCTTATTTTCACCTTTCTGAAGAACAGTGTCTTCGAATAAAAAATAGGGGAAATCGTTCGGAAACGGTTTTGTGGGAGTGGGACTTCCGTGATATCCTGGTGTGGCCCGGATGGAAGGTCTCTTGATAGCTTGCTAAGTGGAGAGCCAGACAGAGAGCGCGATTCTACAGAGATTCGAGCTCCTTCGTGTGTTCTTCGGCTGACTTCCCCCCCCCCTCCCCCCAGATGACGCAATGACAGGGAGGAGCAGTGCCTTCTTCTACAGTGTGACGCCGAGACCAGGAGGAAGCGTAGAAGTCGGGTTCAGCAAGGGATAGATACCGTGAAAGCGATTGCGGAGCTAGGATTTCACTTGCTGGATGTGCTGGCGCCAGGTATGTCGACGATCAAGAGTGACAATGAGGTAATGCGCCGTCGGCATCCTCCGACGTTGACAGACGGCGGATATTCTGCAATGGCAGGACTTGTGACAGTCAGAAATTGTGTCTTTGCGCTGTTGAACGTGATGCGCCACTTCGCGGCCCACTCCGCGAGGGTATCGGTGGCGAGCTACAGTCGGCGACTGAGGATGCAGGCTCCTGCCGTACAGCGCCGTATCGGCATCAGCGTAGAAAGCTAACTGGACACGGTGAATCTTGGACGTGAGCAATGAAGATTTTTCCACTCAGGGCGGCAGTATCCAGAAGCGAGACGGTGGCTTATAGGCTGCGAAGTATGTGATCGAGCCCAGCGATTCACGCACAGCGATTCCCGTGGGTTCCAGCATGCCCAACTGCAGTAGTTGTAGTTGGTAGTGGCGAGGACTGTTGCAGTACCACCACTTGCCGTCAGCTTATCCCCCCAGAAACAGGATAAGTTTGGTGCTTTGACGTCGATTTCTGGTTTCAGGTACATTTCATTTGTCAAGAAGACGTCGACAGCTTCTTCTCGAAGGTATTGGCACAGTTTGTCAGCTTGTAGAGGATGCCATTCGCGTTCCATGTGGTGACTGTCAATACTTTAGCGCTGTCAATTATGAAACTGTGTAGGTTTGCGATTGATAACCACTGGTGTGGCTTTCTTCGGTGCAGCGAGGAATTGCTGCGAGAGGACCTCAATTCAGCTTAGTTTTGCTGGTGACGGGTGCTGAGAGCTGCATGCTGAGGACATTGAAGTCAACCTGGGAGGCAGCTGGTGCAACGCCGGCACTGGTACCAGGGCAGTGGCACCTCAGTGGGAGAGCTCTGGGCGGCAGACTCCACTGAAGTACTCTTCTTTTACTCTCCGGTCTCGCATCGGCCTCTAGTGCGTCGAGTTGAAGGGCCCGGTGACGGCCGAGAAACATCAGAGATGAATTATGGTAAATCTTCAGGCGCCCTCTGCTTTTCTGGAGAATCCAAAAAAGGCACTGCCGATTCATCAGGATTAGTGGCTTCAGACGAGGACGAGCTTGATGAGAGCTTCACTGAGGTTGCACGAGTGAATGTAATGCCAGGACGAGCCTTGGCCGATTTTTTTTTGTGGTATAGTAGAGCTGGTTGTCCATGTTGGCCGGCAATGGCACGTTTACACACCTCACAGCTGCGGTATCTTGCAACATGGCTTGCGGCGTAGAGGGCGCATGTTGGCTTCTCCTTCTTCAAGAGAGGGCAGTCTGGTGTGATTTATGACACACTTCACACATTTGTCTGGCTTGGAGCACTTACCAGCGACGTGGTTGAATCTTGACAGCGGAAGCAGTGGACTGGTTCTTGCTTCGTGGCTGATTACCTTGAAAGCAAAAGCACTAACTGGTCTTCGCTTGGGACGTAAATCTTCTGTCTCTGACCTCAGCGAGCCAGGTGAACTGCTACAGCTTCCTGTTCACCACAGTGTCTGCGGCGATGATCAGAAGAAGCGGCGTATCTTCTACATCTACATCTACATCTACATCTACATTGATACTCCGCAAGCCACCCAACGGTGTGTGGCGGAGGGCACTTTACGTGCCACTGTCATTACCTCCCTTTCCTGTTCCAGTCGCGTATGGTTCGCGGGAAGAACGACTGTCTGAAAGCCTCCGTGCGCGCTCTAATCTCTCTAATTTTACATTCGTGATCTCCTCGGGAAGTATAAGTAGGGGGAAGCAATATATTCGATACCTCATCCAGAAACGCACCCTCTCGAAACCTGGCGAGCAAGCTACACCGCGATGCAGAGCGCCTCTCTTGCAGAGTCTGCCACTTGAGTTTATTAAACATCTCCGTAACGCTATCACGGTTACCAAATAACCCAGTGACGAAACGCGCCGCTCTTCTTTGGATCTTCTCTATCTCCTCCGTCAACCCGACCTGGTACGGATCCCACACTGATGAGCAATACTCAAGTATAGGTCGAACGAGTGTTTTGTAAGCCACCTCCTTTGTTGATGGACTACATTTTCTAAGCACTCTCCCAATGAATCTCAACCTGGTACCCGCCTTACCAACAATTAGTTTTATATGATCATTCCACTTCAAATCGTTCCGTACGCATACTCCAAGATATTTTACAGAAGTAACTGCTACCAGTGTTTGTTCTGCTATCATATAATCATACAATAAAGGATCCTTCTTTCTATGTATTCGCAATACATTACATTTGTCTATGTTAAGGGTCAGTTGCCACTCCCTGCACCAAGTGCCTATCCGCTGCAGATCTTCCTGTATTTCGCTACAATTTTCTAATGCAGCAACTTCTCTGTATACTACAGCATCATCCGCGAAAAGCCGCATGGAACTTCCGACACTATCTACTAAGTCATTTATATATATTGTGAAAAGCAATGGTCCCATAACACTCCCCTGTGGCACGCCAGAGGTTACTTTAACGTCTGTAGACGTCTCTCCATTGATAACAACATGCTGTGTTCTGTTTGCTAAAAAACTCTTCAATCCAGCCACACAGCTGGTCTGATATTCCGTAGGCTCTTACTTTGTTTATCAGGCGACAGTGCGGAACTGTATCGAACGCCTTCCGGAAGTCAAGAAAAATAGCATCTACCTGGGAGCCTGTATCTAATATTTTCTGGGTCTCATGAACAAATAAGGCGAGTTGGGTCTCACACGATCGCTGTTTCCGGAATCCATGTTGATTCCTACATAGTAGATTCTGGGTTTCCAGAAATGACATGATACGCGAGCAAAAAACATGTTCTAAAATTCTACAAGAGATCGACGTAAGAGATATAGGTCTATAGTTTTGCGCATCTGCTCGACGACCCTTCTTGAAGACTGGGACTATCTGTGCTCTTTTCCAATCCTTTGGAACCCTCCGTGATCGAGGCTGGTTCATCTTCAGGACAGTGCGTACGTGAAGCCAAAGATCAACGAGCTCCTTTTGGATGTCTTTAGACTCCACGCTGAACGGTAGGTTACGCAGCACGATGCTTACGATGCGATCGGACTTGGAGACGTGCGTATAGAAAGGCGGCTGTCAAGAGGTCTCGCGCGTGGCGGCGATAGTCATCGGCTGATCGGAGCATGACCTTGTAGAGCTCCCTGCCGGCCACCTTCACATTGTAAACGGTAGTTGTCCATCTCCTGAGAAGCTGTTGGAGTTGACGATAATGTTCCTTGAATTGCAGTACAATCGATGAAAGAGAGAGACGCTTCCTGCGCGCGGTGGCATCAGAAAGAGAGGCGAAGGCATTGGAGACA
Organism: Schistocerca piceifrons; assembly: GCF_021461385.2. Taxonomy (NCBI): domain Eukaryota; kingdom Metazoa; phylum Arthropoda; class Insecta; order Orthoptera; family Acrididae; genus Schistocerca; species Schistocerca piceifrons. The sequence goes on along the minus strand of NC_060138.1, from coordinate 540,970,254 downwards.
TCAGCTGGCAGCGACGTGGATAACTGCATTCGGCGTGCAGGTCTTTCGGCTTAACGAAACCGTCAGCGCCGGGAGCGGGTATCTCCTTCACCATTTTCTCTCGCGGTGAACTTCTGCCACCAGTCTTTTGAGTCCGGAACCGGAGCCGACAAAGCGTCCTGAACCATGTCCATCGTATGCGCAGTCGTAACTTGATTCATTGTAAGTTGGGGGCCGGATGGAGCCGCCGATAACACGAGCGTCGCAGGATGGCAATCCGCCACATCCTTCACTTCTTCAACACGTTGGTCCTCACTCGCCCGCATCACAACTCGGGGTCGCATAATGACTTTGACAACTTCAGGGTCGACTGAACTGAATTAGCTCTGTAGGCGGAGCTCGGTGTGCAGCGTCTTAAAAAGACGCGCGGACAGATTGATTTTCATGCACTGAGAAGGGAAGACGATGTCCTCTAGTGGCGCCCGTAGAGCCAAACTTCGGAATACGGCGCGCCCTGTCGATGGCGTGGCTCGCGGTGGTGTATGAATGTCGCGAATTCTGTGGAGATGAGGACGGCGCGCGGCGGGCCGTATGCGGTCGATATAGGCACCGTCGATACTGCAGAAAGCGATTGATTTAGTTGACGTTCATAAATGGCATCTGGGAAGAAGTATCAGGAAAATGACATACACTACTGGCCATTAAAATTGCTACACCAAGAAGAAATGCAGAAGATAAAACGGGATTCATTGGACAAATATATTATACTAGAACTGACATGTGATTACATTTCACGCAATTTGGGTGCATAGATCCTGAGAAATCAGTACTCAGAACAACCACCTCTGGCCGTATTAACGGCCTTGATACGCCTGGGCATTGAGTCAAACAGAGCTTGGATGGCGTGTACAGGTGCAGCTGCCCATGCAGCTTCAACACGATACCACAGTTCATCAAGAGTAGTGACTGGCGTATTGTGACGAGCTAGTTGCTCGGCCACCATTCACCAGACGGTTTCAGTTGGTGAGAGATCTGGAGAATGTGCTGGCCAGGGCAGCAGTGGAACATTTTCTGTATCCAGAAAGGCCCGTACAGGACCTGAAACATGCGATCGTGCATTATCGTGCTGAAATGTAGGGTTTCGCAGGGATCGAATGAAGGGTAGAGCCACGGATCGTAACACATCTGAAATGTAACGTCCACTATTCAAAGAGCCGTCAATGCGAACAAGAGGTGACCGAGACGTGTAACCAATGGCACCCCATACCATCATGCCGGGTGATACGCCAGTATGGCGAAGACGAATACACGCTGCCATTGTGCGTTCACCGAGATGTCGCCAAACACGTATGCGATCATCATGATGCTGTAAACAGAACCTGGATTAATCCGAAAAAATGAAGTTTTGCCATTCGTGCACCCAGGTTCGCAGTTGAGTACACCATCGCAGGCGCTCCTGTCTGTGATGCACCGTCAGGGGTAACCGCAGCCATGGTCTCCGAGCTGATAGTCCATGCTGCTGCAAACGTTGTCGAACTGTTCGTGCAGATAGTTGTTGTCCTGAAACGTCCCCATCTGTTGACTCAGGGATCGAGACGTGGCTGCACGATCCGTTACAGCCATGCGGATAAGATGCCTGTCATCTCGACTGCTAGTGATACGAGGCCGTTGGGATCCAGCACGGCGTTCCGTATTACTGTTCTTAACCCACCGATTCCATATTTTGCTAACAGTCATTGGATCTTGACCAACGTGAGCAGCAATGTCGATAAACCGCAATCGCGATAGGCTACAATCCGACCTTTATCAAAGTCGGAAAGGTGATGGTACGCATTTCTCCTCCTGACACGAGGCATCACAACAACGTTTCACCAGGCAACGCCGGTCAACTGCTGTTTCTGTATGAGAAATCGGTTGGAAACTTCCTCATGTCAGCACGTTGTAAGTGCGTCCATCGGCGCCAACCTTGTGTGAATGCTCTGAAAAGTTAATCATTTGCATATCACAGCATCTTCTTCCCGTCGGTTAAATTTCGCGTCTGTAGCACGTCATCTTCGGGGTGTAGCAATTTTAATGGCCAGTAGTGTAGATTCTCAAGTGTTTAGCAAATCAAAACTGAGGAAGACTTGAAACAGGTACCTCCAATTATTTAATCATTCTTTCTCTTAGCTTGTATCGATGTTGGAAGGCGCCAGCTTAAGAACGTCAACATGTAAATAATCGCCATCACTGCACATCATACTAACGAAAATACCAGATTAAGTTAATAAATTCACGGTAGGCGTGTTCTTACGTCTGAAAGATGATGTCTAACCAGATTTCGAGACAGTTGCGTAAGAGCGGTGCCAGAAGTGCCGCTATGAGGATGCAAATGAAGTTTGCTCTGAATATACGCTGTAACGCTCGTGAGCATTAGTTATCTTTCAGACTGGACGTGGTGAGTTTACGTTAGTCGAGACTGTCTTTAAGGCCACAAAGACGCCATTATTAACGCCTCTTTGAGTTTGACGAGGTCGTGTAATTGGGCTAAGAGAACTTGGACGTTCCTTCTGGGATACCGATGAAAGGCTTGATACGAACGTAGCCACAGTACATGATTGTTGCCAGCGGTGGTCACGAGAAAGTACGGTCGCAAGAAGGCCGGGTCGCTTACGGCCACGTGACACTAAAGAGAAGGAATACCATCGTGTTCGGCACATCGTACTACATCTGCAATAGCAATCTGAGCAGCGTTGGCTCCACAGTGACTCAACGAACTTTTTTATTTCTTTTGATAGGATGAAACCCCTCCTCGCTCACACCGACGAAGTGACCAAACCAAAAGTTCTACTGTCACCTCCGTATGTCATGTTAGGTTTCAAATCAGGAATCACAGGATGCGGGCTGTAATGTTGTCCATGCGTCTGAGTAGGATTATTTATTTATTTATTTATTGCTCCGTGGGACCAAATTAAGGAGAAATCCCCATGGTCATGGAACGAGTCAATACATGAAATTATAACACGATAGTAGAAACAGATAAAACGAAATATAAGAAAGATACTCAGGCGATAATTCGTAAGTTTAAATAAAGAAAATCAACAATGTAACACTGGAATTTGCTTAATTTTTCAGCTCTTCCAGGAGCTCCTCGACAGAATAGAAAAAGTGAGCCATGAGGAAACTCTTCAGTTTAGACTTAAAAGTGTTTGGGCTACTGCTAAGATTTTTGAGTTATTGTGGTAGCTTATTGAAAATGGATACAGCAGAATACTGCACTCCTTTCTGCACAAGAGTCAAGGAAGTGCATTCCACATGCAGATTTGATTTCTGCCTAGTATTAACTGAGTGAAAACTGCTAACTCTTGGGAATAAGCTAATATTGCTAACAACAAACGACATTAAAGAAAATATATACTGTGAGGGCAATGTCAGAATTCCCAGACTATTGAATAGGGGACAAGCGGTTCTCGAACTTACACCACACATAGCTCGAACAGCCCGTTTTTGAGCCAAAAATACCCTTTTTGAATCAGAAGAATTACCCCAAAAAATAATACCATATGACACAAGCGTATGAAAATATGCAAAGTAGACTACTTTTCGTGTTGAACTATCACTTATTTCAGATACTGTTCTAATGGTAAATAAAGCAGAATTTTGTTTCTGAACAAGATCCTGAACATGGGCTTTCCACAACAGCTTACTATCTATCCGAACGCCTAGGAACTTGAACTGTTCCGTCTCGCTTGTAATATGCCCATTCTGTCTGATCAAAATATCGGTTCTTGTTGAATTACTCATTGACATGGTTCATCAGGAGACAGAAAGTGGACGAAAGCGATCGAAGGGTAGCGGTCTTTAAGGGGAGAAGGAAAAAAGTGCCAAGGGGAAAAAACCTCTGCGACAGTAGGACGGGCAGTAAGGGCAGTAGCGGCTTGCTAACTGCGACAGTGCATGCAAGGTGTGGTTATGTTAGTGCGAGGCATCGCGCATTGTTACCTTTGTCGTTGCGGGTGCTCGTTGTAGGTCCTGTTGCAGCTGCTGAGTCCCTGTAACAGTTCGAGGTCATCATACATTAGTGGGCGATGGGCCATAGATCAGTCCACAGTGTAAGGGGGAGGGGAGGGGGGTGGCTGGTTTGCGAATTGTGTACAGTACGGCTTCCATGCGATTGCCTGTTTTTCGGCGGGCCGAGCATCTGGGGTTGCCAGTAGTAGCTGTGTTGCAGGAGCTCGCCAGTACTGTTGTGTTAGCGTGCTATTGACCACACGTGTTTAGTTTCTTGCTAATAGTGTCTTTGGCCTATTATGTTTCCATCTATGGTTGCGGTCGTAGTTCCCCAGAGAAAGGATAAACGGGTTACGCGAGTGTCTCGTGTTTCTGTACAGTCGTGTGGAGAGTTTTTGGAATACCTGCAAGAGGGTATCTAGCCGATATTCCCGGTGAAGATCCGCGGTGCGTGTGAAACGCGGAGCATTGCTTTGTTCTGTATGAGTTGCAGACGGCGACGGTGTGTGGGCGCAGCGTATCCCCAGGCGGGAGAAGCAAACGTCATCAGAGGTCTAATAAGTGTGGTGTACATGAACCTGGACACCTTCCTGTTCAGTGTGCTACACCTGTTAAGCATAGTGTAGAGCTGCTTGAACCTCGCGTTTGCTTTGGTGGTAACGTGTTGAAATGTGGTCCCCCCAGAGTAGTTTCCGGTCCAGCCAGACACCTTCTCACGGAAACGTATTGGGCGTGCATGTAGTGTTATTGGGTTGCAGTGATGATGTTTGCGCAGTAGTTTCGGTCTTCTAGTGAACAGAACGGCATCGCACTTGTCGACGTTTACTCTAACATGCCATTTCACCAGCGCCGCTCTGAGTGCAATTACCTCAAGGACACCGCGAGCCAGACGCTCCGTAGCGTGCATTCCACAGACCACAAACCACCTCCATTTGCGATTTCTGTGGTGTCAAACTAGAGCTAATTGGAAGGCAGGGTGGAGGCCTGTTGTGTTTTCTGACGAAACATGGTTCTGCCTCGGTGCCGGAGGCGGCTGTGTGTTGGTTAGGAAGAGGCCATGTGAACACCTGCAGCCAATCTGTCTGTGGGCTTGACACATCGGACCTATACCTGGAGTTTAGACTCGGCTGCGATTTCGTAAGCCGGCCGAAATGGCCGTGCGGTTAAAGGCGCTGCAGTCTGGAACCACAAGACCGCTACGGTCGCAGGTTCGAATCCTGCCTCGGGCATGGATGTTTGTGATGTCCTTAGGTTAGTTAGGTTTAACTAGTTCTAAGTTCTAGGGGACTAATGACCTCAGCAGTTGAGTCCCATAGTGCTCAGAGCCATTTTTTGCGATTTCGTATGACAGCAGGAGCACTTTCGTGGTTATTCCACGTACCCTGGCTGCAAATTTGTGCGTCATTCCGGTGATTCGACCTGTTGTGCTGCCATTCATGAACAGCATTCCAGGAGGTGTTTTCCAACAGGATAACGCTGGCCCACATGCCGCTATTGTAACCCAACATGCTCTATAGAATGTGGATATGTTGCCTTCTCCTGCTCGATCAGCAGATAACTCTCCAATCGAGCACAAATAAAACACCATCAAACGACAACTCCAGCGTCATCCATTCCGGCATTAAACGTCCCCCTATTGACCGACCAAGTGCAAGAGGTACTGTGCTCCAACCCACATACTGACATGTTCAACAACTTCGTAGTGGAATAATTTTATGGTAGCAATGAAAGCACACAACCATTCTCATTGGGCAAAATTCATTGTGTTATAGCCCTGAATCGACTTGCAGAGCTATCTTCTGCTTTGCAGAGATCGTCTTCATCAAAGATACTTACTCGGAGAAACATGAAAACAAAATTTGGAGGTTTCAGGTACTGTAGCATACAGTTAATTTACGGTCATCCTATAGATCGTTCCCGTGCTCTGCGCTCAGTGAATGTATGCTACTGTTCGTACTGCATAAATTTATGTCTATCACAAATCTCATAAGTCAAGAGTTTTACTTCGATGTCAGTGTAAGCGTTCCCAGCTCGTTAAAAAGAGGCCTGCATAAGCTTCTAGCGATACCACCACTTACCGTCCAGAGGGTGTTAAAAACTAGCTGATGTGTATGAAAAGGAAAGTTTACATGCGTATTAGCAGTATTCATTCATTTACAGCTAGACCTATAGTAGTGGGATATACACTTCAAAAGCGAAAACCATTCAAAAATTAAACGTTCAGCGATTAATTGAGATACGCATGTTGGTAATCGGTCGGAGAGGCAATAAAAGTATCAAATGCCACAGGGACTATAATGGAAAAAGTTACGCTGAAATGAAAAGGACGTGTGCGACACGTCCTACCAGTTCTTTCTGTGTTGCAAGGCATAAAAGTGCACAGACACGGCGAGACGTAATGGAAGGTGGTTTTTACAGCAATGGAATCAAACACTTGACGATGACAATGGTTTAGATGGTACGCTTTTGGACTGAAATTAATTTTTCTGCCGGAATTCTGTTGCTATAGAATACTTTGCCACATGCAATCAATGAATGGAAGCATGTAAAGTAAACAGATTCTAGTGCATCACTGTTGCTGACTTTTCACAGTATTCTAACCACAAAGGCGGCTGCAGTCATCTTGTGTTGTGGGTAGTTATCATGTACGTAGCACCGGAGATCACTTCCTGTCCTCCGTCTTACAAAGTAGAGTGCTCTGTTTCACTACTCGTGTGAAGTTGTAAGACATCTGTTAATTTCAGAAAACATACGTGTATGCATCATGTAGGCTGACTAAGTGAAGCATTGTATTACAAGAACCACGGCATACTGTGGTACTACTTAGGGTGCAATATGCTCAGCGAGTTTTTGGTTCTTATTCATTTGCATTTCTTCTTCTGAGCCGAGAATAATGCGAATTGTAAACGGTTACACTTCATGTTCGATTCTTCTTGTTACAATATAATAATAATAATAATAATGTCGGGTGACGAGGGCCTCCCGTCGGGTAGACCGCTCGCCTGGTGCAAGTCTTTCGATTTGACGCCACTTCGGCGACTTGCTCGTCGATGGGGATGAAATGATGATGATGAGGACAACACAACACCCGGTCCCTGAGCGGAGAAAATCTCCGACCCAGCCGGAAATCGAACCCGGGCCCGTAGGATTGACAGTCTGTCGCGCTGACCACTCAGCTACCGGGGGCAGACCTTGTTACAATAAAAGTGATGGAAGCAAACGTTCGAAAGTTGTGAACTCTCTTACCAGTGAAAGTAAACGACGATAATACTGAGCACTGAAACAGGCCGCGAGCTGATACGCTGTCGGTTAGACACAGCTTGCGTCAAACGGACTATTATACGCGTATGCGCGTCCTTGTTTCAATAGAACTTACCAGAAGGTGCAAAAATATTCGAGATGTGTAAGCACCAACGTTGAACATGAAAAGTATACACTAAATATTTCTATCTATAAATCCAAAGAAACACACGTTTTTCTCGAGATGTTTTCCGTCCTGAATATCGAGTTTATAAACCTGTTAGTCAACTAACTTGGCACTAGTACAGAGCTGCTGCACAACGGCGAACATACATCTGACAAAAGGATATGCCGTTTTCAGATGCGAGTACAATTCACAGTGCAGCGAAGTGCGTAAGACGAACCAAAATATCAAATGTTAACAACCATAACTGTGAATATGTACAGTTAGCAAGACATGTTGAAGAGTCTCTCTCTTTCGTTACTTTTCAGTCACAAATTGCTCGCCAAAAAACCAAAACAGTTGAAAATACTTAAGCAACAGTTATATTTCATCACCTATTACTCAGAATATGGAAGAACCCTGGAGATACTAAAAGGTATCAGATAGATTATATAATGGTAAGACAGAGATTTAGGAACCAGGTTTTAAATTGTAAGACATTTCCAGGGGCAGATGTGGACTCTGACCACAATCTATTGGTTATGACCTGTAGATTAAAACTGAAAAAACTGCAAAAAGGTGGGAATTTAAGGAGATGGGACCTAGATGAACTGAAAGAACCAGAGGTTGTACAGAGTTTCAGGGAGAGCATAAGGGAACAATTGACAGGAATGGGGGAAAGAAATACAGTAGAAGAAGAATGGGTAGCTTTGAGGGATGAAGTAGTGAAAGCAGCAGCGGATCAAGTAGGTAAAACAACGAGGGCTAGTAGAAATCCTTGGGTAACAGAAGAAATATTGAATTTAATTGATGAAAGGAGAAAATGTAAAAATGCAGTAAATGAAGCAGGCAAAAAGGAATACAAACGTCTCAAAAATGAGATCGACAGGAAGTGCAAAATGGCTAAGCAGGGATGGCTAGAGGACAAATGTAAGGATGTAGAGGCTTATCTCACTAGGGGTAAGATAGATACTGCCTACAGGAAAATTAAAGAGACCTTTGGAGATAACAGAACCACTTGCATGAACATCAAGAGCTCAGATGGAAACCCAGTTCTAAGCAAAGAAGGGAAAGCAGAAAGGTGGAAGGAGTATATAGAGCGTCTATACAAGGGCGATGTACTTGAGGGCAATATTATGGAAATGGAAGAGGATGTAGATGAAGATGAAATTGGAGATACAATACTGCGTGAAGAGTTTGACAGAGCACTGAAAGACCTGAGTCGAAACAAGGCCCCCGGAGTAGACAACATTCCATTGGAACTACTGACGGCCTTGGGAGAGCCAGTCCTGACAAAACTCTACCATCTGGTGAGCAAGATGTATGAAACAGGCGAAATACCCTCAGACTTCAAGAAGAATATAATAATTCCAATCCCAAAGAAAGCAGGTGTTGACAGATGTGAAAATGACCGAACAATCAGTTTAATAAGCCACGGCTGCAAAATACTAACACGAATTCTTTACAGACGAATGGAAAAACTAGTAGAAGCCGACCTCGGGGAAGATCAATTTGGATTCCGTAGAAATACTGGAACACGTGAGGCAATACTGACCTTACGACTTATCTTAGAAGAAAGATTAAGGAAACGCAAACCAACGTTTCTAGCATTTGTAGACTTAGAGAAAGATTTTGACAATGTTGACTGGAATACTCTCTTTCAAATTCTGAAGGTGGCAGGGGTAAAATACAGGGAGCGAAAGGCTATTTACAATTTGTACAGAAACCAGATGGCAGTTATAAGAGTCGAGGGACATGAAAGGGAAGCAGTGGATGGGAAGGGAGTAAGACAGGGTTGTAGCCTCTCCCCGATGTTATTCAATCTGTATATTGAGCAAGCAGTAAAGGAAACAAAAGAAAAATTCGGAGTAGGTGTTAAAATCCATGGAGAAGAAATAAAAACTTTGAGGTTCGCCGATGACATTGTAATTCTGTCAGAGACAGCAAAGGACTTGGAAGAGCAGTTGAATGGAATGGACAGTGTCTTGAAAGGAGGATATAAGATGAACATCAACAAAAGCAAAACGAGGATAATGGAATGTAGTGGAATTAAGTCGGGTGATGCTGAGGGAATTAGCTTAGGAAATGAGACACTTAATGTAGTAAAGGAGTTTTGCTATTTGGGGAGCAAAATAACTGATGATGGTCAAAGTAGAGAGGATATAAAATGTAGACTGGCAATGGCAAGGAAAGCGTTTCTGAAGAAGAGAAATTTGTTTACATCGAGTATAGATTTAAGTGTCAGGAAGTCATTTCTGAAAGTATTTGTATGGAGTATAGCCACGTATGGAAGTGAAACATGGACGATAAATAGTTTAGGACAAGAAGAGAATAGAAGCTTTTGAAATGTGGTGCTACAGAAGAATGCTGAAGATTAGATGGGTAGATCACGTAACTAATGAGGAAGTATTGAATAGGATTGGGGAGAAGAGACGTTTGTGGCACAACTTGACCAGAAGAAGGGATTGGTTGGTAGGACATGTTCTGAGGCATCAAGGGATCAGCAATTTAGTATTGGAGGGCAGCGTAGAGGGTAAAAATCGTAGAGGGAGACCAAGAGATGAATACACTAAGCAGATTCAGAAGGATGTAGGTTGCAGTAGGTACTGGGAGATGAAGAAGCTTGCACAGGATAGAGTAGCATGGAGAGCTGCATCAAACCAGTCTCAGGACTGAAGACCACAACAACAACATGCCCTTTGCGGGTTCACATTTAACATTCGACAACGTTTCTGCTCGTAAAGCATTCCGATACAGACTTTATGTTAGTGTTCTTTTGTTGCACGTACTTAGCTCCCTGCGAAGTGGCTGGTGGGAGTCGATGAATCGCTAGAAATCGATAGAAATACATAGTGTCATTATTCGGTATTGAATCATTTTTGTCGATAGCAACTTTATCTAGCAGTTAACACAATATATAAAGTGTCCGAGATGTCAATAAACGAGGTGATTTTAAGCTCAGTTACGCAGAATATTTCAGAGATCGTTATCTCCATGTGTCGCTTTCGTTCTCCCGGACACGCCAAACAGTGTGGTCGGATGGTTGAACCTTTCGAGACAGGATGTCGGCTTTGAACCGTAACGTTTTATCTTGTTCTATGTGATGTCATAGTGCGCAGACTGATATATAACGGAAGATTGGTAATATACATGTTGTTTCTGTATTATTTTTATAATGTAGGTTATAGTGGCGGTGAGATCTGTAGCTTAACCCGAAGTCTAGGTTAGGTTGGAAGGTGACCGATTGTGAGATGGAGAAGCCAACGAATGTATTATTGTAAGAATAACTACAACGTTAACTCGAACTCCATCGACGGACGTAATTTCAGAAGTTATTCAGGGATGTTCAAATGGCTCTGAGCACTATGGGACTTAACTTCTGAGGTCATCAGTCCCCTAGAACTTAGAACTACTTAAACCTAACTAACCTAAGGACACCACACACATCCATGCCCGAGGCAGGATTCGAACCTGCGACCGTAGCTGTCGCGCGGTTACAGATTGTAGCGCCTAGAACCGCTCGGCCACCCTGGCCGGCTATTCAGGGATGTACCGGGTGATCAAAAAGTCAGTATAAATTTGAAAACTTAATAAAGCACGGAATATGTTGATAGAGAGGTAAAAATTGACACACATGCTTGGAATGACATGGGGTTTTATTAGAACCAAAATGTCCGACAGATGGCGCTGGACAGGAAAACGTCAGTGACTGCGCATGACAGTCATGTATAAAAGGAGCTGTAATGAGAGAGAGAAGCAGATGCGCCAGCAGTCGCAGTTAGTTTACGTTACCTGAAAAGGCGCTTTTAGTGAAGCTGGATTATCAGAATGGGGAATGTGCTAGTTTAGCGTTACGATACTATCGCCATAGGAAGGGGATTCGAACGGGTAAAGGTCCGCTGACAAATGCATCTGTGGCGAGAATTATTTCGAAGTTTGAAGCCACGGGTTGTTTAGACGATAGACCCCGTAGTGGCCGACCGAGTACAAGGCGTAATGCTGCTGAGACAGTTCAGGAAGAAATGGAGACTATAGCGGGTTCGTCTATGCACGGGGAAGTTGGACCGGCATTCCATACACTAATGTTTGGATGGCACTTAGGCGTACCATCCGATTCTATCCGTACAAAATCCATCGGCATCATGAACTGTTACCTGATGATTTAGTGAAGCGGAGGGCATTTGCGGTGTGGGCGTTTCAAAAGATGGCGGAAGATGACGATTGGTTGAGTAACGTGTTGTGGACCGACGAAGCTCATTTTACGCTCCGAGGGTCTGTCTACGCCCACAACTGCAGAAGTTTTGTAACTGCTACCGTGACGGGTGAGAGGTACGCCGATATGTTACAGAATCGCATCATCCATAGCCTGACTGAGAAACACCTGCTGGGACGTATGATGTTTATCCAGGATGGCGCTCCATCCCATATTGCTAGACGCGTGAAAGCTCTCTTGCGCGCGTCGTTTGGTGATGATCGCGCGCTCAGCCGCCACTTTCGTCATGCTTGGCCTCCCAGGTCCCCAGACCTCAGTCCGTGCCATTATTGGCTTTGGGGTTACCTCAAGTCGCAGGTGTATCGTGATCGACCGACATCTCTAGGGATACTGAAAGACAACATCCGACGCCAATGCCTCACCATAACTCTGGACATGCTTTACAGTGCTGTTCACAACATTATTCCTCGGCTACAGCTATTGTTGAGGAATGATGGTGGACATATTGAGCATTTTCTGTAAAGAACATCATCTTTGCTTTGTCTTACTTTGTTATGCTAATTATTGCTATTCTGATCAGATGAAGCGCCATCTGTCGGACATTTTTTGAACTTTTGTATTTTTTTGGTTCTGATAAAACCCCATGTCATTCCAAGCGTGTGTGTCAATTTGTACCTCTCTGTCTACATTATTCCGTGATTTATTCAGTTTTCAAATTTATACTGACTTTTTGATCAGCCGGTATATGAGCATTTTGGTATCAGGGACCCGTGGTCTCCGATGAATCGCTTACAGATTAATTTGATTTCCTTCGACAACAATGGTTTAGTGACCAGTGCGGTCACCATGTATTGTCACATCCTCCGTCGATGGCAAACTATTGTCGGCACACCTCGGTTAGGTTGATTACAGAGTAACTCACCGTTGAGGATACAGCAATATAAAGTATTAAATATTACCTAATGTATATTTGCGGTTTTACATGTGTTGAGAGGGTGGACGAGAGATACAGGGTGACCCCAAACGTTCGTTAACATTTAAAACTACACTAATTCACCGAATTTCGTAGGTAGAGAGGTAAAAATTGACACACATGCCTCAAATGACATGTGGTCTATTAACACTAAAACGAGTGCACAAACTGGTCAATATCTGGCGCACGACAGCAACAGTGGCGTAGCATGAAAATCGTGTGTAAGATGAGCTGTTGTGACAGAGAGGGAGTCAAATGCGCCAGCAGTCGCAGCGTGTTGACTTTACCAGGAAAGGCATCGTTACTGAAGCTTTTCTATCAGAATGGAGAATCCGCCACTTCGGCTTTACGATACTATCGCCGTAAGAAGAGTATTTGAACGGGTAAAGGTGTAGCGACAAGTGACGCTGTGAAGAAGATGATCAAGAAGTTGGAAGCCACGGGTTGTTTAGACGATCGACCCCGTAGTGGGCGGTCAGACACAAGTGCTACTGTTACTCGGACAGTTCAGGTCGAAATGATGATTTTAGCGGATCCACCTCCGCATGGTGTTTTCAGAGCTCGTGAAGTCGCACGTCGCACCGGCATTCCACGCGCTACTGTTTGGAGAGCACTAAGGCGTAGCCTCTCATGCTATCCGTGCAAAATCCGGCGCCATCATGAACTTGTTAACCACCTGTTTTGTGACGCAGAGAGCATTTGCAGCGTGGGCACTGCAAAAATTGGGGGAAGTTGCCGATTGGTTGTCTAACGTGTTGTGGACTGACGAAGTTCATTCCACGCTCCGAGAGTCCGTCAACACACACAACAGCGGAATTTGGGATACCGAAAACCCTAGAACTATCATGGAAACCCCATTACATGACGAGAAAGTCACGGTGTGGTGTGAATTAACCACATCAATCGTGATCTGACCATTTTTCTTCGAGAAAATTCGAGTTGCTGTTTTTCAAACTGTCAGTGTGACGGGTAGAGGGAAGCCGATGTGTTACAAAATCATATCATCCCAAGACTGGCTTGTAAACACCTACTGGAAGGTACAACTTTTATGCAGGATGGCGCTGAGCTCCATATTGCTAAACGTGTGAAAGATGTCTTGTATGTTGTATGTTGTACGTTAACTGGGGACCTAGAAACGACGGAGAGACTCCGTCCCCGCCGCAGCCCCAGTGGTCCACAACCCCACGACGACTACCTCAGTCCACTTCACCCCTCCGCCGGCCCACACTGAACCCAGGGTTATTGTGCGGTTCGGCCCCCGGTGGACCCTCCCAGGGAACGTCTCACACCAGACGAGTGTAACCCCTATGTTTGCGTGGTAGAGTAATGGTGGTGTACGCGTACGTGGAGAACTTGTTTGTGCAGCAATCGCCGACATAGTGTAGCTGAGGCAGAATAAGGGGAACCAGCCCGCATTCGCCGAGGCAGATGGAAAACCGCCTAAAAACCATCCACAGACTGGCCGGTTCACCGGACCTCGACACAAGTCCGCCGGGCGGATTCGTGCCGGGGACCCGGCTCTCCTTCCCGCTCCGGAAAGCCGTGCGTTAGACCGCTCGGTTAACCGGGTGGGCTGAACGATGTCTTACGCATGTCGTTCGGTAAGGACCTCGATCCGTGTGGTTATTGGCTGTGGGGTTACCGGAAGTGTCAAGTCTACCGCGATTGTCCGACCTCATCAGGGATGCTAAAAGACAACATCCGACGCAATTTCTCACCTTACCTACTGATACGTTGTATCGTGCTGTTCACAACATTGTCCCTCGACTTCAGGTATTGTTGATGAATGATGGCCGACACGTTGGTCATTACTTATAAAAACATCGTATTTGCTAATAGACAATTGTTATGTTAATTATTGCTTTTGTATTATATGAAGCGTCATCTGTTGGTCACTTTGTGCATTTTTTTTTTCAATAAAACCTCATGTCATTTCAAGCATGTGCGTCAATTTTTACCTCTCTGTCTATATTATTCCGTGGAGTATTGAATTTTCAAATGTTAACGGACTGTTGGTCAACTTGTAAACAGGAATGATGCCAAGGTGTCGGATTACTGTCCCTAAATTTTGTGGCTCGTAGTTGCCATAAATTCAAGAGTTGGTAATTTTCACCAAGATGGCTTTTTCTGTTACAAGGGAGCCTTTTGTGCCTAATATGAACTGTCCTTCGCGCATGGATACACCTAGGGCGTCGCGGAAAGAAGCCTAACAATTCGAGGAAGCCGTTGCTACTCAACGAAACTTAACTTTGTAGCATTTCCCAAAGCGTGAAAAATGATCACCAAAAGATTGACTATAAAAAGTAAAACCTTCGCGCAGTCGGCCGTTTTGTCCCAGTCCAAACCAAATGGTCCTGCCGTTTAAGTGCCATGTTGAGACAGTTATCTGGATGATACAGGCATCTGGAGGTCGTTATAATGTAACCGGTTGGTCCGAAAAACAATTCATAGTCTAGTTATTCGCTAGTTGCGACACTCAGACCATCGTAAATTATGATGATGACTCGTAATTGCAAGCGCAGCCTGGACCACTGACGCCTCATGCAGCCACCATGGTAAACTTCTTCGTTCTATTGCCTTTTGCCATCACTAGACCTATCTCTCTCGCACTTCACCCTCAATAATGTGTTCTACACTGATCAGTCAGAATATTATGACCATTGACCTACTATCGATATAAAACCGTCTAGGCGACAGCAGCGTCGCCTGGCGAGGAATGACTGCCAGTCAGACACGCACGATGCATGTAGTATCAGTGAGCGTGTTGTCCTTGTGTAGAATAGGAAAAGCGCGCGATATATCTGAGTTTGACTGAGAGCAGATTGTGATGGCTTGGAGGCTCAGCACGAGCATATCGGAACTACGCGACTTGTCGGATATTCGAGGAGTGTTGTGGTGTCTTCAACACGGGGCGAAAGCAAGGTGAAACCACCCGAGATGTGGTGGGGTTTCGCGGCCACCACTCATTACAGACGTCGGACGTCGTAGGCTGGACAGACTGGTAAAACAGGGCAGGCGGTGAACTGTGGTGGGACTAGCATCACACTTTAATGCTGCGTAGGATACAAGTGTGTCTGAACACATAGTGCATCCAACACTCTTAACGATGGGCCTCCGCAGCCGACGACCCTTGCATGTGCCAATGTTAACACCACGACATCAGCAACTACGACTGAAATGGACATGTGACTCTCGGCACTGGACGTTGGCGCAGTGACAGGGCGCCGCATGATCTGATGAATTCCGGTATTTTCTTCATCATGCCGATGGGAGGGCCCGAATCCGTCGTCTTCCAGGGGAACAGCTCCTTGACACCTGTACTGTGGGACGGAGACAAGGTGGCGGCGGCTCCATTATGCTCTGGGGAACATTCACGTAGTTATCCATGGACCCAGTGTAGCTCGTGCAAGGCACCAGGATGTCCAAGGAGTATATAGTACATTGATTGCAAACGACGGACACCCTTTCATGGCGATCATGTTTACCGACAGCAGTGACATTTTTCAGCAAGATAATGCGGCATGTCGTAAGGCCAGCAGTGTGATGGAGTGGTTCGAGGAACACTGTGGGGAGTTCCAGTTGATGTGCTGGCCCTCCAGCTCGCAGGATCTGAACCCGATCGAACACGTCTCGGATGAGGCTGAAAGTGGCGTCAGAGCTCATCGGCTGCCTCCCCGGCCTTTACAGAAGTTAGGTGACTCGTGTGTCCAGATGTGGCGCCAACTCCCTCCAGTGAGGGAGGCCTCTTTGCTTCCATGCCACAATGGACTGCCGATGTTATCCGTGCCGGATGGACATATTGGCTACAATAGTCTGGCTGATCAGCGTATTTCTCCCTTTAGTTAACCCTCAGCTCCCAAGGGAAAACCACCCGCCCGCACTATTTGACTTAGTGCGCATGCGCGATGTAGCATAACCTCACCTAGTGTGTCCTTCTACCCATTGCACGCTCACACTAGTGGAGGGGTGGCCTGCTCCGTGTTGCGTACTACCCAGGTCGGATTCCACCCGACCTTGTTGTTAACGTCCATCCAATCCAACTTGTGGGCAGAGAGTTAAAAGTCCTATAATAATATATCGGTATAGCTTTTCTCGCCCGACCGAGCATTGTCTCTCGTTCTTGTAATCTCTCTCTTGTGTCAATGCAGCATTGCCACCAATTTTATGTGGTTTAAACCCCATTATTGACGTAATTATGGTCCTTCCTTTTCCAAATTATATACAGGGTGACAATTATTGAACTACACTCCTGGAAATGGAAATAAGAACACATTGACACCGGTGTGTCAGACCCACCATACTTGCTCCGGACACTGCGAGAGGGCTGTACAAGCAATGATCACACGCACGGCACAGCGGACACACCAGGAACCGCGGTGTTGGCCGTCGAATGGCGCTAGCTGCGCAGCATTTGTGCACCGCCGCCGTCAGTGTCAGCCAGTTTGCCGTGGCATACGGAGCTCCATCGCAGTCTTTAACACTGGTAGCATGCCGCGACAGCGTGGACGTGAACCGTATGTGCAGTTGACGGACTTTGAGCGAGGGCGTATAGTGGGCATGCGGGAGGCCGGGTGGACGTACCGCCAAATTGCTCAACACGTGGGGCGTGAGGTCTCCACAGTACATCGATGTTGTCGACAGTGGTCGGCGGAAGGTGCACGTGCCCGTCGACCTGGGACCGGACTGCAGCGACGCACGGATGTACGCCAAGACCGTAGGATCCTACGCAGTGCCGTAGGGGACCGCACCGCCACTTCCCAGCAAATTAGGGACACTGTTGCTCCTGGGGTATCGGCGAGGACCATTCGCAACCGTCTCCATGAAGCTGGGCTACGGTCCCGCACACCGTTAGGCCGTCTTCCGCTCACGCCCCAACATCGTGCAGCCCGCCTCCAGTGGTGTCGCGACAGGCGTGAATGGAGGGACGAATGGAGACGTGTCGTCTTCAGCGATGAGAGTCGCTTCTGCCTTGGTGCCAATGATGGTCGTATGCGTGTTTGGCGCCGTGCAGGTGAGCGCCACAATCAGGACTGCATACGACCGAGGCACACAGGGCCAACACCCGGCATCATGGTGTGGGGAGCGATCTCCTACACTGGCCGTACACCACTGGTGATCGTCGAGGGGACACTGAATAGTGCACGGTACATCCAAACCGTCATCGAACCCATCGTTCTACCATTCCTAGACCGGCAAGGGAACTTGCTGTTCCAACAGGACAATGCACGTCCGCATGTATCCCGTGCCACCCAACGTGCTCTAGAAGGTGTAAGTCAACTACCCTGGCCAGCAAGATCTCCGGATCTGTCCCCCATTGAGCATGTTTGGGACTGGATGAAGCGTCGTCTCACGCGGTCTGCACGTCCAGCACGAACTCTGGTCCAACTGAGGCGCCAGGTGGAAATGGCATGGCAAGCCGTTCCACAGGACTACATCCAGCATCTCTACGATCATCTCCATGGGAGAATAGCAGCCTGCATTGCTGCGAAAGGTGGATATACACTGTACTAGTGCCGACATTGTGCATGCTCTGTTGCCTGTGTCTATGTGCCTGTAGTTCTGTCAGTGTGATCATGTGATGTATCTGACCCCAGGAATGTGTCAATTAAGTTTCCCCTTCCTGGGACAATGAATTCACGGTGTTCTTATTTCAATTTCCAGGAGTGTATATGAAACAAAATCGTCATAACTTCTGAATGGTTTGCGTTAGGACATTAAAACTGCACCTTGGTCGCGGGGAATGATGGTAATTATGTGAATGTGAATATGGTTTGGTTTAGCGACGAAGCCCACTTTCATTTGGATGAGTATCAGTATTTCGCCATCGATAAGTCTCTTCGCCCTCAACGGGTGACTGTGCAGTGTACAATGTCCAGTCACGGAATAATCGGTGCGATATTCCTTGATGGCACGGTGACTACCAGACGGTACGTGAAGGTTCTGGAAGATGATTTCATCTCCATTATCCAAAGTGACCCTAACTTCGAGAAGATGCTCAGACAAGACGGAGCTCGACCCCATCCAAGCAGAAGAGTGATATCCCGGAGGAGAACTTTGGGGGACCGTAATATGGGTCTGGGGTACTCAGAGGCCACTGGCATGGCCTCGATTGGCTGCCACATTCTCTGGATCTGAACGTATGCGAGTCCTTTTTGTAGGGCTATATTTAAGACAAGGTGTAGAGCAATAACCACGAAACCGTTGCTGAGCTGAAAACAGCCATTCAAGAGGTCATCGCCAGCATCGATGTTCCGATACTTCAGCAGGTCATGTAGAATTTCGCTAGTCGTCTGCGCCACTTCATCACCAGTGATGGCAGGCATATCGAACATGTCAGAACTGAATCCGCATATCTGTAGTGACGTTTACGTGTTCAACAAAGTGTGTGCACGCTGTAGTTTGTAACTAATTTACCTTTCTTTCATTTTCTTCAATGACTGTCACCATGTATTTTTAAAATGGTCTGTAGTCTACTTTTATTTCATTACTGTCTTTAATCTACTTACTTGTGATCATGCAGCAGCAAATGAATCTGACGTTTTAAGCACGATCAAGGCAAGAAGTACAGCAGTGGATGGTTGTTTCCAAGATATACAGCTCGGAATGCTGTTTCACCTTTTCACAGCCATAGATGACATTGGTGGACTCCTTCTGGGGCTTGTGAAGAGCTTACTTTACGAGTCTTCGGTGCGTACTCACTTGGACGTGGTTAAGAGAATTGTTGCAGCCGCAGTGGTACACCAAATTATTGGTATTCTTGCTAGTATAAAAGAGTTGGTGTACTCTCTGCCGTGATCATAGCTGTCGACATTTTTACCATTCTCTGAAAAGGAACAGTTCCGCATTTGTTGCAAGCTGTACTGCACACTGAGAGAGCAAATACATTGTGAGAAAAGTTGGCTTGTTTCGTCTGAGTTTTTTACGTTAATCTACGCTTGTATCGTACGGTTTGGTGATTACATATTGCAGGCTTTTTCACTGTTGTGGAGGTATTTTCACAGAAACAACAGGAAACCGGGATAAGAGACCGAATAAATCATTCCTCTGTAACGAGCCACCAGGTACCATGGGCCCTTTCTCCTAAGTACACAGATAATATCCCTGACCAACCCCTGAAAGAAGTCGTGGTTCACCGTTTAAAATAGTCATGGTGCTTTTTTCACGCACATTGGATTTCGATGAGGAGTTTTTGTTTCTGTCCGCCATTTTGATAACGTCATGCGTCAAAGGGAGACTTACGCTGAGGTGACAAGAGTCACGGGACACCTCCTGATACCGTGTCGGACCTCCTTTTGTCCGGCCTAGTGCAGCTACTAAAAGTGGTATGGACTCAATAAATTGCTAGCAGTCCATTGCAGAAATATTTAGCCATGCTGCCTCAATGGCCGTCCATAATTACGAGTGTGTTGCTGATATCTTTCGATTCACCTCATAAATGGTTCAAATGGCTCTGAGCACTATGGGACTCAACTGCTGAGGTCATTAGTCCCCTAGAACTTAGAACTAATTAAACGTAACTAACCTAAGGACATCACAAACATCCATGCCCGAGGCAGGATTCGAACCTGCGACCGTAGCGGTCTTGCGGTTCCAGACTGCAGCGCCTTTAACCGCACGGCCACTTCGGCCGGCACACCTCATAAATGTTCGGTGAGATTCATGTCGGACTTTCTATGAGGCCAAATGATTCTATCGAATTGTCCAGAATGTTCTTCAAACTGACGGCGAACAACTGTGCCCCAGTGATTTGGTGTATTGTCATACATAAAAATTCCATTGCTGTTTGCGAACATAAAGTCTACGAAGGGCTGCAGACGGTCTCAAAGTAGCTGAACATAACCATTTCCAGTCAATGATCGGTTCAGTTCCATGTAAACAGAACCCACACTATTGCGGAGCCAACACCAGCTTGCACAAAGCCTTGTTGACAACCTGGGTCCATGGCGTCTTGGGTTCTGCGGCTCGAACCCTATCACCAGCTCTGACCAACCGTAATCGGGACTCATCTGACCAGGCCACTGTACTCCAGTTGTCTAGGGTCCAATCTATATGGTCACTAGCCAAAGAGAGGCGCTGCAGGCGAAGTCGTGTTGTTAGCAAAGGCCCTCGCGTCGGTCGTCTGCTGTCATAGCTCATTAACGGCAGATTTCGAAGCACTGTCCTAACGAATACGTTCGTCGTACGTCCCAAATAGATTTCTGTGGTTATTTCACGCAATGTTATTTGTCTGTTAGCACAGACAACTCTAGGCAAACGCCGCTGCTCTCGGCCGTTAAGTGAAGGCCGTCAGCGTCTGCGTTGTCCTTGATGAGAGGTAATGCCTGAAATATGGTATTCTCGGCACACTCTTGACGCTGTGTAACTCAGAATACTGAATTCCCTAACGATTTCCGAAATGGAATGACCCATGCGTCTAGCTTCAAGTACCATTTTTGCATTCAAAGTATTTTACACTACTGGCCATTAAAATTGGTACACCACGAAGACGACGTGCTACAGACGCGAAATTTAACCGACAGGAAGAAGATGCTGTGATATGCAAATGATTAGCTTTTCAGAGCATTCACACAAGGTTGGCGCCGGTGGCGACACCTACAACGTGCTGACATGAGGAGAGTTTCCAATCGATTTCTCATACACAAACAGCAGTTGACCGGCGTTGCCCGGTGAAACGTTGTTATGTCTCGTGTAAGGAGGAGAAATGTGTACCATCACGTTTCCGACTTTGATAAAGGTCGGATTGTAGCCTATCGCGATTGCGGTTTATCGTATCGCGACATTGCTGCTCACGCTGGTCGAGATCCAATGACTGTTAGCAGAATATGCAATCGATGGGTTCATGAGGGTAATACGGAACGCCGTGCTGGATCCCAATGGCCTCGTATCACTAGCAGTCGGGTTGACAGGCATCTTATCCGCATGGCTGTAACGGATCGTGCAGCCGCGTCTCGATCCCACAGTCAACACATGGGGACGTTTGCAAGACAACAACCATCTGCACGAACAGTTCTACGACGTTTGCAGCAACATTGACTATCAGCTCGGAGACCACGGCTCCGGTTACCCTTGACGCTGCACCACAGGAACGCCTGTGATGGTGTACTCAACGACGAACCTGAGTGCACGATTGACAAAACGTCATTTTCTCGGATGAATCCAGGTTCTGTTTACAGCTTCATGATGGTCGCATCCGTGTTTGGCGACATCGCGGTGAACGCACATTGGAAGCGTGTATTCGTCACCGCCATACTGGCGTATCACCCAGCGTGATGGTATGGGGTGCCATCTCGGTCACCTCTTGTTCGCATTGACGGTACTCTGAACAGTAGACGTTACATTTCAGTCGTGTTACAACCCGTGGCTCTACCGTTCATTCGATCCCTGCGAAATCTTACATTTCAGCAGTATAATGCACGACCGCATGTTGCAGGTCCTGTACTGGCCTTTCTGGATACAGAAAATGTTCGACTGCTGCCCTGACCAGCACATTCTCCAGATCTCTCACCAATTCAAAATGTCTGGTCAATGGTGGCCGAGCAACTGGCTCGTCACAATTACGCCAGTCACTACTCTTGATGAACTTTGGTATCGTGTTGAAGCTGCATGGGTAGCTGTACCTTTACACGCCATCCAAGCTCTGTTTGACTCAATGCCCAGGCGTATCAAGGCCGTTATTACGACCAGAGGTGGTTGTTCTGCCTACTGATTTCAGGTTATATGCACCCAAATTGCGTGAAAATGTAATCACATGTCAGTTCTGGTATAATATATTTGTCCAATGAATACCGCTTTATCATCTGCGATTCTTCTTGGTGTAGCAATTTTAATGGCCAGTAGTGTAATTCAGTTGTGCGGCCATAATCACATCGGAAATTTTTCACAGATTCATCTGAGTAGAAATGACATTTGCACCAATGCACTGCTCTTTTATAGCTCGTGTACCCGATACTACCGCCTTCTGTATGTGTGCATATCACTATCCAATGACTTTTGTCATCTCAGAGATTATTACGGATTCAGCCATCTCGCCGAGCTTTTTCTCAGAGTACGTATGTGGTAATGATTAGACAGTGATAAGAAGTATGGAATGTAGTGTAATTTAAAAAGTGTAATCTAAATAACAATTGTCAATTTGGAGGCAACCATTTATGTTGATAAAATATTCTCGCCTAATCAGCCGATTTACAGCGTCTTTACGACAAGCTTCCTGCTTACTGTCGTCAGGAGAATTTTTCGAAATGTTCTTGAAGACAACGCATGCTAATATGTTCACAGATATCTCGCGTATCTACTTTCGCAGAAGAAATGAATTTCCAGATTACGGTGTGGTAAAATACGCAAAATCATCGTATTCTTGCAGAAAACGTATCGTTTTAGTTCTGGAGGGAAGCGAAAGGATATTTAACTCCTAGATGACATAATCAGTCGGTATCGAGTGACGCTGAGAACGAAGTCAGTGTTACGTTTCGTTACGTAACAGAGGAGAGTGGAGGCGGAAATAGCTTTTGATTTTTCAGCCGGCATATAGGTTACGGCGGTTGTCCGGGCTGCAGCCCTAAGCGCGCAGGTTCCAGGAGCTTAGCTTGTCAGCGCCGAGAATCGCGTTAACAGTGAACGTGCGGTCGTCGCGGCCCGAGGCCTTGGCTACCGGCGGGCCGCCGCATCTGCAAACCTGATGGCTGGCCACAGGGCCCGCGCTGCGAGGACAGCAGGTGGCGCCGCGCGCCGCCAGGTGGCAGGTCGGTAGCGCGCACCCTGTATAAAGACTTCGCCACAGGGATCGACCAGCTTTGCGTGCGCGCACCCGTTACGTCTTCGACAAGCTCGCCTCCCCCTGTTCCGCGCCAACAATGGTAAGTCTCAAAGCCTACGCTTTCCACGTGCTGTTGTTTACTTTTCTGGGCTGCATTTCTTTTCTGTTTTGCTGCTATTTTCATTTGTATCTTCCAGTTTGCTACCATTTTACAATATTTTTTGTCTACCTTAGAGAACATAGTATTTAACGTAACTGGTGTTTCCTTCTTTTTTTCTTCTTTTTCATTACGTAAAGTCAAGCGGGAAAAATCGCGTGATTCTCATACTGGTTACAGGGTTCAACAACGCTGAAACTATTCGTGTTTTACGATCTCGTCCTCTGCCAGTGACGTGTGTCTACGCGAAACAAGTTGCTGCTTACGTATGCGTAGTTCACGTTTACTGACTGTCGCAGGAAAGTGTGTGACATGCTCCCAACAGGCACCGTTTTAGATTCGTTAATTCATTGTAGCTTTGTAAAGTGATAAAAGGAAATATTAGGAACTCGTACCATACGGACATCATTCTTAACTCACTGGAATGAATGCTGTGGATTAACTTAATTTCTCGGTAATACTGCTGTTTAAAACAGGAAGTCGCTGTACAGAAATTCTGTAGAATTTCTTAAGAAATCACAAAACGTGTGCACGCGAAAATTATGTAACGCTACAGCTTAGCACGTGTGGAATGCAGGCACGTTAAAATATGTACATTAATCACAGAGTATCAATACTGCATCAGATGAGCAGGACTGAGAAAATTCTATGCGGTTTACTTAGAAAAGCTACGCATGTGACTATGTACAGCGTCTAATGAGCGACGTTATTCCAATTTCAGTAAGTAGCAGACTAAACACTCAGGCATCGACGTAATCAGCTATAATTTTTTTAATTTTGTTTTTCTGGGGATCTACAGCCTCCTAATGCTTAAGAAAAGGAAATGTGGTCCGTAGGCCGGCCTCTGTGGCCGTGCGGTTCTAGGCGCGTCAGTCTGGAACCGCGAGAACGCTACGGTCGCAGGTTCGAATCCTGCCTCGGGCATGGATGTGTGTGATGTCCTTAGGTTAGGTAGGTTTAAGTAGTTCTAAGTTCTAGGGGACTGATGACCTTAGCTGTTAAGTCCCATAGTGCTCAGAGCCATTTTGTGGTCCGTAGTAGGCTGTGATGTAGATGATCTTTATTTAAATCATGTGATAAACTCGTTTCGACGACTTGTCATTTTCTCTCAAATGATGTGAAGGGTTACTATGTATCTGGTTAAGGTAATACGATATATACGTTTTTGAGAGGATCGTTTTAGCTCCCTCGTGTGTCTAATAAGGGGTGCCCAGAAATGTCATTTATACTCGCAATCTTTTTGCGTTTTTGTTGTCTACTATCTCTACTTATCCATTTTAGCAAAATACAAACCAAACATACAGGCATACGTTTATGTGTATAAATTGAGGATTCTGCTCGTTCGTCAATAATAATATAATTTTAAAGAATGAAAATTGTGTTTCTATGGATAACTCTTCTCTAAAAAAATGTCGGTAGTTTGCCTTCTTGTGTCTATACGCAGCATTCAGACACTGATCACCTGTGATGTAAGGCATTCGTTATGTCTGGCAGCCAGCAATTAATGGACTGTTCAGTTCTCAGTATTTTATGAAATTTGTACTTATTTCGTATACTATGGCTAATGTATTGCATAAAATAATTTATTGTCTGTTTGTATGCCTTTTAGGCTTTGGTCGTTGTGTGTCTGATATACAACACATCAACTAAGTCTGGCACGGCAGCAATATATATAATGCGCCTCTCACATGTGCTATCGATAGTGGTGCAGTGATTGGATGTAGGTATATCTCTGGCAACGAAATATCATCTGCCGTTAGTTGTCAAGCTGTAGTACTTAGAGCAAAGATCGCAATACGATGTTTAAAATTGTCAAGTTATTGTGGACCCATTCATAACGTAAGGATGGAATATGATGTCTACTTCTTATGTGTAGTGAAAAATAAACAGACAATTTTGACGTGTAATATGTAATAATACACATGTGAATAGTAATTTAGTACTATAAGGTGCTATGTTAGTGTGAGGTGTGTAATGTGTTACACATGGCGATGTATGCAGACAATGTGATGCTTTTTCCGTTGGTTTTACAGGTGCTCGAAAATGACAAGTCGTCGAAATTAGCTAATCGCATGGTTTAAGTAAAACTCGTCTACATCACTGCCTACTGCGGACCATGTTATCTTTTATTAATAAATCGCTATAATACTGATATTTGATACTGTATTTTAGTCAGTGCGGACAGCAGCCACACACATAGATGAATGCTTCATACAGTTTAGAAAAATAAGAGCTTCGCATTTCGAGCAGTTATAACTTCTTTCTATGCAACAGAGGATATGCGGGGGGAGGGGGACGATTACGCGATATATGATAGTGGAATGCTCTTTTTGTACCGAAGCGACGGAGCCTGAAGAGAACCTGTATGTGGAAAAAAAGTTATGGTGTTTTTCCGTGTAGAAAGTGGGCGTCGCGGTAACACAAGTATTTCCAATGTGCGCCCCGTAACCAGCTGCAAACGAACTGACTGCTCTTGAATGCATGTGCTATTGCATTGTCAAACTGCCTCCTATTGTTTCTCAGTAGCGGGAACAAGTGCGCTCCACTCACGTCATTGTTACGGTACTCCTCAATCGAAACTTTAGTTTTAGCCAGACAGAACGTCTGCCCTATGATGAGTACTAAAGCTGCAAGTATACGGTGCGAAGCACAACTTTTTCATCTCAAATAACTGCCGGCTCGCTAAAGATATTTATAATCTCTATTCAACTGCAGGAATAGTATAGAATCTGGGACCGCATCAAACCAAGACCAATGCATTTTTACAACTTCTTTAATCGCCGAGATACAAAACCATCGACGTTTCGTAATGTAACTATATTTTTTGTCGCAGAGTTTTAAGAGCTGTATGCTACAAATTCAGTGATATTATTATTCATTGTAAATCAGTCAGTAGCTTGCACAGTAAAAATGCATTGAAGACAGAAATTTCTGTGCTGTTGTTGCGGCCGTTTGAATGGCGCACCCTCGGATGTTTTCTCCACAATCCACGAATACCAGCGCTGCGCCGTCAAGGTGAGCGATACGAGATTTTCGCGCCACACTCGACGGATCTTCCACCCGATGTTTTCTATGCTGTATAAACGGAGGGGCGGAGCTACGTAGTGGCAGCGGGGTGCGTGTCCAGGATGTCGATTCCGTGAGGGCATAGTTTTGAACCGAGCGAAGAAAAACGGAGGGTGAAAGTAAGAGTAACATGGAGGGGTTGAAGGAAGAAGGGGAAGAAAATGAAGATGATGATGATGATGTTTGGTTTGTGGGGCGCTCAATAGCGCGGTTATCAGCGCCCGTACAAATTCCCAACCTTTGCTCAGTCGAAACTCGCCACTGTCATGAATGATGATGAAATGATGAGGACATCACAAACATCGAGTCATCTCGAGGCAGGTGAAAATCCCTGACCCCGCCGGAAATCGAACCTAGGACCCCGTGCTCGGGAAGCGAGAACGCGACCGCGAGACCATGAGCTGTGGACGGGAAGAAGAAGAGGGCACTAAGACGGGAAGGGGGGGGGAAGGGGGTGTATGAAAGATAATTATGAGGAGATTCAGCTTGAACTACTGGAGCAACAGTCTTGTAAGACCTACCTTTCCCAGGTACCCAGACAATTGTTTCTTGTTTTCGACAACTAGATGGAACCATTCTCATTATGCCAAGTGAGACTATGCAACGAAAGGGCAAAGCGAATTTTTTGCGTTTGTTGTTATGTCTGTTGCGGCTTTGCACTGATGCGTAACGAAACGATAAAAAATAAATCAGTTTATTGTTGCGAGCAATACGACTTTGGACTGTGTTTGAACTGTGTCATATAACAAAGAATTATTGAAATGTGTACCTTTTGCTTAGTTAGAAAGTTGTGTTCAACCCAATAAACGAATAAACAGAAAAGGCAGCGATCAGTATTAAACAAAAACTGGAGTGATGTTGGTTGGTGGGAGAAAAAATAGGTGGGGGGGGGGAGGGGGGAGGACTGTCGGAGTTTACACTGCGCGCCAGCTACCGCTGTTAGGTCATTGTGTAGAGTTACACTCCACACAAACACTTTAAAAAAGACATTCGAACGCTTACGTTTATATTCAGTGTTACCATACTCATCTATTTCAGCAAAACCTTTTACTGCTGTTCCCACTCTGCATTTTATTTACACCTACGTATATACTCCGCAAGCCACCGGAGGAGGGTATCATGTACCACTACACGTCATTTCCTTTCCTGTTTCACTCGCAAATAGAACGAGGGAAAAACTACTTTCTACACGCCTCCGTACGGTCCCTAATCCCTCTAATCATATATTCGTGGTCCTTTCACGAATTGTACGTTGGCGACATAGAATCGATCTTCAGTCGGCCTCAACTGCCGTTCCTCTAAATCTCCGCAATAGTGCCTCACGAAAAGAGTGCCGCTTTCCCTCCAGTGATTTCCTTTTGAGTTCTTGAAGCATTTCCGCAATACTTCCTTTAATCAGATCTGGTTGGGATCTCAAAAACTCGAGCAATAATCAAGAATGGGTCGCATTAGCTTTCTATACACGGTATCCTTCGTAGATGAACTTCACTTTCCCAAAATTCGCCCCACAAAACAGAGTCGAGCATCCGTCTTACCGACTATCAACCCCACGTGCTCATTTTTATACCCTTTTTATTTATGTCGTCAGTTATTTCGCTATCCAAGTAGTAAAATTCGTGTAATACTTTCAAAGGCTTACTTCCCACCCTAATTCCTTCAGGATCACCTCTCTCAATTCGACTACGCTCCACTGCCCTCGTATGTTAACACTAGCCACTTGCTCTGCGGGGATGATACTATGTATTTATTTCCAGACAAATTGTTTGTGATACGTAGTGATATACGCAACCCATTCTCGTGAATAAGTTATCTATTGGCGAAACCCGTATTAAAGTCCCTAAATCAATTCCTGGTTCAAAAAATGGTTCAAAAAATGGTTCAATGGCTCCGAGCACTATGGGAATTAACTTCTGAGGTCATAAGTCCCCTAGAACTTAGAACTACTTAAACCTAATTAACCTAAGGACATCACACACATCCATGCCCAAGGCAGGATTCGAACCTGCGACCGTACCGGTCGCGCGGTGCCAGACTGTAGCGCCTAGAACCGCTCGCCCACCTCGGCCGGCTCAATTCCTGGGATAAGCCTTCATGCCTTCATAGACAACAGTGAAACGCAGTGGGCCACTTATTATAATATATACACTGAGGTGATAAAGACATGGTATAGCGATATGCGCATATAGAGCTGCTTGTAGTATGACGTACACGAGGAATAAAAGGTCAGGGCATTGGTGGAGCTGCCATTTGTGCTCAGGTGATTCATGTGAAAAGATCTCCGACGTGATTATGATCGCACGACGAAGATAAAAGACTTTCAACGCGGAATGGTAGTTGGAGGTAGACGCTTGGGACATTCCATTTCGGAAATCGTTAGGGAATTCAGTATTCCGAGGTCCACAGTGTCAAGAGTGTGCCGAGAATACCACATTTCAGGCATTAAGTAGCACCACGGATAACGCAGGGTCCGACGACCTTCACTTAATGGCCGACAGCAGCGGCGTTTGCGTAGAGTTTTCAGTGCTAACAGACAAGTAACACTGCGTGAACTAACCGCAGAAATCAATGTGGGACGTACGACGAACGTATCCGTTAGGACAGTGCGACGAAATTTGGCGTTTATGGGCTATGGCAGCAGAAGACCGACGCGAGTGCCTTTGTTACCAGCTTGACATCGCCTGCCTTATTTAACTGTCAGTAGAGTATAACTATATCAATTAAGGTACTATTATTGTATTAGTGTACAATATTGTATTGAAAAACAAACTGCGGGTCCATATTACCACCCCTTCCTATACATAGTACTTTTCCCGGCTTACATGCTTCATGCCAAACATTTACCGTATTAACTCATTTGTAAAGTAATCAGACGTTCGTGGCTGTTTTATACATCGGTCTGAGATTCCTTAAATACTTGGAAATAAGGGTTTAGTGGTTATTCTCTATAATACGTAGCTTTATCACAGAAGAGTTGAGTGCGTTCGAAGGATGACTCGGTTTTAACGTATCGTCGACGATGATGTCCTTAGAGACGGAGCATAAGCTCGTATGGAAGAAGAATCCTTCCTAAGGGAATTCTTTCATGTTACTCGACCTTACGTACATTTGTTCAGTGTAGGAGAAAATAATATTTGGATGTGGGATGTGCTGTTTATGTGTTTCTGTTGGTAGCCATCATAAGTGAAGAGAGGATACAGTACATCCTCGGCACATAGCTCATTCTTCTTCCATAGCACCAAGTGTATCACGAAGCTTATCAGTTGATTCCACCAACAATATCACATATTATTCTACGGTGTATATGGAATTTCCACAGTTAAGCGCTGTCGGGCGTGGTCGGCACTTGGATGGGTGACCATCCGGGCCGCCATGCGCTGTTTCCATTTTTCGGGGTGCACTCAGCCTCGTGATGCCAATTGAGGAGCTACTCGACCGCATAGTAGCGGCTTCGGTCAAGAATACCATCATAACGACCGGGAGAGCGGTGTGCTGACCCCACGCCCCTCCTCTTCGCATCCTCCTCTATGGATGACACGGCGGTCGAATGGTCCCGGTAGGCCACTCGTGGCCTGAAGACGCAGTGCTTTGTATTATGGAACTTAGCACAGGGTACTCACAAACAATCTGTTCAACAAAAAAGTATGTCTTTGTTTCCCCCTTTTTGCAGGCCAAACCCTGGTGATTACAATTTTGTACACCGTCAAGATTCGAAGCAACTATCTTACGACTAAGTACTACATATCAATAATTACCGATCACTACAAAAAAAATGGTTCAAATGGATCTGAGCACTATGGGACTCACCTGCTGAGGTCATCAGTCCCCTAGAACTTAGAAGTACTTAAACCTAACTAACCTATGGACATGACACACATCCATGCCCGAGGCAGGATTCGAACCTGCGACCGTAGCGGTCGCGCAGTTCCAGACTGCAGCGCCTAGAACCGCTCGGCCACTCCGGCCGGCACCGACCACTACAACGGCGAGTTCTTTCTGCTTCGTTTATTATCTCGCAGAGAACATGTGTTCTAAGCGACGTCGTAGACGATTACCCGCTGGGCAGAATTAACCTCGCCGATGTTCCGTGATATCTGTAAGAAACGTGAAGAACGCAGAGAACATGTTACGCATCGCTGGCGTGCCGCGGCGTTGAAGGTTGTGATGCATCTAGTCTCTTGTGGAAGCAAGTGCCCGAAGTGCACTAGGTAGCACGTCCTCCTGCAGACGGGGCTTCCGTGCGCTGTTAGAGATCGGAAAACATTTCTGCACTGCCGGACGGCGTTCACCTCAATGGCGCATTGTCCCCAGTGGAACTGATGAGGTATTCGTGTATTTCCAGGTTCGGTTACGTGTTTTCTCTTCGTGGTCCTCAGAGACGACAGTGTACTGTGAAAGTTGTCTATAAACCCGTGTAATTTTTTTTTACTGTTGAAATCCCTCGTCTCTTAGGGCGTACATTAATCGTGAATAAATTTTCCTGTATCTGTGAGTAACTAGGTAATTTCCACTATTAATTTTCAGTCTGCAACGGCACGTGCGCCGAGTAGAAAATCCCTGACAGCCACTAAGCGAGTGGTCATCACACTTCTTTGCTCAACAATGTGGGGCAGCACATCGGGCTGCATATCTACCGATGATACGCTACTGGCCATTAAAGTTGCTACACCAAGAAGACATGCAGATGATAAATGGGTATTCATTGGACAAATATATTATACTATAACTGACATGTGATTACATTTTCACGCAATTTGGGGGCATAGATCCTGAGAAATCAGTACCCAGAACAACCACCTCTGGCCGTAATAACGGACTCGATACGCCTGGGCATTGACTCAGACAGAGCTTGGATGGCGTGTACAGGTACAGCTGCCCATGCAGCTTCAACACGATACCACAGTTCATCAAGAGTAGTGACTGGCGTGTTGTGACGAGCCAGTCGCTCGGCCACCATTGACCAGACGTTTTCAATTGGTGAGAGATCTGAAGAATGTCCTGGCCAGGGCAGCAGTCGAACATTTTCTGTATCCATAAAGGCCCGTAAAGGACCTGCAATATGCGGTCGTGCATTATCCTTATCCTGCTGAAATGTAGGGTTTCGCAGGGATCGAGTGAAGGGTAGAGCCACGGGTCGTAACACATCCGAAATGTAACGTCCACTGTTCAAAGTGCCCTCAATGCGAACAAGAGGTACCGAGACGTGTAACCAATGGCACCCCATACCATCACGCCGGGTGATACGCCAGTATGGCGATGACGAATACACGCTTCCAATGTGCGTTCACCGCGATGTCGCCAAACACGGATGCGACCATCGTGAGGCTGTAAATAAAACCTTGATTCATCCAAAAAAATGACGTTTTGCCATTCGTGCACCAAGGTTCGTCGTTGAGTACACCATCACATGCGCTCCTGTGGTGCAGCGTCAAGGGTAACCGCAGCCATGGTCTCCGAGCTGGAAGTCCATGCAGCTGCAAACGTCGTCGAACTGTTCGTGCAGATGGTTGTTGTCTTGCAAACGTCCCCATCTGTTGACTCAGGGATCGAGACGTGGCTGCACGATCCGTTACAACCATGCGGATAAGATGCCTGTCATCTCGACTGCTAGTGATACGAGGCTGTTGGGATCCAGCACGGCGTTCGGTATTACCCTCCTGAACCTACCGATTCCATATTCTGCTAACAGTCATTGGATCTCGATCAACGCGAGCAGCAATGTCGCGATACGATAAACCGCAATCGCGATAGGCTACAATCCGACCTTTATCAAAGTCGAAAACGTGATGGTACGCATTTCTCCTCCTTACACCAGGCATCACATCAACGTTTCACCAGGCAACGCCGGTCAACTGCTGTTTGTGTATGAGAAGTCGGCTGGAAACTTTCCTCATGTCGGCACGTTGTAGGTGTCGCCACCGGCGCCAACCTTGTGTGAATGCTCTGGAAAGCTAATCATTTGCATATCACAGCATCTTCTTCCTCTCGATTAAATTTCACGTCTGTAGCACTTCATACTAGTGGTGTAGCAATTTTGACGGCCAGTAGTGTAGTTGCTAGATGGTTATCATAAAATGCGGACTGAGAACCGCGGGCGGCACGAATACTTGATTCTAGGCTGTACCTGGGACAGTTGTCCGTAATATCCTTTCTTCCGAAACGCTAGTCCAGTAAGGTACATAAGAGAATATCTGTGGAGTTTTGAAGATGAAGAAGATACACCGGCGGTAATAGAGCCGTGAGGGCGACTCGTTGACTTATGCTTCGATAGCTGCTTCGGTAGAGCACTTGGCAGGGAAAAGCAGAGGTCCCAGGTTCGAGTGCCGGTTCAGCACACAGTAATAGCCTGCCAGTACGCTTCGACTACATAATTTGTTACTGCATTGTTATGAAATTTGTGTATTGGACTCACTGAGATACATGTTCTTCAACTTCTGTAGGTCTTCCTCAACTGTAGGTATCGACTGGACGTTCTCTACTTTCCTCTGTCCCGAGCCTCCGTTAAGCTGCCTACAACCTCGCCCACTTTTAATGTCATCCAGCATTCCACGAATACATTTTACCTTTGATGGCGCTTTGTTACAGGCAACTCCATCGATGTACATGCGCTAGCAAGTTGTTGTCTTCATTCCTATGATTTCCAACAGTTTTCCTCTCTTACCGTATAAGTAACTTTCATCCTCTGTTCAAAATGGCTCTGAGCACTGTGGGACTCAACATCTTAGGTCATAAGTCCCCCATAACTTAGGACTACTTAAACCTAACTAACCTAAGGACATCACACACACCCATGCCAGAGGCAGGATTCGAACCTGCGACCGTAGCAGCCTCGCGGTTCCGGACTGCAGCGCCAGAACCGCACGGCCACCGCGGCCAGCTTTCATCCTCTGTACTTCATTTTGTCAGTCCATTTAGCTTCAAGAGTTCTGCCCCTTAACCACATTTAAAAAGTATCCTAGTATATCTCCTGTTTCTTTTAGACTGTTAATGACGTATTGGCATACAACCAATAAACTGCACATCGCCGATTCTTTAAAGCTTCGGACTCACGTGCATAAAACAGCTTCAAATGTCTGATTACTTTAGAAATAACTTAATGTGTTAAATATCTGACGTTAGCATATATGCGAGAAAAAGTCTGTTTAAAGTTTGTTGGAAGGTCTAAGTTTTATCATCTCAAATTCTCGATGAATGTAAAAATGGTTCAAATGGCTCTGAGCACTATGGGACTTAATTTCTTGGGGTCATCAGTCCCCTAGACTTAGAAGTACTTAAACCTAACTAACCTAAGGACAATACACACATCCATGCCCGAGGCAGGATTCGAACCTGCGACCGTAGCAGTCGCGCGGTTCCAGACTGTAGCGCCTAGAACCGCTCGGCCACCTTGGCCGGCTAGCCGTTTAGTAACATACACTTGTGTACAGAACGGAGGCTCGAAAGTAACTTTCGCATTATGTGTCACAGTCTAGTAACATATCTCGTTGAAACATGGAGCACAGATAGAAAGAACTGCTACAATATACTACAGAAGCTAATGGAAAGAAATACGCAATGAGACAACCATAAATGACATTTTATTTAATGAGAATAATTACAGTGATGTCGTCACGATGTATGATGGCCGCTGGATATCACAAAAGGCGGGGTACGGTTCTTAACCGTGTGTGATCAGCAGGGACGGCAATGCCGGATGACCATTGTTGCGTGTGGACGTGCTTCAGTACTTCTCCCCAACGCACCCCACATATGATCGATGATATTTCAGTCAGGAGAACGGGCAGGCCAGTCCATTCGCCAAATATTCTCTTGTTCAAAGAGCTCATCCACCTGCGCTTTCGATGCGGTCGCGCGTTTAATCCATAAAAATCAAGTCGGGGCAAAATGCACGCTCGAAAAGATGCGCAAGGGGAGGGACTAAAGGTGTATTCACGTTGGCGGTGAGTGGACCGTGTTCAAAGATTTAGATGTCGGCACACCTATGCAACTTTATGCTTCCACACGCCATAACACCTGGACCACCAAAACAATAATGTTCGACAATGTTCCGCGGTGCGCTAAGTCTTCTCACCCCTCTCCATATGAGGGTACGTACAGCATTGTCGAACACGATCACTTTGGTGGTCCAGGTGTATGGGTGTGTGGAGCCATAATGTTGTACTGGCATACTGACACCCACATCTTTGAAATCTATATTGTGGTAGTTCTATATATGGTCCAAGTTTCTTCGAGCTATATCTCTTGGCAGTGACGCATCATGGGAAAGTTGGTTTCGTTCTTACGTTTTGTACACAGTTGTAAATACTACACTCTAGACTAGGCTTTTAAGCAAATGTCTTTTTCTCGTTTTGTCGAAATTATCTTTGCTGTGAGCAAGTCTTTCATCTAATCAAAAAGCTCTTTTAACCACAGATGTTCTACTTCTTATTACCTCCACACATCTTCCATTGTTTCTCTAACATCATAAGTCAGCAGAATAAAAAAATATTATACAGCATGACCATGAAGTCTTTCCCTCAAGACAAAAAATTATTTCTAAGGAACTATATTAGATACAACTGTGCGGTTTGTTACAAATGGTACCTTAAGTCATAAGGTTTTTTTATGGATACATTTTCATATGTGCCCAATTTCTTGCCTATAGAACATCTAGGCAGTTCCAAATTTCTCTCCATGTCTTTGCAAACTTCACTTCCGTCACCGCGTCTGCAACATGGCGTCTTCGAGCCACAAGTGTTTACACGTCAAGATCTGGTATATTCAACAATTTATCTTTAATGCAACCCCACAAAAATATCAAGACGGGTTATGTCTGCTGAACGTGGTGGCCATGATGGTGGACTGTCTCTATAGATCCATCCTAAAAACTAACGAACCAGTAACGCCGGCCGTTGTGACCAAGCGGTTCTAGGCGCTTCAGTCCGAAACCGCGCGTCTGCTACGGTCGCAGGTTCGAATACTGCCTCGGGCATGGACGTGTGTGATGTCCTTAGGTTAGTTAGGTTTAAGTCGTTCTAAGTCTAGGGGACTGATGACCTCACATGTTAAGTCCCATAGTGCACAGAGCCATTTGAACCAGTAACCTACAGGGTGGCGGTGCACCATCTTATTGAATCACAACCCACGGCTCAAATTCCTGCAACTGACGTGCGAAGTAAAAATCCGACGCGTCCAGGTTAACTGTTATGGTAACGGTAGACTCAAGGACAAAGAGAGGTCTAATAACTGTGTTGTGATTGTGCCATAGCACACATTCCCTTTCGGGCTGTCCCTTATCTGCTGTACCACGATGTATGGATTCTCCGACCCCAGGGTCCGGACATTATGACTAGTTACTTCCGGGAGATGTGAAAATTCGCTTCATTCGAGAAGGAGACTATAAGGTCGCCGTTGCCTGCATCGAATGCTTCCGACATGTTCCTGGTGAACTCACCACGCCTGGACCTATCATCAGGGTGTAAAGCTTGGAGGAGTTAGTAGATATTCTATGGGGCTTTTGGAACACATTGCGGACGTATACGTACCGTCCTTAGCACCGTACCGCCCCGTGACATCACTACTGCTCGCTGCTTGCTCTGGCAGCTCTCCAGTGCAGATGTTACGCACGTGCGCACACACACACACACACACACACACACAAACACACACACACACACACACACACAATCAGCATGTACTACGGATTTTTTATTTTCTTTTTACAAATTTATCCAGCTGTTGTGTGCATTGCTGAATCCAAGCCACTTTACCAAAGCTTTTCTTCCTTTCTTACGTATTATTTTCTCAACCATATACACTCCTGGAAATGGAAAAAAGAACACAATGACACCGGTGTGTCAGACCCACCATACTTGCTCCGGACACTGCGAGAGGGCCGTACAAGCAATGATCACAAGCACGGCACAGCGGACACACCAGGAACCGCGGTGTTGGCCGTCGAATGGCGCTAGCTGCGCAGCATTTGTGCACCGCCGCCGTCAGTGTCAGCCAGTTTGCCGTGGCATACGGAGCTCCATCGCAGTCTTTAACACTGGTAGCATGCCGCGACAGCGTGGACGTGAACCGTATGTGCAGTTGACGGACTTTGAGCGAGGGCGTATAGTGGGCATGCGGGAGGCCGGGTGGACATACCGCCGAATTGCTCAACACGTGGGCCGTGAGGTCTCCACAGTACATCGATGTTGTCGCCAGTGGTCGGCGGAAGGTGCACGTGCCCGTCGACCTGGGACCGGACCGCAGCGACGCACGGATGCACGCCAAGACCGTAGGATCCTACGCAGTGCCGTAGGGGACCGCACCGCCACTTCCCAGCAAATTAGGGACACTGTTGCTCCTGGGGTATCGGCGAGGACCATTCGCAACCGTCGCCATGAAGCTGGGCTACGGTCCCGCACACCGATAGGCCGTCTTCCGCTCACGCCCCAACATCGTGCAGCCCGCCTCCAGTGGTGTCGCGACAGGCGTGAATGGAGGGACGAATGGAGACGTGTCGTCTTCAGCGATGAGAGTCGCTTCTGCCTTGGTGCCAATGATGGTCGTATGCGTGTTTGGCGCCGTGTAGGTGAGCGCCACAATCAGGACAGCATACGACCAAGGCACACAGGGCCAACACCCGGCATCATGGTGTGGGGAGCGATCTCCTACACTGGCCGTACACCACTAGTGATCGTCGAGGGGACACTGAATAGTGCACGGTACATCCAAACCGTCATCGAACCCATCGTTCTACCATTCCTAGACCGGCAAGGGAACTTGCTGTTCCAACAGGACAATGCACGTCCGCATGTATCTCGTGCCACCCAATGTGCTCTAGAAGGTGTAAGTCCACTACCCTGGCCAGCAAGATCTCCGGATCTGTCCCTCATTGAGCATGTTTGGGACTGGATGAAGTGTCGTCTCACGCGGTCTGCACGTCCAGCATGAACGCTGGTCCAACTGAGGCGCCAGGTGGAAATGGTATGGCAAGCCGTTCCACAGGACTACATCCAGCATCTCTACGATTGTCTCCATGGGAGAATAGCAGCCTGCATTGCTGCGAAAGGTGGATATACACTGTACTAGTGCCGACATTGTGTATGCTCTGTTGCCTGTGTCTATGTGTCTGTGGTTCTGTCAGTGTGATCATGTGATGTATCTGACCCCAGGAATGTGTCAATAAAGTTTCCCCTTCCTGGGACAATGAATTCACGGTGTTCTTATTTCAATTTCCAGGAGTGTATGTTGATGGATATTTAGTTTTTTGTAACTCTTCAACATAGAAAGCTCCAGCTATGGGCTGTGATTTGTAATCTTCAAGGAGATACGTTCTCGGATTGGTTTCTTGCACTTTACGTATTTTGAAAATTTCCGTGGACCAATTTGTCAAAGACTGTTTTCTGTTTACTAATTCTGACGTAATCACCAACTTTGAGTTTTGACTGGCGTGGATCAATCATTTTAATTTTGTTATACACAGTAGATAGAAGACTATTATCTTTTACATCCACTGGTCGCATTTTAATCGTTCTGTGTGTCATGTGATTATACTGTTTGCCCAGACCTTGTACAGTGTTAATCCATTTGTAGGAGCCCTGAGCAGTAAATTTTCGGAACATAAGACTCTTGAGAGTTCTGTTAAAGCGTTCAACTACGGAAGCTTTCATATTTACTTTTTATATATATTTTTTTAAGTGCGTTTGCAACTGCAATTCCAGTTTTAGTCTTTAGAGCAGCGACCCATGCATATTTTGAATAAACGTGAATTACTGTTATCAAATACTTATACCCAGAATTCCATTTAGAATATGCAATCATATCGACTAAGTCTGCTTGATGGAGATCATCAAGTCCTTTCGTGATAACTGACCGCCTGGGGTACGTTCGGCGAGCAGGACGCGGAAGCTCATCAGCAATGGCAGCTTGCATCTTCCTTTTTTTATTCTAACTTCCTACTTACTGAAGGCAATATGCTTTTCGAAATGACACAGTTGTGATAAAAATGTTTGCCTATATGGAGCTGGAAGGGGGCGGAGACACGAGGAGGAGAAAGAGTAGCAAGGGAAAAAGAAAAAAGAAAGATAACAGATATTTTAGGAAGATGTTTTATTTTCAAAATACCATCGCATAATTAATCGTACATTAGTCTTTGCTAAACATCGATCATTTTCTTCATCAGCAATATTGAAAGATTTTTTCAGCATTTTCAATGATGGACAGTCCAGAGATTGCATGTTAACCACTCTGCCATGATCTGTGCCCAATAAAGTCGTCGTCCAATCTGCTTTTTCTAGACCCATTACCATAATGTAGTCACAAGATTTGCACAACTCCCACAGCGTATTTCTCGCAGTAAGTAGTGACACTCCATCCATTCCCCACTGCTGATGAAGGTGATTGCGTGTCACCCACGAGTTTATCCTCTGAGTTTTTTCTGATAAGGTGCTGAATGCTAAAACTTGTGCGATAGTGACAAACTGCTCTGCAATAACTTGATTGCCGTCCACGAGGAGAGCAGCAACTTGTGTAGGCACAAAATTATTTGCATCGTCTTTGAATCCTTGCAGGTCTACGAAAGCTATCTTCATTCTGTCATGATGTGAGAAGGAAAAAAAAAGAATTGATGAAGGTATTGTCTAATTTCGTTTAATGTTGCTAGTATCATTGTAAATCGCCATCCATCACCGACTTCTCTTGCCTGACAAACAGATAATGTCTCTCTCTCTCTATAGACGATAATGGCGATGATAAGAGGAGGAGGATAGAAGGAGCAGCCACCTCGGTGAAACATACACTGATAGCAGTTCTCTAAAAGCATCTCATTTTATTTGCTGTTTTTTTCAAAGCAGAAGTTATTACTTAAAAGCAAAAAATATGGATGTAGAGGATGCTGTATGACAATAATAGCAATGTTAGCAACAGCAGGAGGTTCGCAGCTGTCCAGGAGAGGCTTTAAACACCAGCTGTGTAAAAGGAAGAGAAGAAGACGAAGTCGGCTGGCAAAAAAGAAAAAAAAATTTCATTGCGAAAGGTCATAGTGAACATCTGCGCATGTGATCGAGGCTGCCGGGACGTACCGTTTTTTCTTGTTCTCAACCATCTGGCGTAATCAGTTGCATCATTGCCCTTGCTTTTGGGCTGGCGGTCATTGTCCTCGTCCAACAGCTGATGTTATGTGAACGCATAAAGTGAATGCATGATACTGCAGGGGGGAAATGACTACAGCTTTGTACACCATCAGTTTGGTATACAGTGTTAGGTCTTTATTCAGGAAGACACGCTTTGTAAGACGTCCAAATGCTACACGGGCAGCACGTAATCTATTCTCCACATCTTTTCCAGATGAGCAGTTAGATGACAGTATGCTTCCTAGGTAGAGGAAATGGTCCACTTGTTCCAAGGGTGTATCATAAATGGATATACTGAAATCAGGAACGGAGGAGCCA
This sequence comes from Schistocerca piceifrons, assembly GCF_021461385.2. Taxonomy (NCBI): domain Eukaryota; kingdom Metazoa; phylum Arthropoda; class Insecta; order Orthoptera; family Acrididae; genus Schistocerca; species Schistocerca piceifrons. Next base: position 540,930,302 of record NC_060138.1, on the reverse strand, counting down.
GGAGTTGGCTGCGCCATCACCTTTGTCTTCAGAATATTGTTGGAGAGACCAAATCGTTCGTACGCCCTGCTGAAGGAATCAACTGACAGCTGCAACTCTGCAGGTGAATGAGCTGCAGAAGCATTGTCATCAGCATACTGCAGCTCTGTCACACGAGTGGTACTGGTGAACCTTTTTGAATGGAGTCTGGACTGGTTGAATAATCCTCCATCGAACCTGTACTTTAGTTCTATTCCTGCATTGTTTACGGATGTCTCGTGAAGCATAGCTGCCAGATACAATGCAAATAATGTTGGTGCAAGAACGCATCCTTGTTTAAGCCAACTTGTTATTGAGAATTCACCAGTTGTTTCATTCTGGCAGAGGACCTGTCCAGTCATATCATCGTGGAGAGCTTCAATCGAGTCAACAAAATGATCACGGCAGCCAAAGCGTTTTAAGACCATCTACATGGCTTCTCTGGGAACTGTATCAAAGGCCTTTTCTAGATCGTAGAAAACAAGTAGTAAAGGCTTTTGCTGTTCTCTGCACTTCTCCTGTAGTTGTGCACAAATAGTCCAACCTCCTTTTTATTCACAAGTGGAATGTTATATCTGTTATTAACAGGAAAATCTGAAGTATCAAACCATTTTTGCACATCACTTTTGATATCTTCATAAATATTTTGAGATTTAATATGGTAAATTAAACTACCGGTATCAGTGTAACACAGTTTTACATCTTTTACAGGGAACTTGTTCAGTATATACCCATAATTAAAGTCAACAAGACGCGTCTTTGAAATGTCTAAAATCGCCATACCTACAGATATAGGCTTGTCAAACACTATATTGAGTTTGTCTAATTCAATACCAACTAAATTTTCCTGAAATATAACGCTCCTTTTGAAATTTGGTTTTGCAGTCATTGCAGATGCTCCATATTTACCATCCCATCAAGTTACTAGTTTTATGTTCCTTTCGTACATTTTGCATTGTCTTACCAAAGACGCTGTTATTCATTAGCTTAAAAAAATTCTTTTCAAAATCGTTATTTGCTGCCATACGTTTCTGTGCGTTAATATCGATGTATAGTTTCATCCAGTCATGACAAAACTCTACCATCTGGTGAGCAAGATGTATGAGACAGGTGAAATACCCTCAGACTTCAAGAAGAATATAATAATTCCAATCCCAAAGAAAGCAGGTGTTGACAGATGTGAAAATTACCGAACTATCAGTTTAATAAGTCACAGCTGCAAAATACTAACGCGAATTCTTTACAGACGAATGGAAAAACTGGTAGAAACGGACCTCGGGGAAGATCAGTTTGGATTCCGTAGAAATGTTGGAACACGTGAGGCAATACTAACCTTACGACTTATCTTAGAAGAAAGATTAAGAAAAGGCAAACCTATGTTTCTAGCATTTGTAGACTTAGAGAAAGCTTTTGACAATGTTAACTGGAATACTCTCTTTCAAATTCTGAAGGTGGCAGGTATAAAATACAGGGAGCGAAAGGCTATTTACAATTTGTACAGAAATCAGATGGCGGTTATAAGAGTCGAGGGGCATGAAAGGGAAGCAGTGGTTGGGAAAGGAGTGAGACAGGGTTGTAGCCTCTCCCCGATGTTATTCAATCTGTATATTGAGCAAGCAGTAAAGGAAACAAAAGAAAAATTTGGAGTAGGTATTAAAATCCATGGAGAAGAAATAAAAATGCTGAGGTTCGCCGATGACATTGTAATTCTGTCAGAGACAGCAAAGGACTTGGAAGAGCAGTTGAACGGAATGGACAGTGTCTTGAAAGGAGGATATAAGATGAACATCAACAAAAGCAAAACGAGGATAATGGAATGTAGTCAAATTAAATCGGGTGATGCTGAGGGAATTAGATTAGGAAATGAGACACTTAAAATAGTACACGAGTTTTGCTATTTGGGGAGTAAAATAACTGATGATGGTCGAAGTAGAGAGGATATAAAATGTAGACTGGCAATGGCAAGGAAATCGTTTCTGAAGAAGAGAAATTTGTTAACATCGAATATAGATTTAAGTGTCAGGAAGTCGTTTCTGAAAGTATTTGTATGGAGTGTAGCCATGTATGGAAGTGAAACATGGACGATAACTAGTTTGGACAAGAAGAGAATAGAAGCTTTCGAAATGTGGTGCTACAGAAGAATGCTGAAGATAAGGTGGGTAGATCACGTAACTAATGAGGAGGTATTGAATAGGATTGGGGAGAAGAGAAGTTTGTGGCACAGTTTGACTAGAAGAAGGGATCGGTTGGTAGGACATGTTTTGAGGCATCAAGGTCTCACAAATTTAGCATTGGAGGGCAGCATGGAGGGTAAAAATCGTAGAGGGAGACCAAGAGATGAATACACTAAGCAGATTCAGAAGGATGTAGGTTGCAGTAGGTACTGGGAGATGAAGAAGCTTGCACAGGATAGAGTAGCATGGAGAGCTGCATCAAACCAGTCTCAGGACTGAAGACCACAACAACAACAACAGTTTCATCCATGGAAGTTGTCTGAATGACAGTACTCTGTGAATCTTTCTCAATTTCAAATTATGTTGCAAAGACTGTTTGAGATTTCTATAATGAATTACATAATTTTTCTTATCATAAAAAGTAGAAATTAATTTTTTGGGAGCACTAGCCTTGCCTACCACACAGCTAGATGGTGGTATCATTTTCTCAGGACATAGTGGTAGATCAGAACGCATGTCGTGGATGTTTTCAGGATATTCAAGATCTACTTCCAGAATGTAGCCTATATCAGAGTCATCCAGTATGTTGTTTACATCAAAAGTTTTAACAATTTCAGGGTTGAGCCAAGAAAACTGTGAAACTGGGAGGTACTGTAAAGACTATTAACATCAAGGTAAATAATATAGGACTCATCAGTATTTTCATCATAATTAGACATGAACCTGTTGTTTGCCACAGCATGTCTACACGAGCAGTGAACAACGCCGCCTCTAGTACCTCGTTCGATGAATTGAAGTTGCTCACTGTCTGTAATGAGTTCTAATTCTGCTTTGGTAGTTTTCAATAACGCATCCCAAGCCAATCCAGGTGAAGCAACATAATGCGCAGGATCAAACTCATAGGTTTTAATGCAGAGATTTCGAAAATTTTCAAAAACATCGCTTAACAATAACACATCAATTTTTAAATAAAGATCGGAGTATTCCCCCAGTGTCTTGCACTTGAACAAATGCCATACATTGCACGCCCTTTGATAATCACACTCTGAGACAGTTCTTCCACCAGTCAGCAAACTTTTAAATTCCTGAATCGGAGGTAAGTGTTCTTCTGATAAAACACTCTCATCACTCACATACTCATATGGAAATATACCCTTCTGATTGACTAAATAAAATTCACAATCATCAGGAAAGTATTTCCTCATTATCCTGAGTTCCTCTGGCTTTAGGTAAGATGCACACTTTTCTAGCGAGCATGATAAAAAATTAAATGAATCTATAAATCGGAAATTTATGTAGCAGTGCCGGTCTTTATGTGTTACTTGAATGCTCTTCGTGAAAGATTTGTATTTCTCCATATTCGATGGTAATATAGAAACGCGGCCTGGATTTAATTTAGTTTTCCTCCTCCCGTTCTCATTGACTATTTGCTCGCAAATATTTGTAATTACGTAATGACTATCATAATTGGACAGATTGTGGAATACGACAGGCACTGTAAACTGAGGTCTGTAGTTTACATTGCAGCTAGCATGCGCTGCACCGCGGTACTCACCTGTAAAATGGCAATGATCACGATGCTTCACATCGCCTGCCTCAAAGGCTTCCTTACAAATATGACAAATCTTTGCAGAGCGAAAGGCTATTGGCAGAGACTCGTATGGTTCTTCTCTCAGCGTGCTGCATCATATTACCGTTTTATTTGCTAGTCATGTTATCAGATAATGTCCCTCCATATCCTCAGAGAGAGGTTTTTTTTTTCTTTTCCCACCCTGCAATATCATGCATTCACTTTATGCGTTCACATAACATCAGCTGTTGGACGAGGACAATGACCGCCAGCCCAAAAGCAAGGGCAATGATGCAACTGATTACGCCAGATGGTTGAGAACAAGAAAAAACGGTACGTCCCGGCAGCCTCGATCACATGCGCAGATGTTCACTATGACCTTTCGCAATGAAATTTTTTTTTTCTTTTTTGCCAGCCGACTTCGTCTTCTTCTCTTCCTTTTACACAGCTGGTGTTTAAAGCCCCTCCTGGACAGCTGCGAACCTCCTGCTGTTGCTAACATTGCTATTATTGTCATACAGCATCCTCTACATCCATATTTTTTGCTTTTAAGTAATAACTTCTGCTTTGAAAAAAACAGCAAATAAAATGAGATGCTTTTAGAGAACTGCTATCAGTGTATGTTTCACCGAGGTAGCTGCTCCTTCTATCCTCCTCCTCTTATCATCGCCATTATCGTCTATAGAGAGAGAGAGACATTATCTGTTTGTCAGGCAAGAGAAGTCGGTGATGGATGGCGATTTACAATGATACTAGCAACATTAAACGAAATTAGACAATACCTTCATCAATTCTTTTTTTTTCCTTCTCACATCATGACAGAATGAAGATAGCTTTCGTAGACCTGCAAGGATTCAAAGACGATGCAAATAATTTTGTGCCTACACAAGTTGCTGCTCTCCTCGTGGACGGCAATCAAGTTATTGCAGAGCAGTTTGTCACTATCGCACAAGTTTTAGCATTCAGCACCTTATCAGAAAAAACTCAGAGGATAAACTCGTGGGTGACACGCAATCACCTTCATCAGCAGTGGGGAATGGATGGAGTGTCACTACTTACTGCGAGAAATACGCTGTGGGAGTTGTGCAAATCTTGTGACTACATTATGGTAATGGGTCTAGAAAAAGCAGATTGGACGACGACTTTATTGGGCACAGATCATGGCAGAGTGGTTAACATGCAATCTCTGGACTGTCCATCATTGAAAATGCTGAAAAAATCTTTCAATATTGCTGATGAAGAAAATGATCGATGTTTAGCAAAGACTAATGTACGATTAATTATGCGATGGTATTTTGAAAATAAAACATCTTCCTAAAATATCTGTTATCTTTCTTTTTTCTTTTTCCCTTGCTACTCTTTCTCCTCCTCGTGTCTCCGCCCCCTTCCAGCTCCATATAGGCAAACATTTTTATCACAACTGTGTCATTTCGAAAAGCATATTGCCTTCAGTAAGTAGGAAGTTAGAATAAAAAAAGGAAGATGCAAGCTGCCATTGCTGATGAGCTTCCGCGTCCTGCTCGCCGAACGTACCCCAGGCGGTCAGTTATCACGAAAGGACTTGATGATCTCCATCAAGCAGACTTAGTCGATATGATTGCATATTCTAAATGGAATTCTGGGTATAAGTATTTGATAACAGTAATTCACGTTTATTCAAAATATGCATGGGTCGCTGCTCTAAAGACTAAAACTGGAATTGCAGTTGCAAACGCACTTAAAAAAATATATATAAAAAGTAAATATGAAAGCTTCCGTAGTTGAACGCTTTAACAGAACTCTCAAGAGTCTTATGTTCCGAAAATTTACTGCTCAGGGCTCCTACAAATGGATTAACACTGTACAAGGTCTGGGCAAACAGTATAATCACATGACACACAGAACGATTAAAATGCGACCAGTGGATGTAAAAGATAATAGTCTTCTATCTACTGTGTATAACAAAATTAAAATGATTGATCCACGCCAGTCAAAACTCAAAGTTGGTGATTACGTCAGAATTAGTAAACAGAAAACAGTCTTTGACAAATTGGTCCACGGAAATTTTCAAAATACGTAAAGTGCAAGAAACCAATCCGAGAACGTATCTCCTTGAAGATTACAAATCACAGCCCATAGCTGGAGCTTTCTATGTTGAAGAGTTACAAAAAACTAAATATCCATCAACATATATGGTTGAGAAAATAATACGTAAGAAAGGAAGAAAAGCTTTGGTAAAGTGGCTTGGATTCAGCAATGCACACAACAGCTGGATAAATTTGTAAAAAGAAAATAAAAAATCCGTAGTACATGCTGATTGTGTGTGTGTGTGTGTGTGTGTGTGTGTGTGTGTGTGTGCGCACGTGCGTAACATCTGCACTGGAGAGCTGCCAGAGCAAGTAGCGAGCAGTAGTGATTTCACGGGGCGTTACGGTGCTAAGGACGGTACGTATACGTCCGCAATGTGTTCCAGAACCCCCATAGAATATCTACTGGAGTTGCACATTGTACGCATGGAAATGCAGCCGTTTGTCTATAATCTTCACCACAGTGCATGCCAATTTGTCTGAGGACACGACGTGTCGATTTCAGCGGACTTCGTTGAAACGCTATACCGTCGGTTATCAACAGAGTCGTAACTCTCCCAAGGTCTACTGCTTCTTGCCTTGTCACCTACACTGCTAGTTTCTTTAAAGTATTCATACCATCATTCGACGGCAGAACGGTCGCTGAACTGCAATAGGGGACAGTGTTTTGTGCTTTCTCCTGCATAGCCGCCATGCTGACAGCAACACTCCTGAGTTACGCTACCTGCAACAAGAGAGAATGAAAAGAGATTAAATGTTGACGAAACACATGTGTCAAAGCACAAATGTATCCATAAGAAACTTCATGAATTAAGCTGCCAGGTGCAACAAACCGAATAGCTGTATCCAACATGGTTACCTAGAAAAAAAGATTTGGATTCAGGGAAGTATTTATGCCTACCCTGTACGATTGGCATATACAACACCTTTTTACTGTCGTTATGACCAGCATTTTATTGTTATTACGAACGCTGTCCAAAAAGTAGCCTCCTTTAGCCTGTAAATGAAACACTGGATAACAAAGTCAAATTTATGGCGACAATGCTAAGCCTACGCGGATGCATTACTACCCTACGCAGGCGCCATTCAAATTCAAGCAATTATCTTTTAACTGAATGACATATATCCTCTGCATAACACTCTGCAGCGTGAGAAATTTAGAACCCGACGAGCCTAATTTGCGGAACCCTGATTGTTTGGTCACGTTGTTATGTACAATAAAATGGTTCAAATGGCTCTGAGCACTATGGGACTTGACATCTTAGGTCATCAGTCCCCTAGAACTTAGAACTACTTAAACATAAGTAACCTAAAGACATCACACACATCCATGCCCGAGGCAGGATTCGAACCTGCGACCGTAGCAGTCCCGCGGTTCCGGACTGAAGCGCCTAGAACCCCACGGCCACCGCGGCCGGCTCATGTGCAATAATTTGACAATTTGGGGGGAGTTGTTCAATAGTTGAAATATCGTGCAACGCCGGTTTTCTTATTTTTTTCTCTCATAAGTTTTCTATGCCATTTCGTTGCTGACTGCAGACGGACGGTTACTTATCATCATGAACATTCTTCCTTCCGCAATTAAATAAAGGACGTCACTGACGCACGATACCTTCACTCATTCGATCGGTGTACACCTCAAATTTTACGATGAATGTCAAAAGTTTTCAGTTTTTCTGCAAGTAACATATGGCAGCATTTTCAGTTGCAACGTTCATTTCGAACGATTGCTGTGGGTAAACGAGAAGCAACGTCATTTCCTTGCTGTCGCATACTGACCTGCTGTGTGTCAGTGAAGCGGATGTTTCGTTCCTCTCCACTACTACCCCTGCTACCAATACCCAAATGTGGTACTTGCAAATTATTCACCTGTTCTGTCCAGATGGTGCTTATAGACCTGCACGACTATTCCGTTCTCTATCCGCAACTTTTGAAACAATTCTTACAGGACGTGAAAAGTACATTTTATTGTTAATTTAAATACATAGTTATTGATATGGACTGGATTGGGAATGTCTCAAATGTGTACCAACAACGATTTATTTTTTCTTATTGTGTTACCACTAACATTTTAATCTGTGTACCCTGGGATATATTTTCGTCTTGGTTACAAGTTTCAGTGTAACGTGGTTGTAAAATTTCTTTTATGTCGGAGTCAGACCTTTGTTACGCCTATGTACTTCGAATTATGCCTGTGTACTTTGAATTGTCAAAACAAACTGTAATCTGGAATATAACATTTCCAGTGTTGAGATGGATGTATGGACACGTTGCGGAAGCCAATAAATTATAAAAAGAAAAAAAAAAAGAAAAAACTTCCCATGATATATGAAAATGGAGGTTATTTTCCTGAGACTTATCATACAGATTGTGAATCGAAGGATGCATAATTCCTCTGTCCATGGAGTGCATCGTTCTACCATCTCGGTACAGAGTCAGATTTCGACTTTGCTTACATGCTGTTAAAATTTTGTAAATTCATGGAAGGTATAGAGGTATACGGGGCAGTCAAATAAAAACACGACAGATGGAAAAAAGTAAGTGGACCGTTTATTATTGCATTAAATAATCGCCATAACTGTTAATACCTGTATCCCACTGTAAGAGAAGACAGCCAGTGCCTTCATGGGAAAATGTTTGAATTGCCTAAGAACCGTGGATGTACCCAGACGTTTATCTCTTCTTTCAAAGCAAATCGGCGGCCACAAATTTCTTTCTTTGGCGTTCGAAAAACACGGAATTCGCGTGGGGGGAGGCCAGGACTGTATGGAGGATATGTAAGGCCTTCCCAGTGAAACTTCTGCAGAGTAGTCTAAACAGCCATGGCAACATCTGGGCGGTTTCTGCAACGTTGCGGAAGTTTCGCTGGAAAGCCGTTACCCATCCTCCACACCGTCCCCATCTCTCCCCATGAGATTTCCATATTTTTGGAGTCCTGAAGAAAGACATTTGTGACGTCGATTTGCCTCGGACGAAGAGATGTACGCCTCAGTACAATCATAATCCCGTAGACATCCGCTAACATTTTTCCATGAAGGCACTGACCATCTTGGCTCTCAGTGGGATAGATGTATTAACAGTTACGGCGATTACCTGCGAAATAGTAAACGGTTTATTTACTTTCCTTACACCTGTCTCGTTTTAATTTGTCTGCCCCTTACAAAACAAACTATTATATTGTTATTGCACATAGAACCTCTACGCCTTGTTATTTTTATTTGTTGGGCGATGTTTCTTATTGTTTTATCATTTTCAACACTGCAGTGCTGGGTGAACTGTGTTATCCGTTGTTTTCTCGGGAGATTAGTAGAGCTTGCCGAAAAACCCACTAGTGACCTGGCGGGAATGTGTGCAGTACGACTCTTTGTCTAACATTCCCCGACAGGCACTTTAGCGTTTTTCTGTACAATTCATTATTATGTTTTCTCATCGCGAAGTCCAAAGTTTATCTACTATCACAGACGCAGTGAAACGCTACATCTACATAAGTACTCTGCATTTTCACATTTATATACATGGTAGAGGGTCTAAAATTATTTATCTCTGAATGGAGATGAAAGGAAATACGTGAGTCATAATGGCAATACTATAATTTTTCAGTCGAATACATTATTTATCAGCTACAATACACTTCCGCTGGAAGTACTCTAGAATTTTCATTTCGCTAGTACGTACCCTAATGCGCTAATATAAGAGACCTGTCATTATCAACAGAGGATCTGAAATCGATTCGAAAGCAATTAAGAAGGAACCACCCAAATACAGAATTGGCACTAGAGCTATTACGTCACTATGCATAATTGGCGGACAACTTCTGGACGCTGAGCTTACGTAACGGAGCAGTTACTTAAGCAGCGATGGAGCGCGGCTGCCCTTCGCATCTGAATGTATATAGCTCTGTAGCTCGATTGAACGGAATTGATCTTTAACACGTTGCCTGTCAACAGGAAAATTTTCATCGGCTAAGGGGCCTCTGTTTATTCCCCTCTTTATGACAAGCGTCGCCACGTTGGTATGTCGTACGGCTTCTGCCACAGATGGCTTCCAAGAGCAGCGTACTCCTTACCGTCTCCTTCCTTGCTTATTCTCCAGTCTATACCCAAAATACTCTCAGAATGAGAGTACTATCAATCTGGAAGAGAACTGAAACAGTCATCGAAAGAGGCAGAATAGAAATACCATAGGAAAATCGACCAATACCAGAATGAGTCCTTTCACTGTTTGCAAATTCCTTACAGGTTAACACTATGCACCAGACTGGACTCTAATCGGAATTTTTCCTTTGACGGACAATGTTGTTACCGACTGAGCTATCCAGGCACGATTCACGACCTGCGCTCACGGCCTTATTTTAGCAGATATCTCTCTTAGTTTCCGATCTTCAGCGAAACTCTTCTGTATGCGTCAAAGGATTAGCACTCCTGCGAGAAAAGATATCGCAGACATGTGCTGGCAGAAGTGAAACTGTGACGACGAATCCTGAATTGTGCCTGTATAGCTCAGCTGGTAAGAGTGTACTAGCCAGAATTACGAGACGAAGATAGTGAACAAATGTGAACATATTAAAAGAAAAACATGAGAAATGTGGCATGAAATGCAGTATTGAGAAACGTAAGATTATGGTGATGACTAGGGAATATAGAGAGTGGAAAGAACAAGTTAATATTAAAGGGCTGGAAATTGAAATTGTGGGTGGATGGGGGTAGGAATTAGCAAAAGTTTGTAATAGGGCAATGGATTTTATCAGTTTGTGAGGGGGCTTAGTATGTGGAAGCGGGGCAACGAAGTGCTCTACAAGACGTACTTTACACCCATATTGACATAGCCATTGGAAACCTGAACAGTGACACGAAGAGAGTGGAGCAGAATCCAAGCTAGTGAAACGAAATTCTTAAGAAATATGTTAGGGAAAACAAGGAGAGACAGTGTAAAAAATAGAGATGTTAGGAAGAAAACTTGAGCAGGAAAGAATGGAAGAGCTGCGAAGAGTGAGTTGGAATAGTTTGGACTTGTAAAGAGGATAGAAGAAGACCAAAACGAATGATGAAGACCAAGTTCGAGGGTAAGAGGGAGATGCAGAGCAGAATGACTCGATCAAGAACAGTCGAAGAAGACGGAATCTGGACTCGAACAACAGTGTTATTGAAGAAGACGGAGGAAAAGTGCAATAGTACCATAAATGTTCCAACACGGCCTGCTGCCGAATGAATAGAAACAGAGACGACGACGAGTTGACAAATTTAGTAATTTACATTGGGTTTACCTTCGAACCTGAAAATAATAGTAAACTGCAATTCCTTGATTTGAATATCAAGGTACAACATGATAGACGTAAGTTCAAAGTACACAAAAAGTCGATAACAACGGATATTTTGATAATAAATCTTGTTATTCTTATGGCCAAAACCTGTGTAGCTCCCGCAGTTTGCGAAACGTGCTAAATTAATGGTTTTTGCGTTGTGAGTGGCTGAGCCTACATTTTAGCTTCCATTGGTGTTCTTAGCAATAATGGAGAGTTTCTTGGTGTGAGGGGGAGGCGGCGGCGGGAAATGAGGTTTTGTGATGTCTGCACAAGATACTACCGTCAAAAACAGATAACAAAAGCTCACCATTGTTGGGAAGTTCAAGGAATGAGTGGGGATCATCTACATGTTCGTCGAAACACGGCTGAATAGACAGAGCTGTGTCCAAGGGATCGTTATCAACTTGGCATAAAGTGTCCTTATCACCGGAGAACATCCCTACCAGACTGCCATGACGTGTAATGTATGCATTCCATCGCTTCGGAAGTGCGTGGATACCTCGTGAAAAGTATTGTTTTGGTGATGAATGCAGCCATTCGTGCACTTCGGTTTTTACCTCTTCATCGCTTCTGAAATGCATGCCTCCTAGCGCTTCTTAGAGTCGTCCGAACACATGGAACTTACTTGGGCTAAAGTCTTGTGAGAGGTAGGAGTCTGAGACATTCAAATTTCGTATTTCGTACTGAATTGGCTATGTGGGGACGAGTATTATCGTGTAACAATGAAACTCCTGAAGTCCTGGTCATTTACTTCTGACTGCGGGTCGAAGATACTGTCGTAGCAGATTCGAAAATTACTGGTCTCTCTTAACTTCACATCCATGTAATGCTCCAAAATCACACCTTTTGCATCTTTCGTAAAAAAAATTTGTCCACAAATCAGTTACCATCGACCTGAAAACGACGCAAAACTTCCTCACAGGCACCGATGCGATGATTTCTCAATTCAGCAGTCAACTGAAGTATCAGTTACCTTGCGGACAATTTATTGACTCGCAGCACAACACTTAAAGCCCAAAATAATGGCTATTTATTTTACAGAATTATGCCCCTTTTCCTTAACAAACTCTTCCACGGCAGCGATGTGTTCCTTCATCACTAACCATACACTTTTTTCAAAATCATTGGCTTTCGGTATGTGCTCAAAAAACCAAAATTACAAAATCCGCATACTACAGTTAGTAATTAGTAGCAAGAAGATAATCTTAACCAGACCGGATAGCAGCACACGTTAGTACGCTCTTCGGAGTCCGTTTCCCACATCCGGGCTGGTACCTACCTGTAAGCCCCGCCTTAGTTACGTGATTCGCAAATACTTCGTATACGTTCACACATTATCACATGCGATAACGCTTGGCGCAAACCGATACATCTACATATATCCCATAATGGGAGGGGGAAAACGGATACGTCTACATATATCCCATAATAGCAGGGGGATGGAAGGAAGGGTATCCGGGCACACAAACACGGGATAAAGTCAGGAAAGGAAGAAGGAATATGAAAATAATCTTCCCAAAACGCATCAAGACGGATGGGAAAGAATTTTGTTCTGTATCTATGTACACCCACGAAACAAACAAATTGTTTTGCAAACACAAAAAGAAGCAAATAAAAACTACAAATCCTTAACAATAAAAAATAGATAGCTTATGCCTTCTTAAAAATGACATAGTTGCAGATGGCAGTCCATTCGTTTTTAGGGTCCTGTATCTCACTTTATCTCAAGCGGTTAACACAGAAACCTTGCAGGACCACTTCGTTATCCGACTGTCTGTCAGCCCGCCTGTCCACGTGCTTTTTTTTCTGAGAACCGAGTAGACGCATCAAATTGAAATTTGTCAGATACTAACGTCTACGGTCCCTTGGGCGGTGTGAAACACTTACGCTTCTAACTCAATGCAGTCAAAAAATACGGCCGTTTGTAACTTTTTTGACACTCGCAAACTCACTCATCAAAACCTATAGAGTACTTCCTGATGGTATAGAACCATGAAGTGTGGCGAGCGAGGTTTCACAGTACAAGTAAAGGAAAATGTCCGAAAACTGTTAATTTATAATTATCCCATATAAAAAAATTCTTTTTCATTTGCTATCCGACTAACTGAGCTGAGTTACGCAAAATCTCTGTTTACGGTAATCATGATAATTCTCATACAGATGATTTTCATTCTCCAGAAACACCATAATGCTTGAGCATAAAACGTGTTCCATAATATCCCATCACCATCGTTAGCACCACTTGACATCAAACATAATGGAGAGCTCCGACCAATGGCAGGCAATCTGGGTATCTCAAACTTCTGCTGTCAAACTATAGTGATGATTTCTTCCACCCTGGTATATTATCCATCGCTATGCGTCGCACGATGCTAGTCCGTCAGATACCCAATGCCCTAATCACGGCACACTGGACTCGCATTCGGGAGGACGACGGTTCAATCCCGTCTCCAGCCATCCTGATTTAGGTTTTCCGTGATTTCCCTTAATCGTTTCAGGCAAATGCCGGGATGGTTCCTTTGAAAGGGCACGGCCGATTTCCTTCCCAATCCTTCCCTAACCCGAGCTTGCGCTCCGTCTCTAATGACCTCGTTGTCGACGGGACGTTAAACACTAACCACCACCACCACCCTAATCACGTCAATAACCGGTTTGCATATTCTATCCCCGTTTGACCGTCAAGATTGAGATTTTCCGAGTTTTCTCGGAAATGGTTCCTTTTAAATGGCCGTGGGTAATTTTCGAATCTGTGGTCTGTTCCGAAGCGCTTTTTTAAATCCTGACGTTTTTTGCTTACTTCTTTATTCATGATCGTTAATGACCGATGTAGTGAAATGAGCATGCCAGCTGGACATCTAACGACTGAAAAATATTTGTGCGAATGAGGAGGAGCATAATGAACGGAAGAATATTAAAGTTCAACGCCCGTCTGTAGACTACGCTATCGTTAGAGACGGAGCACAAGTTCGAATTAAGGAACGATGAGGATTCATCCCGGAATTTGTCTTAATCGATACAGAGAATCCGTGGGAAACCTAAATCTGGATATTCTGTCCGTGATTTGAACCTCCGTCCGCTCGAATACAAGTCCAGTGTCTTGCTCCTTCGAAAAGCAGAAAATTTGTTACCTCAATCATTTTGTCCATCTACCTCCAGACTTTCTCCTCCATTCTGAGACAAAGACCGAGTCACTGTCCAAGAGTGTTTCATTCTCAGAAACATCGTCTCTTTGTCTGAGAATGGAGGAGGAAGTCTGGAGGTAGATGGACAAAATGATTGTGGTAAAAAATTTTCTCTGCCATGACCCGTGCCTCGGTTCTTTGGATTATAGCTATAGTGAACGATTCCCTTTTTCTTCCATAACTCGCATGTCTTCTGTGCTTCAGGAAATGTAATTTGTTCGTCGGTCATCCAACACTGCGCTGCGTGGTCTGAAGCACCTTATTTGTTTGTTTATTTTTCTCAAGTTACGAGGGACCGTTACATCGTTAAACAGTAAAATATTGCTTGCAATACCTGTAAAGAAAATGACTGTGACGAGAAAATCGTGTAACCTGAGTTCAAGAACTAGCATGTGTGTCTCAAATTTTTCAGTTTTGAATGAACTGTATTGAAACTGGAAGCAGCAGAATAGTTTTTACCTGTCTATACGATATTTAAGGAAGTATCCAAGCACAAATCGTTTTTTGTCGAACATTCGCCTTCGGCCACTGTGGCTGAGCGGTTCTAGGCGCTCAGCCTGGAACCGCGCGACCGCTACGGTCGCAGGTTCGAATCCTACCTCGGGCATGGATGTGCGTGATGTCCTTAGGTTAGTTAGGTTTAAGTAGCTCTAAGTTCTAGGGGACTGATGACCTCAGATGTTAAGTCCTGTAGTGCTCAGAGCCACTTGAACAATTTTTTTGAACATTCGCCAGGTAAGCTGTATCTCCTATTAACCGCAAATCACACGAGGGCACATTTAGAATTCCGATAAGCTTGAACAGCAGCCTGCACGACACTATAAATCGTTCTAACCGCCATTTTCCCAACATTTTTTAATCATCTGTGATGTTGAGTGGCAGGTTATTAGCCTGTTTTTCTTGTTGTGCCCTCCATTCAGAAGACTGGTTTGATGCAGCTCTTCAAGTTAAGCTATCCTGACCACGCCCCCTCATATCTGCTTAACTCCTGCAATATACATCTTTCTGAATTTGCTTATCTTTTATGATATCTACCACACACACGTCCCTCTTATCACCAAAGTGCGATTCCTTGATGCCTCAGGATGTGTCCTGTCAACCGATACCAACTTTTAGTCAAATTGTGCCATAACGCTTTTTTCTCCTCCAATTCAGTTCTTTACTATCTCATTAGCTATCTGACCTACTTATCTAGTCTTCAGCATTCTTTTACAGTGTCGCATCTCTTTTTGTTTGAACTGTTTATTGTCCACGTTTAACTTTCTATAAGCCTTCACTTCAAATCAATACCTTAGAAAGACTTTCCAACTTTCTTAAATTTATATTCGATGTTCAAAAATGTTGCTTTTCAAGAGATACTCTTCTTAGTAATGGTCCAAGAACATAACCCTGTGGTACACCCTATCCCTACTTATCAGCCCATAAGCAGATTCTAATCTGTTTTCTGTTGGAGGACAACTTCGTGCTTCCTATTTGCAAGATATGAATTGAACTATTTTTGAGCCTTTTTACCTAATTCCATGACGGTCCAATTTGCCTAGATCCTGAAATGTAAAGCACTTAATTTTGCGCAGTCCTTGTCGTACTTGCCGTTCGCTACAACGTATACAGCGGGAGAGCGGGTTGGATCGGAAATGGGTGGAGAGAGAGCGGCTTTAGGAGTGGTGCGTGCGGTCTTGACTTCCCAGAAATGTGAGTAGTGTAATCGGATCATGCCGCGCCGGACTGAAGCCACCAACCAACCAACCCCTTTAGCGCGTGTGGGCAAGTCGGCGCTCGTGCGCTGCCGTAACGGAAAGGATAACAGTGGATTAGGCGAAAATAATTCCCGCTGTACGGCCAAGAAGGAATTTCCAGATGTGCGTAAGACACCCTTGGTCTCCAGTGGCTCGTTACAGACTAATTACATTTCGTTTGATTTCCTAAGTCCGATTTATCTCTGTATCAGTACTGTAATTAAAATATTTGCGCAAAAATAAATTGTCGACGATATGTCCTGCATTAGATATAAACTTGTTCCTTTCTCTCATGGTACTTGCTGCTGAAAAGAGTAACGTCCGCTCTAATCCTCGTGCTCAAGCTTTCTTTTAGCACAGCTCAAGTCTGTCTCGGGTTTGTTTCTACGTTAACAATGGTACACAGCAGCATGGATGGGTTTAACGATGTTGAGTTGACAAGTATGTATCTCGTGTATGGGTTCGCTGAACACAGTGGAGTCGTTATCTGTGATATCAAAAACAACAGTAAGCCAAGTAGGGCCAAAGAGGAAATCGAAATAACTCTTTCTGGACAATAAAAATATCTGTAATCACACAATACAAGCGAGTGCAATTCTCGTTCCCTTTTCTGTGATTTTTAAATAACTGTTTGTTGAGTGTGGCCATTGTGTAGAATAAAATACCGTCCCAATTACATCAACTCAGCACTACAATAGGGTTAATTTGTTATCTGTGGATCGCCTAAGTAGGCAAAAGTTGTGAGACAGTAAGAGATCTTGGAATCTATATCAAAATTGAGAGTAACGTATTTATTTGTTCTTGACGAATGACACAATTCCCGGGTTCCCGGGTTCGATTCCCGGCGGGGTCAGGGATTTTCTCTACCTCGTGATGGCTGGGTGTTGCGTAATGTCCTTAGGTTAGTTAGGTTTAAGTAGTTCTAAGTTCTAAGGGACTGATGACCTAAGATGTTAAGTCCCATAGTGCTCAGAGCCATTTGAACCATTTTGACACAATGCACATAAAATCGACAGAGGGCAAGGTGATCTAAAATTCAAATGAAATTACGAAATGACGCTAATACTGAGGGGAGATACCAAATATGTGGAAGATTGTACAGAGAAGTCGCAACAATATCTCCTCATCTGAGCAGCTGGCAAATTCAAAGTTCCGAGAGAAAGAAGGCCACAAATTATAACCGATTAAGCAACACACGTTATGTGGCAAAGTAAGTAAGTAGCGGGCTGCTACTTATTGCTATGCATCATGCAACAACAATTGCGAAACTTACATTTCTCTAAAACCAGCTAGTAGGCGCCAATCAGCACCAGACGTCAGCCGAGAGACGAATCGCCAAGAATCTCAGTTCAAAAGCCTCAACTGCTAACTCTCCAAAAATACTCCCCATAGATGGGACGACTCCATTTTGGTGCCAATGTGACAAACAAGAATGTTGCTTACGTTACGAAAAAAGAAAGGACTGCAGCAGAAACTTCCCACTCTTGGTGTACAAGATGTACATTTACGAACAGGAAGTTGGTACTAGCCCGGAGCAGTATCTCCTCGACTGGTCGGCCTCTTCGAGCCAAGCATTCTTTTTTTTCGGGGAGGGGGGGGGGGGGGGGAATGGGCGATTCATTCGATGGGTACGTCAAAATTAAGGAGAGAAGCCAACTGACTTTCCCACGTTGATCAGGCGGTGCCACGGCATCGCATCGTTTGATGTTCATGCTGAATAGGCATTTATACCCTTGGGATGGCAGTGGCAGCGCAGTAACTTCTGGGCTGAGCAAGGACAGACACCGACTCTGCTAGCAAAAGTTCAGAGCAGACCGCGCTCCATCTTCTGCAGAAACTGCCCAACTCCACTAGAACGTTGGCCCCCCCCCCTAATGAGATCTACTGACTGCCTTCTGCCGACAAACAGAAACTTAAGACCACACTGAGAGTGAACCTTCCCAGTGAGAAAAACGCAAAGCTACAAAACAGTGGCAGGAAAATGAAACGATATCGTGTGACTGTATCCCTCACTTTCAGTGTGCTGTTATCATATGATTTACAGGTGGGAACTGGAAACAGGAAGTTACTCATAAAGTAACATTATATAAGTTTTGGTCGTCACAGTTTCTTGTCGATGAAACGTACACCGTCATTGTATAAAATTTGACGAAGTGCACGAAGACGTACGCGTATCAGTCAGCAGCAGTATATATACCATTACGCCAACGGGGCGACTAGAAAGGCGCTTGAAGGATGCTTTCCTTCATTATAAAATAATATTATATCATTGTTCCGTTTATCAGTATAATAACAACTATTTCTTTTTCCTGACCTTTATCTCTTATCTTCAAAGGGTCAGCATGTTAATTTTCGGATTTGCACCCTACCCCCGGAACAGCAGTTGTGTACCCCAAACTATCTGCATTTAAGGTTATCCCATGAGAAAGGGCGTGAATGTGTTCTAAATGTTTGCAGATTTTGTAGTTGATATGGGGTATAGGGACCACCCCAGTATTCACCTACTCAGTAGCGGTTCAAAAATGGTTCAAATGGCTCTTAGCACTATGCGACTTAACTTCTGAGGTCATCAGTCGCCTAGAACTGCCCGAGGCAGGATTCGAACTTGTGACCGTAGCGGTCTCTCGGTTCCAGACTGTAGCGCCTAGAACCGCACGGTCACTCAGGCCGGCCTCAGTAGTGGGAAACCGCCCAAAAACCACGTCCAGGCTGTCAGCCACACGGCCCTCGTTCTACCCACATACCTCCAGAATAACACACCATTCTATTAGCATAGTGAAACTTGTTTTCTTTATTGATTTCTCTAATTATCCTGAAACTACTGTGGGCCATCGGACCCTCTTTACACCTAACCAGCATTGTGCATATTTTATACTATGTTTTTAATGACACATACAAGGTATATTCTAAACATATTGACACTTAACATGAGATACGAGACTTAAAAAACCTACAACATACATCGTGGAAAACAGTTAAGAGTTATTATAGAGAAAAAACAGAGATGTTACCCCATCGAAAGCAGAACAAAAAAGACAGGTATGGCTAGGTAAATTTAAACTGAAGGCACTACCTGCAATGGATGAGAGAAAGGAAGTGAACGTGGAAGGTACTGAGAGAGAAAGAGATCGGTGGATAGGAGTATCGTGGCTGATTGAGAAAAGAAACATGGAAAAAAAGAGAAGCATTTGGTTTACTGTTTGATATAAGGAAAAGAGGGGAAGGCACTGTCATTCGAGCACAGACTTGACAATGGTGCCTGACGACCACTATGTCATCCTGAGGCAACGGCGTCATCGAGATACAGCATGGAGGGACATGGAGACAGAACACGGCTCTCCCGGTCGTTGCCGGGTTAGCAGACCTCATACCACAACTTCTATTCAAGTAACTGGTCAATTGGCATCACGAGGCTGAGTGCATCCCGTTCCAGTCCTCCCACCAAGAAAGTATCCCTGGCAGTACCGGGAATAGAAGTCAGGTCCACCACATGACAGTCAGCCGCGTTGAGAGAAACATGTCACGCATGTTAGTTCTCTAGGAAAATGTTATGAGACTGACAAAAGAAAACGCTTCAGTTTTCAATAAAATGCAACAGGAAATCGAATTATGCGCAGTGTGCAGGGTAGCTTATTACAGAGGCCGGCAGAAGCAACAGAGGAGTAAGAAACTGGTACACTTGCCTAATATCGTGTAGGGCCCCAGCGAGCACGCACAAGTGCCGCAACAAAACGTGGCATGGACTCGACTGATGTCTGAAGTAGTGCTGGAAGGAATTGACACCATGAATCCTGCAGGGCTGTCCATAAATCCGTAAGAGCACGAGGGATGGAGAGCTCTTCTGAACAGCACGTTGCAAGGCATGCCAGATATGGTCAATAATGTTCATGTCTGCGCAGTTTGGTGGCTAGCGTAAGTGCTTAAACTCAGAAGATCCTTTCTGGAGCCGCTCTGTAGCAATTCTGGAAGTGTGGGGTGTCGCATTGTCCTGCTGGAATTGCCCAAGTCCGTCGGAATGAACAATCAACATGAATGTATACAGGTGATGAGACAGGATGCTTACGTACCTGTCACCTGTCAGAGTCGTATCTAGACGTAGCAGAGGTCCCATATCACTCTAACTGCACACGCCCCACACTATTACAGAGCCTTCAACAGTTTGAACAGTCCCCTGCTGACATCAGGGTTCATGGATTCATGAGCTTGTCGGCCGATGTGGCCGTGCGGTTCTAGGCGCTACAGTCTGGAACCGAGCGACCGCTAAGGTCGCAGGTTCGACTCCTGCCTCGGGCATGGATGTGTGTGATGTCCTTAGGTTAGTTAGGTTTAATTAGTTCTAAGTTCTAGACGACTGATGACCTCAGAAGTTAAGTCGCATAGTGCTCAGAGCCATTTGAACCATTTTTTCATGAGCTTGTCTCCATACCCGTACACGTCCATCCGCTCGATACAATTGGAAACGAGACTCGTCCGTCCAGGCAACATGTTTCCAGCCATCAACAGTCCAATGTCGGTGTTGAAGGGCCCAGGCGAGGCGTAAAGCTTCGTGTCGTGCAGTCATCAAGGGTACATGGGTGGACATTAGCTCCGAAAGGCCACATCGATGGTGTTTCGTTGAATGGTGCGCACGCTGACACTTGTTGATGGCCCAGCATTCAAATATGCAACAATTTGCGGAAGGTTTACGCAAGTATGTGTGTGTCGTCTGTGGAAATATATCTCAAAATTGTTGGAGGACAAAGAGGCAAGTGGAATTTTTCTTATCCGTGGAGACTGTATTTTTTGTCCATTTGAGGTGCTGATGCGAAGTTACACCCAAGTTCTTCACCACTTCATGATATGGTATTGAGATTCTGTCAGCACTTAAAAAGAACACAATAAAATTAATAAACAATGTGGAACATAAATATTATTTCTGTCGGTGAGGGGTACGTAGACTGAAAACACTGAAACCCTCTTTTACTTCCTACTCTTTTTCCGCGTGTTATTTCGGATTTTCCTTTGTTACTGGCAGAGGGGTGTCTCGTGTTCAGGTGGGAGAGTCTTCTAAGTGTTTGCGTAGCGTGTCTCTGAGACGGGACGTGGGTAGCAGCCCGGTAGTTACCTAGTAAGATGCGGGGAACCGTCGAATAACCACAGCCACGCTGGCCGGGACACCCGATTCACCTCGATAATCCGCTGGGCGAATTAGATCCGCAACCGGCTCGACTCCTTGCCCCGGAGCGCTCCTCTGTCCGGGCGGCCCAGTGAAAAAACTGAGATGGTAGAAAATCTGAGCCTACGTAAAGCAGGCCTAAAGCCAGAAGTACTAATTCTCCGCCCACAAGGCCAACATTTGTTGTCGCCTGATTGTCGAAACCTGTCCATGACTTCCGTATAGCTGGATCTTAGATGACCTCGACACCCAAGGATTAATTACACACTAAATCCCGTTACATAACATACCAACTGACCATGCATAATTCAAATGTACGAACCCTGCCTTCCATTTCCAAAGTCTTCATGTAAGAGAAGGTTTCTTCGCTGTTGTTGGCTGTTTAACAGTGGACCTTTCTTTCCGCATATTAAACTGTTACGTGACTAAAATAACTTGCGAATTTGTGAGGATTTGGTCCATCCATTTATAGCTGGCATTTCATTTCTTCGATGCTGAGACGTAGCCTTTAAAATTTTACCGCATTTAGAAGGAACAGACTTCAAATCCGCATTGAAATTTAGATTCTTCGTGATTTCCCTAAATCGTTTCCTATTAATGCTTTCTGATACCATCCGGCAGATGGGACAGAAAGAAACTAATCTCTGTGATGTTCAGAGAAATGGACGCTGCATGTCGGTTAAGTGTCATTACATATTTCAAATTTGACATACTTGAATACTGATCTGAACAGGATCGTAATTGGTGACATTAACAACCTATTGATTGCTTTTTGCGACTGTTTACTGGAAAACAAAGAATGTCGAACCTTCAATGTATTTAACGGAAGCAGTTTTTGCCAAGTACCTCACAGTGTTATATGGAGTAAAGATGTAGTTGTAGAAAATACAAAACCATATCCACAGCACTTGATCACGGAATATATATGGCTCCTTTTATCAGATATTTGGATTGAAAATATATTCCAGATACCGAAACAGGGCATCAGTTCTATTTCGCTATTGCCTCTGAGTGTACCTACAAAGGGCAACATTTCTCTCGGATATGCGCAAGCAGGTGTTCAGTGAGGCAGCATTCGTACGCATCTTTCAGCCCTCCTCTTCAAAGAATCACCAACTCATGTGAACACGCCAGACTGACCTCGGATTTGCTACCGTGTGCGAAGTGGCGCAGTGGTTATTACCCTGGACTCTGATCATCCAGATTTAGGTTTTTCCGTGGTTTCCCTAAATTGCTCAATTCAAATGCCGGGTCTATCATTACATATTATAAACAAGTGGTCTGACCCTAGATACATAGTGCTACCCGTGCAGAGCCAGATCGGTCGCTGGTCGTTTCTAAATCGAATCTGACGCCTTGCTTTCTTCATTCACCTCTCTCCATACGTGAGTTCATAACGCTGCTCTGTGTGGGTCCTGCCTCGTTCGTGAACAGTGTATTTTCTGCGCCTCCTCTTAGAATCCATTCGCAGAACAATTGCAATCTGGAACGGAGGTCTTGTGATCTGAGAACTTGGGCACGCCGTTGCCATAAGAGGCAGTCAAAGGAAAAAGTAAAACGAGACAGAATGAAAAACAGTACTCAACTGTTTATTATCTCGCAAGTAACCGCCGTAAGTGTTAATAAATTTATAACACTGGGAGACAATGGCTTCATGGAAAAATGTTTGCGGTTTTTTTACGGAACCAGATTTCCCCCAGGCGTGCATCTCATCGTCCGTAGCACATCAGCGCCAACAAATGTCTTTCTTCAGGATTCCAGAAACATGGAAATTGCATGGGGAAAGATCGGAACTGTATGCAGAATGTGTAAGGGCTTCCCAGCGAAACTTCTGCTAAATAATCCAAATAACATCGACAGCACGTGAGCAAACATTATTCTGCAACAGAGCGATGCTGTCCGTCAACATTCCCGGATGTTTGCACCTGACGGCGTGCTTCAATTTTTGCAATGTTCACGTACCGCTATGCGATAGGTACGGCGCCGTGTTCCAGAGAGTGAATGATCGGTGGGTCCTTGAAATCAAAGGAGGAGGTCAGGAAGACTTTTCCGGAGCTGAAGTGCCTGTAGTTTCGACTACACTGCAGAAGTTTCGCTGGGAAACACACCTCCTCTATGCAGTTCCGATCTCTTCCCATTCGATTTCCGTTTTTGAAGCCCTGAAGAAAGGCAGTTGTGGTCGTCGATTTGCTTCGGACGAAGAGATGCACGCCTGAGTACATCTACATCTACATCTACATGGTTATTCTGCAATTCACACTTAAGTGCCTGGTAGAGGGTTCATCGAACCATTTTCATACTACTTCTCTACCATTCCAGTCTCGAATGGCGCGTGGGAAAAATGAACACCTAAATCTTTCCGTTCAAGCTCTGATTTCTCTTATTTTATTATGATGATCATTTCTCCCTACGTAGGGTCAACAAAATAGTTTCGCATTCGGAAGAGAAAGCTGGTGTTTGAAATTTCGTAAATAGATCTCGCCGCAAGGAAGACCGCCTTTGTTTCAATGACTGCCACCCCAACTCGCATATCATATCAGTGACACTCTCACCCCTAATGCGCGATAACACGAAACGAGCTGCCCTTCTTTGCACTTTTTCGATGTCCTCCGTCAATCCTACCTGGTAAGGATCCCACACCGCGCAGCAATGTTCCAGCAGAGAAAGGACATGTGTAATGTAGGCTGACTCTTTAGTGGGTTTGTCGCATCTTCTAAGTGTTCTGCCAACAAAGCGCAGTCTTTGTTTTGCCTTCCCCTCAATATTATCTATGTGGTCTTTCCAATTTAAGTTGCTCGTAATTGTAATTCCTAGGTATTTAGTCGAATTGACAGCCCTTAGATTTGTGCGATTTATCGTATACCCAAAATTTATCGAATTTCTTTTAGTACCCGTGTGGATGACCTCGCATTTTTCTTTGTTTAGTGCCAGTTGCCACTTTGCGTACCATACATAAATTCTCTCTAGATCGTTTTGCAACTGGAATTGATCGTCTGTTGATTTTACAAGACGATAAATTACAGCGTCACCTGCAAGCAATCTAAGGGGGCTGCTCAGATTATCACCTAGATCATTTATGTAAATCATGGTTCCCTAGCCCACCGAAAACATTTTTCCATGAAAGCATTGACCGCCTTGTCCCACACTGGGATGAAACAATTAATAGTTAGGACGATTACCTTTGAAGTAATAAGCAGTGAAGCTTCCTGGCAGATTAAAATTGTGTGCCATACCGAGAATCGAACGCAGGACCCCTGCCTTTCGCTGGCGAGTGCTCTGTCAACTGAGTCTCGGTCCGGCACACAATTTTAATCAGCCAGTTAGTTTCATATCAGCGCACTCTCCGCTGCAGAGTGAAAATTTCATTCCCAATAAACAGTTTACTTATTTTTTCCGTCCCTTGTAAGTACAGTGTCTGGGAATGGGCTCGTTTTCCACTCGCCTGGCAATTTGGCCCGTTCTTCATGGTTTCTTCTGCCCGTCAACCGTCCAGCCGTGAATTTTCTTCCTAAACTTATTCCTGTCTCGTATATCAGGTTTTGTTATTCCTACTTGTCTCAGGTCTTCTCTTACTCCATCGATCCATTTTATAGTTGCAATTTTTGCTGCACTGCGGGTTTCGTAGAATTCCACAAGCTGTCTAGCTAAACTGGTTCGTTCCCGACTTTTAATATGCCCATATTGTTTTATTCTGCGTTATTCGTATCCGATCGTACTGCGGTGGTGTAATGGTTAGCACTTCTGCGTAGCAAGCAAGACCCGTATCCGAATACGCTTTGGGATAGTATGCAATTTCTTTACTTGTTCTTAGTCTGTACCTCCCTTCTCTAGTATAATTTAGACCTAAATACACATTGCTTTTCTTTCTACTTTGGATTTCTTCAGTGTCCCACGTCCTGTTTAAAATGAGTGCCACAGACCCGCAGAGACACTCTGGTTTGATTGGTATGTTGTAATGTCTGCGTTTGGGGTATTTTGAGATGCATCTTTTGTTACAAATGAGGCCGGCCGATGTGGCCTAGCGGTTCTAGGCGCTTCAGTCTGGAACCGAATCCTGCCTCGGGCATGGATGTGTGCGATATCCTTAGGTTAGTTAGGTTTAAGTAGTTCTAAGTTCTAGGGGACTGATGACCTGAGATGTTAAGTCCCATAGTGCTCAGAGCCATTTGAACCATTCTTGTTACAAATGTCTCTTCTAAGCCTGAAACCTGCTTCCATGTTTCGTCATCAGTCCTTCGCAAGCCAGTTTCCGGAATAGTTTCGCCTAAATATTTGAACTGAAATGCTCCCTCTGTTCTCAGGAATTTGGGTGCCATGTTGTTGTTGAATAAACAACACCTGGAGTTCTTCTCTCTCCTCTGATTCTTTAATTATTTCCGTTTGTTTTTGCACCGGTACTGTTTGAATGTCCTTACTTAGAATTGCCAACTCATCTGGAAAATTACGCAGTCTTTCCTACTATTGGCTCTTCCTAATTTGATTGGTTCTTATATTTTTAGCACTAGTTTTAGTTCTAGCGTTCTTAGATTACTTTTTTAAGACTCAGCTGAATAGCAATGGACAGTGTACATCACCTTGTCTCACCCTTGCTTTAATTTGAAAAAATTCCGTAATTTCTCCATTGAATTTTCCCTTAGATTTTGTGACACTTAATGGTCCACCAATAATTGCAGAGCTTTTGGAGTCCAGACCTCCTCCTTTTAGAATGTGGATGAGAGTTATGCTGTGTACCGAGTCATAAGACTTTTTAAAATCTACGAAGGTACGAAGTACTTTCTTACTATAAATTTATGGTGCCTAAGAATTAGTTTCAGAACTAAATATGGTCTGAAATCTGAAATATATTCATATCAATGATATCGTGTGTGCTTTTGGAGTTTGCTGGCGCTCAACGCCGAGGTTACCAGCGCCCATTAAAACATTACTTAGCATATAGTAATGAAATCTGCTTACCATTTCGGTATCAAAGTCCTCTGCCTAGAAAGATTGAACGGATCCCTATCCGTCGTTTGACAGACAGTAAATCTTGTTTGTAATTGCTGTTAAATTTAGTTTTTGATGCATTATACACTACTGGCCATTAAAATTGCTACACCAAGAAGAACTGCAGATGATAAACGGGTATTCATTGGACAAATATACTAGACTATAACTGGCATGTGATTACATTTTCACGCAATTTGGGTGCATAGATAATGAGAAATCAGTACCCAGAACAACCACCTCTGGCCGTAATAACGGCCTTGATATGACTGGGCATTAAGTCAAACAGAGCTTGGATGGCATGTTCAGGTACAGCTGCCCATGCAGCTTCAACACAATACCACAGTTCATCAAGAGTAGTGACTGGCGTATTGCGACGAGACAGTTACTCGGCCACCATTGACCAGACGTTGTCAATTGGTGAGAATTCTGGAGAATGTGCTGGCCAGGGCAGCAGTCGAACATTTTCTGTATCCATAAAGGCCCGTACAGGACCTGCAACATGCGGTCCTGATTTATCCTGCTGAAATGTAGGGTTCAAATGGTTCAAATGGCTCTGAGCACTATGGGACTTAACTTCTGAGGTCATCAGTACCCTAGAACTTAGAACTACTTAAACCTAACTAACTTAAGAGCATCACACACACCCATACCCAAGGCAGGATTCGAACCTGCGACCGTAGCGGTCGCGCGGTTCCAGACTGTAGCGCCTAGAAAAGCTCGGCCACTTCGGCCGGCGAAATGTAGGGTTTCGCAGGGATCGAATGATGGGTAGAGCCACGGGTCGTAACACATCTGAAATGTAACGTCCACTGTTCAAAGTGCCGTCAATGCGAACAAGAGGTGACCGAACGTGCAACGAATGGCACCCCATACCATCATGCCGGGTGATACACCAGTATGGCGATGACGAATACACGCTTCCAGTGTGCGTTCACCGCGATGACGCCAAACACGGATGCGACCATCATGATGCTGTAAACAGAACCTGGATTCATCCGAAAAAATGACGTTTTGTCATTCGTGCACCCAGGTTCGTCGTTCAGTACACCATCGCAGGCGCTCCTGTCTGTGATGCAGCGTCAAGGGTAACAACAGCCATGGTCTCCGAGCTGATAGTCCATGCTGCTGCAAACGTCGTCGAACTGTTCGCGCAGATGGTTGTTGTCTTGTAAACGTCCCCATCTGTTGACTCAGGGATCGAGGCGTGGCTGCACGATTCTTTACAGCCATGCGGATAACATGCCTGTCATCACGACTGCTAGTGATACGTTGGTATCCAGCACAGCGTTCCGTAATACCCTCCTGAACCCACCGATTCCATATGGATTTCGACCAACGCTAGCAGCAATGTCGCGATAGGATAAACCGCAATCGCGATAGGCTACAATCCGACCTTTATCAAAGTCGGAAATGTGATGGTACGTATTTCTCCTCCTTACATGAGGCATCACAACAACGTATCACCAGGCAACGCCGGTCAACTGCTGCTTGTGTATGAGAAATCGGTTGGAAACTTTCCTCATGTCAGCACGTTTTAGGTGTCGCCACCGGCGCCAACCTTGTGTGAATGTTCTAAAAAGCTAACCATTCGCATATCACAGCATCTTCTTCCTGTCGGTAAATTTCGCGTCTGTAGCACGTCATCGTCATGGTGTAGCAATTTTAATGGCCAGTAGTGTATGTTCTCAAACTCACCGAGTCAATCTCTAATCGACTTAAATAAATACAGCTACGATGGACTATCATACTTTTCATTCAGT
Source organism: Schistocerca piceifrons (assembly GCF_021461385.2). Taxonomy (NCBI): domain Eukaryota; kingdom Metazoa; phylum Arthropoda; class Insecta; order Orthoptera; family Acrididae; genus Schistocerca; species Schistocerca piceifrons. The sequence continues at coordinate 540,902,353 of NC_060138.1, read as the reverse complement.
TTTATATTTTAACTGTTTTAAGATAAGTATTTAAACACCTGCTGTACTGCATGATCTGGTCGGTTAATCATGTATATAGAAACTATAAATTTTGAAATCTTGCTCCCCCATGGATAAATTTCTGCTAACGCCTATGGTTTTACGACTGTAGCTCTGTGAGTCGTTTACGTAAATGAGTTTCAGATTTGACGCTACTTTTCGACTGATCTTTACAAGGGAGAAATGACTGACAGGACTCATCCTTGCGAGAGGGGAGGCTGAGCTACTGTCACGATATCCTGAGGCACTGGAAGTGTTGATAACCGACGGCCTTGGGGGCAAAGAGGTCAGAGCGCCACGTGTATGCCGGTAAAGCAGCAGGCGGTGCGCTTACGGCGCGTTACGTAAAGCAGGTAGGCCGCGCCTGGCGCAGACGGCCGGCCGCACATGTTCCTTACGTAACCAACCCGTCCCGCAGCCTTCGCAGGCCGGCCGGCGATGACCGCTGTCCTGCGGACCTCTGGAACCGTTCCAGCCGGAGGAAGCGCTCATTGCCACAATTAGGCGGCGCTTCCACCGTTCCAAATACCTATTCTCAAAGGAGTTGAAATCAGCCAAACTAGTCGTCAGCACGAAATGTTATTAGTGGCGTGTACCAAATGGGAGACGATCTTCTGGTAGACTACAAGGGGCATTCAATAAGTAATGCAATACATTCGTTTTCTGAAAGCAGGTTTATTTTATTCAGGATTCGCCACAGAAATGCAAACGAACTTTCACAGCGCAAGGCCTCATACAAGTCACAGGTGTCAACTGTGAGCAGATAGCGCAGACGATTTGTCGCGTTATGGTTGTCACGTGGAAAAAAGCGTCAACTTTCGTGTCAATTACTTTACAAATTACAGGGCTTTTCAGTGTGGTCAGAATTGATGGAAACTACGAGGGACGATCAAAAAGCAATTCCGCACATTTTGTCACGGCAAATTGCGAATGAAAAAATGCGGAATTTGTTACGTGACATTATGGAATATTCCCATTTCAGCACCTTTAGTTAGGTTCCGATAGATGGCGGCGCGTGGTATTCATAGGCACTTATAGGATGACTACGAAGACCTAGCAGTGAACAAAAACACAGTGAGTCATTCGTTATTCGCGTCTCTTTTGGCTATCTATTTTTCAACATAATCTCCGTTAAATATGGCGGTCTTACGCCGCCTTACTGGGAGGACCTCTATGCCATCATGGTACCACTCTACTGGTGGACTTCAGAGCCAACGTCTAGTAGTATCAAAAACCTCTCCATTATCAATCCACGTACTGCTTCTCGCGGAGTGCGTCCCTCACTGGGCCAAACACGTGGCAGTCGGAAGGTGCGAGATCTGGGCTGTAGGGCGCATGAGGAAGAACAGTCCAATGACATTTTGTGTGCTCCTCTCGGGTGCGCAGACTTGTATGAGGCCTTGCGTTGTGAAAGTTTGTTGCCATTTCTGTGGCGACGAACACATTGAAGTAGTTTCTTCAATTTCCTGAGGATACCACAAACATTTCAGAGTTGATCGTTACACCATAAGGGAGAACATCAAACAGAATAACTCCTTCAAAGCTCCAGAAGACCGTCTTCATGACTTTACAGCCTAAGGTTTATACACTACTGGCCATTGAAATTGCTACACCACGAAGATGACGTGCTGCAGACGCGAAATTAAACCGACAGGAAGAAGATGATTTGATGAACAAATGATTAGCATTTCAGAGTATTCACACAAGGTTGGCACCGGTGGCTACACCTACAACGTGCTGTCATGAGGAACGTTTCCAACCGATTTCTCATACACAAACAGCAGTTGACCGGCGTTGCCTGGTGAAACGTTGTTGTGATGCCTCGTGTAAGGAAGAGAAATACGTACCATCACGTTTCCGACTTTGATAAAGGTCGGATTGTAGCCTACCGTGACTGCGGTATATCGTTTCGCGACATTGCTGCTCGCGTTGGTCGAAATCGAATGACTGTTAGCAGAATATGGAATCGGTGGGTTCAGGAGGGTAATACGGAACGCCGTGCTGGATCCCAGCGGCCTCGTATCACTAGCAGTCGAGATGACAGGCATCTTATCTGCATGGCTGTAACAGATCGTGCAGCCACGTCTCGATTCCTGAGTCAACAGATCGGGACGTTTGCAAGACAACAACCCTCTGCACGAACAGTTCAACAACGTTTGCAGCAGCATGGACTATCAGCTCGGAGACCATGGCTGCGCTTACCCTTGACACTGCATCACAGACAAGAGCGCCTGCGATGGTGTACCCAACGACGAATGGCAAAACGCCATTTTTTCGGATGAATCCAGTTTCTGTTTACAGCATCATGATGGTCGCATACGTGTTGGGCGACATCGCGGTGAACGCACATTGGAAGCGTGTATTCGTCATCGCCATTCTGGCGTATCATCCGGCGTAATGGTATGGGGTGCCATTGGTTACACGTCTCGGTCACCTCTTGTTCGCATTGACGGGACTTTGAACAGTGGACGTTACATTTCAGATGTGTTACGACCCGTGGCTCTACTCTTCATTCGATCCCTGCGAAACCCTACTTTTCCGCAGGATAATGCACGACCCCATGTCGCAGGTCCTGTACGGGCTTTTCTGGATACAGAAAATGTCGACTGCTGCCCTGGCCAGTACGTTCTCCAGATCTCTCACCAATTGACAACGTCTGGTCAATGGTGGCCGAGCAACTGGCTCGTCACAATACGCCAGTCACTACTTTTGATGAACTGTGGTATCGTGTTGAAGCTGCATGGACAGCTGTACCCGTACACGCCATCCAAGCTCTGTTTGACTCAAGGCCCAGGCGTATCAAGGCCGTTATTACGACCAGAGATGGTTGTTCTGAGTACTGATTTCTCAGGATCTATGCACCCAAATTGCATGAAAATGTAATCACATGTCAGTTCTAGTATAATATATTTGTCCAATGAATGCCCGTTTATCATCTGCATTTCTTCTTGGTGTAGCAATTTTAATGGCCAGTAGTGTATGTCCGGCCGGTCGGCACGCGAGAGAGAGGACAGGTTTGAGCGACTTTGTTGCATGGGTGACAGTCGCCTCGCCCAACGAACGACTCACTGTGTTTTTGTTCACTGCTAGGTCTTCGTAGTCATCCTATAAGTGCCTATGAATACCACGCGCCGCCACCTATCGGAACCTAACTAAAGGTGCTGAAATGGGAATATTGCATGGTGTCACGTAACAAATTCCGCATTTTTTAATTCGCAATTTGCCGAGACAAAATGTGTCGAATTGCTTTTTGATCGTCCCTCGTAGTTTCCATGAAAACCGACCACACTGCAAAAGCTTGGAATTTGTAAAGTAATTGACACGATTAAGTTGAGGCTTTTTTTCCACGAGAGAACCATGACGCTACAATTCGTCCGCGGTATCTGTACACAGTAGACATCTGCAAAGGCAAATCGCGGAGAGAGTGTGTGTGTGTGTGTGTGTGTGTGTGTAAGACAGAGACAGAGACAGAGAGAGAGAGAGAGAGAGAGAGAGAGAGGGAGGGAGATGATGTATTGCCGCCTTGGTCTAAAGACGCCTAGGCATGTTCTATTGAGACAGCTGCAATAGAGGGTGTAGTGAGCAATTTGTGAAGGACACATTTGAAAGCTAACATTTTTCCTGATGGAGCTGTTTTTTTATATGAGAGAGTCAAATGAAAACCTAACATCCGCCACGACGGAACCATGGAATGGTTCCTTTCGACAGTTATCACCATCACCATACATGTTAAGACATTTATGCCACTGAGAGACGAGACGATCAATTTCTGTTTTACAGAACGCGGTCGGCCGCTAACAGATCCACAATTACACCCACTCTTGCACTTCCTCGTCCGACTGAGACGGACGCTCTTGCATATTTTTATTCATGTCGCCAAAGGAGTGAAAATCACGTGGTGAAAGATCCGGGCTGCACGGAGGATATTGCAGTATTCCCCAACCAAGTCTCTGAAGTATAGCCTTCGTTCAACAGGCAGTGTTGGTTCGGGCAACTAGGTTGAAGTCCGGAACGTGGGCGAACAGCAGAGCCAATAGCGCAAACATCGCACATCTACCCCGTCAATGACATCCAAAACTGTTCACTGTAAGGTCATGATGGCCTTCTTCTTCGACTGCAGGGGTGCTCTGCTTGTCGAGTTTCTAGAGCGTGGAACCATAATCAACGCGCAGCGCTATAAACACACTTCGCAGAAACTGCGACGCACCATTAAAGTCAAAACGCCCTGGAATCATCTTATGACACAATGACGCCTGCCCCCACACTGCCAATCGGACAAATGCTACGCTTCGGCGCTTTACTTAGGAAATAATGCAACATCCTCCGTAGAGCCTGGATCTGTCATTGTATCATTTTCACATCATTGGCGACCGTAAGATCGACACATGTGGATGGTGGTTTCAGTCGGGTGAAGAAGTGCAAGAGCGGGTGCTGTTGTGGATCCATTAGCGGCCGACCGCGTTCTACGTAACAGGAAATGATGGTCACGTCTCCCAGTGGGATAAATGTCTTAATGCGTATGGTGATTACTTTTGAATGGCACCATTGCACGGTCCTGTTGTGGCGAGTGCCCGATTTTCGTTTGACTGACCCTTGTACTACTCGCTTGAGAATTTACATTAGTTAGTTTTATTAATTTTCAAAATGCGTGGAAATGATACTGGTTCAGAACACTTCAGCGCTTTATCGGGGCTGTTATCTGTCCTAGGACTTTATCGTTAATCAGTTACCACTAAATCTTGGCGACATACCGAGCAGCAACAAGTGGGGTGGTACACGTTTAAAAAAAAAAAACTTAAGGTCCGAGATGCAGCATATCGCTCGTTTTCTCTGTTGTATTCAGCGTACAGCAGACGACTATTAGATGACGCCTTCAGTAAAACTAGGCTTGATGCCCTGCCGTGCACCTGTCAAACTGAAGATTGCCTTCCTTCACGAGGTATCGCTACCGGCGGCTTGTCAAACGCAGAACAGGTCAGCTAAAAAAACAGCTCCCCCTACGCAAAAACTAGACGACCTCAGATTACTTTTCACACTCGTTTTCCAGTCACTTTCAAGCCGCGTTGCACTAGCTAAAAACCGGTCTGTATGTTCTTAATACGATAAATGGGGCTCACAAACTAATGAACATAAAACTGTGTACTTCAGTCGGTGCAGTGCTCAAGGCAAGTTTTAATGTTGACGTTGTTATTAAAATCTGGAACACAGTTACTACTTTGAAATTATTTACTCGGTGTTGACATTAATTACAGGCCAGTAACGCCAACATTCCGGAATATTCTGGAGCGTATTGTAAGCACGAACGTTGTATGACGCTCCTACAGTAAAATATGCTTGTCTCAAAAAATTACCACAGGTTCAGAAACAAAACCACTTGTGTGAGGCACAGATTGCTTGATTCACACACGATATCTTGCAAACAGTAGATGCAGGTGAACTGATAGATTTCGTCTTCCTAGATTTCCGAAACACATTGGACACTGCACTACATTTACTAAAATATTCCATGTTACAACGTCGTGGTCCCATGAATTTCTTGTCAAAACGCAATGTTTCTTCCCCTTCTGCAGAGGACGTTTTCAACGGTGTGTAGCTTTTCCGGACGTCCCATTCACACCCTGGCCAGCTACTGAACGAGTCAAGCCATGATGTCCATCGGACCTTCGAAAATGCTACCTGAACCCTCTATGTCGTCCTCCGCAGATGGGACGAGACGTTGGATTTCAACGAGAAATTCATGCGACCACGACAAAATAGCACGGAATATTTCAGCAACTGTGACGTTTCTGGTAGTGAAATTTTACATTTTGCAATGTAACACGTTGGCAACTAACAACCAAGATACGATGATAGTGAGATCTTCACAGATGTGAGATCACCTTGACAAATTTTTCACTGGTACCAAGGCGTGTTGAAATGTAATGCCTCCGATTTTTATGTGAAAACTATTGAAGCTTTTTAAACAAACGTTATTAACATTCTACATGTTTATTCTTCATTTCTACGTATTTGTTTCTCAATGTATTCGATGTTGCGGAGAACACAAAAAATGCTCAAATGTGTGTGAATTCATAAGGGAACAGAACTGCTGCAGTCATGGGTCCCTAGACTTACACACTACTTAAACTAACTTATGCTAAGAACAATACACACACCCATGCCCGTGCCCGAGGGAGAACTCGAACCACCGGCGGGAGGGGCCGCTCAATCCGTGACATGCCGCCCCTAACCGCGCGGCCACTCCGCGCAGCGCGCCGAACACATTTCTCCCGATAAGAGACAAAGTGTTTTGATATCGTCACTACAGAATGTTTAACTTCGTTGACGCAGCCACAACTCGTCTCTGCTTGCATAGCTTCATCACCATCGAAGTGAGGTCCTCGAATGTATTAAAGTTTTGGGAAGAGATGAAAATCAGACGGGACCAAGTTGTCACTGTATGGAGGATGATCGACGACAGCGAACCGAAGGCGTCGAATTGCTGCAGATACCGCAGCGCTCATGTGTGGTCTGACTTTGCCATGCTGAAGGAGAGGGTGCTACATGTGTGGAAGAACTCTTTCCAATTCGAAAATCGATTGCAGTACGTTGTTTCTCACGTGACGACATAGTTACGTTATACACCGCCATGTTACATGTTACAATTCGGGCCCTCCAGCGGCAGAGGGCTGCAGATATGTAGACGTGGAGAATAAAGATATAGAATGTTAATAATTTTAGGTTTATTTAAAAAGCTGTAAGAGTTTTCACACAAAAAATTTGTAGGCATTAATTTCCTGCAGCTCCTCGTATAAGCTGGTATGTCGTACTGGGCGAATGGTCTAAAGAAAAGAAAGTAATAACGAGCGAGGCACAAAGAAGTGTAAAAGGATCACCAATGTGATCAGACACTTTTGTCTAGATCAGGCAGGCCGGCCGCAGTGGCCGGGCGGTTCTGGACGCTTCAGTCTGGAACCGCGCGATCGCTACGGTCGCAGATTCGAATACTGCCTCGGGCATGGTTGTGTGTGATGTCCTTAGGTTAGTTAGGTTTAAGTAGTTCTAAGATCTACGGGACTGATGACCTCAGATGTTAAGTCCCTTAGTGCTTGGAGCCATTTGAACCATTTTTTCTAGATCAGGGATCCCAAACCTTTCGTCTGACGGAACACTTTCAGAATCCTGGTACTCTGATGTAACACCTTTTTTTAATTTTGAACGTTAACAAAAGTAATAAAAGATTTAAAATTGAGAAAAACTTGTTTTAATCAGAACTACTTCAGTTTAAAATCATATTTAATAACACAACATCATAAAAACTTTTTTAAAAAATAAGAGTGCTTCAAAAAACGCCATGTTAGGTTATTTGCGGACCTCGTATTCACTTCCAGCGGAATACCAGTGTTCAGCGGAACACAAATTGGAAAAACGCTGGTGCGGACGGAAGTTCAAAAATGTTCAAATGTGTGTGAAATCTTATGGGACTTAACTGCTAAGGTCATCAGTCCCTAAGTTTACACACAGCTTAACCTAAGTTATCCTAAGGACAAACACACACACCCATGCCCAAAGGAGGACTCGAACCTCCGCCGGGGCCAGCCGCACAGTCCATGACTGCAGCGGCCTAGACCGCTCGGCTAATCCCGCGCGGCATGGACGGAAGTCTTGTCACTGGACGATCAGAAGTAAATGCAGAAAAACGGACAAAATTTTCTCTGTGTTTATTGAACTGTAACTCTACCAGTATGAATATGTGCAAGAAAATTCCACACCAAGAAGAAAGAACCCGCTAGTACATTATTGGCGCACGTTTGGAGCACTCCACACAAAGTAAATACTTATGGGTACTATGAAAGACTATCCAAAATCTCCGTTCGAAGATCATACCATCCAGAATCGGTAAGCCAATCACGCAAAATCGCCGTGAGCATTTAGGCAATCATTTCACCGACCCACTAGGTTGAAGATACCCGTTGATAAAACACTGTGCCCTGGTGCGTGAAAAAGGCCCTAACTGCTTGATGCACATCCTGGTCCGACAGGAATTATCGTCCGTTAAAAACCTTTTTTAAGAGACCGAAGGTGTGACAATGGCATGGGGACACACCAGGACTACAGGACAGCTGCTCGACTGTTGGCAATACTTCTTCATTTCGACATGTGCGATATGGGACGTGCGTTACCACGAAGAAGCACTCCTTGTCACGCACTATTCCGCAACGCTGGTTTTCGGCAGACATGCTGCCCCGTACACATTCTCCATTCTCAGATGGATGTCTACCGCTGCCAGTCCTTCGACAGCCAAGAAAAGAATAACAGCACGTTGGACCTGTTCGGACGCATTCGGAAATAACATCGCCATAGTTCACCTTTCCTTGCCTACATGTCGGTGCTTACATACCAGCAACGGCGTCGCTCTACGTTTCACATACGCTGCAGCAACGCCCTCAAACGGAAACTTTCTGATCGCTTCTTGAATTAAAAACCTGTATACAACGAGACGACCATGTAAAATGCTTAGTACAATAGCGAATGGAAGTATCACATTTGTTGAAGGGGTGCTAATTAACAGCAGCGTAACTATAAACGAAACTGCGTATAAGATGCTAATGCTGCTGTTTCTTAGTACAGTACTTAGTGATTGGAATACTCGTCAAATAGGACGACAGCAGATTCAAAATGAGTGAAGAGATGCGCAGCTAGGATCGTAACAGATCCGTATAACCCTTACGAAAGTGCAACAGATTTGCTCGGGAAACTTAAATGGGAATTTTTGCAAGAAAGGCGGCGTTGACCTCGCCGAATCCTGTTGGGTACATTTAGAGAACAGGAACTCGAAGAATGTGTAACGTTTCTGGCACTATCGCATATCTTTGGTAGAATATTGAAAATAAGAGAAGAGAGATTAGTGCGCATAATCGAATGGAATAGGAGTGAAAATTGCTGTCACTGATACCAAGTACCTGCTGTCATGTGCTGTACACTGCCTTGTGTAGAATACAGGATGACCCAGAATTCCACCGATAAACGTTTAGATATGGAAGTATAGACCAAAACTTCTAGTAAACATGGGCCCTAAATTTATAAGTTCAGAATTACTAGCAGTTTTTCACCTTCGCTACTGTGGCACCTCTATACACAACAGGCGCTAACAGGCTTTCAGTTATTCGTTCAGAGCCCATTTCTGCCGGACTTTTTTTCTTCTTTTGGCCCGTACTACCACCTCTCAAAATAAGGAACGCGAAGAACTTGGAGCAGAAGATAAACAAGACCTCATAATTCTTAGGGTATACACTTTAGAGCCCATGTATACTAGATTTTTTTGTTTTGGTTCATACCTGCACATGTTGGTATTACAGAAATTATTATATTATCTTTAACAAATATACCGTAAACGGTAGACGGGTACTGGCTTTTGCACACAATGGAATTGGCGAGAACTTCAATCGCACTTGCAAAGCTCAGATGCAGAGCAATCTAGGATAATATATGGTGCAAACTCAACAATGTATAACATCTAATGGCCTTGGGTTCCCGACAGCCATGAACTTCGCTGACGACCTTGCCCGCTAGCGGTGGATCCAAGGTTCCAGAAAGCATCCAGCTCCAGACAAATGGCTGCAAATTTTAGAGATGCACATTCTCTGCTGCAGACAGAGACGCAGCTTTAACAAATAGTGCTATGGGTAAGTCTTATCCAAAGTTTCGAGAAACGTTCGGCACCGATTTAGGACCACACCTTCGGGTCGCTTACGTAAAGTGGCCATCAGGATCAAGGTCGCCCGCTATACTGATATAAATGGCGTGCTATGTACCACACAATACCAACATGGAATCCAGGCAGCCTCTAGGCCACGCCTCTGAACTCTGTATCGTCATCGGATTCCTCAGCGTTGAAAATGGATAAGCGAAACGTCTGAAATACGTTATGTGTGTTCTCTTGTCTTCGAAATGTTTGTGTGTAACTTCCCTGAAGTGAAGAAGCGGAACTTTTCCGATATTCACCATGACTAGTATGGAAAAAATCTTAAAAATTGAACATTATCTGAGTTTTCTCATCCCTGTTTCTTTTTCATCTCATCTACTAATTTCTGAATATTATTTCTCGCTCTTTCCCGAAGATCGTCTCCAGAGCCGAGTCCTCCTTTCTGCTGCCATTAATTTGTGTTAGTCATAACTCCCATTCGAAAGGAATATTATGTTACGAGAAAGGTACTTTTCACCATATTGATAACACTTATTGCGTTACTGTAACACCACACATTTATTACCAACACTACTACTACTACTATAACCAGTCTCATCATTATGACAAGAAAATAATTCCATGACACTTGATATGGACCATAAGCAGCTTACACAATGAAACTAATTTTGTAGTCAAAATAGGGAGCAAAATAAATATGAATGTCATTATTATTAACCGAGGAACTAAATAAGGTTGTCGTCTTTCCCTAATTTTATTCAACTTACATATAAATGACATGATTAAAAATAGAATGAGGAAAAACAACAACAACAAAGGAATAAAACTAGATATGGATCGTGATACAGTATACAAACATTAATGTAAGCTGACGCACAGACTATAATACCACTTCAAAAGAACTATTATAAAGAAATATTTTTAAATTAAAACAAATCGACCAAAATTATAATTTCAAAATATCTGCAGATTGTTGTGATGTAAACATACTAAGGATGTATTGTTAAATATAAAAGTGGGGTCTGAAGGCTGCAGTCCTGCCAGCTGAAATAAATACATAAATAATAACTGAAAAGCACAACGCGGCTGGCTTGTGGACAGATGAGTTATAATTTTTGATAACAAATTTAGAGTTCGTATCAGTAGAGTCGAAAGAGATCAAAGGGCTGAGCAGACTCACTGAGGTCGATCACAGCCGACGCCAACTTCTTTAACGTCTTGCGTTTCATTGCAACAAAATACTGATAAATATTCTTTTGCTTAATGTGTGGCACAAACTAAGTAACGACAAAGCCCCACGTTTTTCTGATGTAACTCATACTAAAAGTTATACAAACATTCCTACGTATGAACAATTATGAGCGAGTTGATATGGTACAATTTCATGTCACAACCGCGTAATATTAGTAACATTTCGCAGAACATATAAACTCTCAGGCATTACAAATACGTAATAATTGCCAAAGGGAACTGTCTACGTATACAGTATTAACACCCATTAAATTTGCTTGTTTGCGAGTCACAATCAGGTTTTATATTCTGCTTACCAAAGAATGCCAGTTTTAGAGACAACGAGCAACGCCATATCTGTACTTACTCTCAGATGCGTTCACACATTTGCCTGTACTTTATAAATAAGAAGAAGATCAAACCGCAAGCTGAGAATCATAACATTAATACGTGAACACAAAAACTGAAGTATGGATTTTTAATATTAATTATACAAGGAGGCCAATGAAACTTATCTCATTCTCAAGGTATTTCGCCATATATGTGCACAAAAGAAAATCATGAGGGTACGTAGCCGTTAAGAGTGGTAAAAAGAAGTAGTTGCTTTCATATTCACAATTCTGATGACACAATCTCTATCACGCATTGAAATCTCCAATACATGAACATCGAAGCTTGAAGTTCTAACAACTTCTGTACTGCGTATCGGTCAGATGCTGTCGTAGAAGTGACACTCGAAAGTAACAACGTTTCGTGAAATCGTATTCTAGAGATGTTCATGTTTGCAGGGTTTATTTGCGGTATCACACACATACCAGGCAGCTACATTGCGATAACTGCTACGCTGATGACGTTGTCAGCAGGGGAAATCAAAATATCGTTGTAACGAAGTCTGTAAGTAACGTTGTCTGTTGGCATCGTTATTAAGCTTACTTTTCTCTAAGAGTAACTTTGTGGTTATTTGGCACTGTTAATAGAAAATTTGAAGTAAGTTTAATTTTTAATTTTTTCATTTTGAATAACTAAGAGATCCGACTTCCTCTATTGTTCGGAAGCTTATTTGTTTTAGGCTACCAGTTGTGGAAGACGCAGAGCTAGACAGACCCAATTTTTGCGTGGAAAAAATATTAGGAATGTCGACTCTCGTAACAATGGGGTTGAATGGTACATTTAAAAATGCTCGTTAGGTAATTCAACATAATTTGGACAGTTGCAATTGCGGTCTGATGAATTTACAGCGTAGATTTCGTAATGCTGAACATTTCACTTCAGAGGTTACTATACGTGATACCATCCGCCAGGGTAGCCAAGAGCGCTAACGCGCTGCTTCCTGGACTCGGGTAGGCGCGCCGGCCCCGGATCGAATCCGCCCAGCGGATTAACGACGAGGGCCGGTGTGCCGGCCAGCCTGGATGTGGTTTTTAGGCGGTTTTCCACATCCATCTGGGTGAATACCGGGCTGGTCCCCACGTTCCGCCTCCGTTACACACGTCGCAGACATTTGAAACACGTCCGCACTATTTCACGATTTACACTGGATGCAGACAGTTGGGGTACACCGATTCGGTCGGGGGGGGGGGGGGGGGGGGGTACGGGGCGGAGACAGGAAGAGCATCCGGCCATCCCTAATACTAACAGTGCCAAATCCGTTGCAACCACGCCGACCCTGTGATCGCTGCGCGAATATGGCGTAAGCGAAAGAAAGAAAGTTACTGTAAGTGATATCAGGGCATTGACACTCTGTTGTCATAACGGTAAATTAATTTGCCAGCATTAAGGCAAAATTTATGTTTCCAATATACTTTATCCAGGACGCACTTCAAACGATCCAGCAATTCAAATAAAATAAAAGAATTATTTCAACAATATTAGTAGCTACAATGCACAGTGTGCTATAGTCAGTTCTGACGCAAAACCTTCCGATACAGTTTAACGTGGAGTAATGATACATGACATTTTTTTTTATCATCGACCAGGTCCATTGACTTCTGCGTACAATCAAAAAATGGTTCAAATGGCTCTGAGCACTATGGGACTTAACTTCTAAGGTCATCACTCCCCTAGAACTTAGAACTACTTACACCTAACTAACCTAAGGACATCACACACATCCATGCCCGAGGCAGGATTCGAACCTGCGACCGTAGCAGTCGCGCGGTTCCAAACTGTAGCGCCTAGAACCGCTCGGCCACCCCGGCCGGCTACGTACAATCATTCACCATGTTATGTGCAGTTATATTTTATGACATCCACTCAGTCGATGAATGTTAATTCATTGTCAAGTACTTTAATTTAATACTTTATTTTAATCCAAAGTTATATTACCTTCTACAGGGCCTCGAAATAAAAAGAAAAAATAAACACCGAGAACGGTTACAGCGTTGTGCGGGAAGCCACACCGATCTGTTTTCAAGAACCGCACGGCTTGGGCGTTGGAGGGCGTCTGACACGGGTATGCGTTCCACATCACGTTAGTAAACCCAACATGTGTAGCACATAGTGCTGCCTACATTACAAACGCGCTTCAAACTGCGTACATCCTACGTCACCGAGCGAGGTGGCGCAGTGGTAGCACACTGGACTCGCATTCGGGAGGACGACGGTTCAATCCCGGGTCCGGCCATCCTGATTTAGGTTTTCCGTGATTTCCCTAAATCGCTCCAGGCAAATGCCGGAATGTTTCCTTTGAATTGACACGGTTGACTTCCTTCCCCGTCCTTCCCCAATCCGATGAGACCGATGACCTCGCCGTTTGGTCTCTTCCCCCAAACAACCCAAACCCAAACATCCTACGTCAATGCAGAGCCTGTATCGACGGTGCTTAGCCTCATGCACATGAGCCAGTACGTGCGGTTCACTATGAACTATTTCAGTCACTGTGTGAATTTTAGCAATACAGAGGTGTACCATACGCCATACTCATCATACTACCCCACAGAAAATTGTCGAGTGGTGTCAGATCTAGCGACTGTGCTGGCCATGGACATCCAATAGGGTAGGCAAAACATCTCTAATAAATATGAGGTAGCTGGGTGTTGTTAGTTTCTTTGGCAGTAGATATGGCACGGTGATACGCTCACTAATTATCCCGGCCCCAATGTTAATACTGGAACTGTGTTGGCGATTTTGAATCACCTGTGCACGCGGGTTTTCGTCCGCCAAAGCATGCATGTTGTGCAAGTTTAATACGCCGTCTCCAATAATCGTGCATATCCGCGAAAAGCATCAAGCTCGTAAATAGGGGCTGGAGTACGCATTGTTGTAAGTACCACTGTGCAAACTGCACCCGTCGTGAGTAGTCCTCCTCCCGTAATGCCTGGATTTTCTGCAGATGGTATGGATAGAACCGGTGTTCATGGGCAACTTACCACACGGAGCTTTTACCTCGTGGAGCGCCTGTGGCACTTGCTGAGTGCTGGTGGCTGGGTCCTCTTCGAACATTGTCAGCATCTCCTCCACCAACAATGCCCAACAACGCGATCGGAACTTGGACCATCTGTATCGCGTTTCAGCACCCATCGGAGGACAAACAGTAGACTGCGGATAGAAAGTGCTACTCTCTTACTGTACAATTGACGCACTTAATGGCCGGCCTTTGTGGCCGAGCGGTTCTAGGCGCTTCAGTCTGGAAACGCGCGTCCGCTACGGTCGCAGGTTTGAGTCCTGTCTGAGGCATGGATGTGTGTGATGTCCTTAGGTTAGTTAGGTTTAAGTAGTTCTAAGTTCTAGGGGACTGATGACCTCAGATGTGAAGTCCCATAGTGCTCAGAGCCATTTGAACCATTTTTGACACACTTAAGGCAGGAAACATTTACGTGCAACTTTCCGGCTACTCCGAGGTGTGTCTGGATGCTCGTGTCGTCCATCTGCATACACAGATGGTTAAAGGGTTGCATACCTTCCTTATTCAGACACTAAAACGAATCGGAACAAACCGTCACAACCGTTCCTTCTCCGACTACGACGCTCTCCAGCACATAAGCCGTGCGTTTCCAGATATGAGTTCCTTCTTGAAAACCGATCAGTTTGCCTTCCCGCACAAGATACGAACGGTTGGTGGTGTTTTTTTTTTTTTTTGGGACGCCCTGTATGTTCGAACCCGGTTTAATAAAACAATTACAGACTATGATTCTAACCAATAAGGAAGCGGATTACTGCGAAATTTTACTTAGATCACAGTAATTATGCTCATATTAATACTGAAACTGCAAAACAGTCAGTATCTAAAATGCCCAAATTTGCACATTAGTCACTTCTTAGGCGAGCCTACGAGTAGCACTCAACATAAGTGAATATGCTTCATAAACAGTTTGTCACTGAGAGAAATTCTGTCAAAATGGCTGTTTATCAAAGTTGTAGCTGCCCAAAATACAGTGCTGTTAGTATGACATTATTAGGGTCAACCATTTTGAGATAAAATGGTGTACTGATATTGGTATGCATCGTACAGTAGCGATAAAACCAGTGAACAAAGTATTTGACTTTTAGAGTGATCTGAAAGTGTGATCTGATAACCGTCAACCGTTTTCCAGAGCCCAGGAAAAAAATTCTAGACAAGATTTAAGCTTGCACGTAAGAAATCTGAGTGTGCAAATCTACGGCTAATAATTTTGGATTGGGTAGATAACAACAGTAATGTAACAACACGTCACTGACGGAAAACACATTTTTCATTTCTTGCCCGCTTGATGGTAGTGTGGTAGAGATCGAGTCTTTTAAATTGCATCACATCGAACTGGGGGAGGGGGCGGGCGGAGGAGGCAGAAGGGGAGGGGGGGGGGCAGAAAGTTTATCAAATGGTTCGAATGGCTCTGAGCACTATGGGACTTAATAGCTGAGGTCATCAGTCCGCTAGAACTTAGAACTACTTAATCCTAACCAACCTAAGGACATCACACACATCCATGCCCGAGGCAGGATTCGAACCTGCGACCGTAGCGGTCGCGCGGTTCCAGACTGAAGCGCCTAGAACCGCTCGGCCACTCCAGCCGGCGAACGTTTATCAATTGGGAACATTTGGGAGAACATTTCTCGTTTCAGCTTTTACCTCACTACAAAGGTAAACCTCTCGATGGTTTAGTGAATCACGTTTAGTGAAATCATGGTTTTATTGATGACGTTGTTTATATGGAAGTCTTATCCACAGAGTCTGAGTAATGTAGTTTAACATCCACATTCCACTGCCCACTATGTGTTGCGTTCGTGGCGGAGGGTACTTGATGTATCACAATCGTTTCTCCCTTCTTTCCTGTCACGTTCGCAAAATGGTTTGTTGCCAAGCTTCCGTATGATGTAAACTTTCTTTTCTTTTGCAGCCATAGCTGTTCCACGAGGTGTACGTGGGATGGATGGTAAATTGCTTGACTCTTCTTGGAATGTGTGTTCTGAGAAAAAATTCTGAGAACGGACATTCCAAGAAGAGTCAACAATAAACCTCTGCGAGACGCACCATACTTCTCCCCGCCACCGTAGTTTAATAAAAAACTCTGTGACGCCTCATGGTTACTGATCGAACTGAGGATGTAGCGCTCTCGTCGTCTATGGATCTTCTCTGTCTGCGCTACTAATACAGCCCGTCGAGGGTCCCAGACTGAAGAGCAATACTCAAGAATCGCTCGAACTAGTCTTGTGTAGTCCACGTGCTTCTTAAGTCAATTACATTTCATTGAGATTTCTTCAGTAAATTTCTGCCATCTTCGTTTTCTAAAAAAAACTGCGCAAAAGAACTCAAGTCATTTTTTGAGACCCCGTAACTTTCCCCCACTGCGACGCAAAAGCTCAAAGTGCGCGCAATGTTCCTGTGTAATGGTGCAGAAACGTGACGCCCTGTGACGTCAACCTCGGGTTCGTCGACGCTTCAGACAGCAAGGTGTCGAGTGCGAAAGAAAGGCCAGAGATTAGAAGTTCATGTGAAGTATAAAGTGGGTTAATGATGTCACAATGGCACCACAATTCTGCTCTACGCCACCGTGGAAGTGTCACACGATGGGATGGAAGGTCGTCTCACCCTCCGCCCATAAGCCACGTCCCATACCATCACTTGTAATAATGGTGATCGATAAATGTATGTAAATATTTATATCACAATCTTAAACTTCCAACTAGAAATATTACGAAATATGACTCCATTTTTATTAAATAAGTTTTATGACATTTTAAAAATTGTATGTAATATCGTAGCACTCTGCAGCTGATCATTCCATTGTATCACCAGTGGCAAACAAAGCTAATATAAGACAGACAGACTGAATCTAGCATATTTGTATACTTGTAGTCGAATCACAACTCACATATTGATATGATGCCGCAATGCCAAAGACCTTCACAACATCGTTGACTTTGAAACCATTGTGGTAGTACCACCTTAGCCCATAGAGGGCACACTGAGTATCCATCGTCTGTACAGTTATTTTAAAGCTTTTAATTGATATTTTATACAATATTTAAGTAGTTCCATGGTTGTAAAGAGATTTTTTATACATAACTATTTTTATGTTATTATTGTACTTTGTTCTTTTTTTACGTTTTGACGATTATGTGAACCCGTTTTACACTGATTGGTTGACATGAGGTACAGGGAGAAGAGGTAGGCGGTTAATGCGTAGTCTCAGTAGCCTGTAGAACCCGGTTCTCCAAATCTGGTGTACGCACAGCCCGCGCCTCCCTGCACGTTCGACTGTCTTAAAGGACCCACAATCACACAAACGCCCAAAAGGGGTTTTAAATGTTGTGTGATGTGGTTGGTGTCTGTGGGAGTAATTCTTTTTGTACAGCAGTGGTACCTCTTGGCCGTTTGCATCTGCTTGACCGTACACAAACACCATCTCGGCTTTTTCCCGATATGAGTACCGTTCCATTCTGCTGCTTACAGCACGCTGCGCCAGTCTCAGAGCCTTCAACGCACAAGGAACGCACGCCACATAGTCAGAATAACTGTCATTCGTCAGCGCCATTTACCGTGACAACAATGTGTTTCCATACATATATTCATAGGACATTTTTTCGTCCATTTCCAGTCAGGAATCCGACCCTGCAGTTTGTTGGTTTCATTAATATTCACCCTGTATTAGTCTTCTAGTGGATAATGTCGGAAGCCCTATGAGACTGTTCGCAGACGATGCTATGATCTATAAGAAGGAAGCAACACCAAAAAGAACGAAGATTGGGATTTAACGTCCCGTCGACATCGAGGTCATTAGAGTCAGAGTATGGGATCGGACTGTTTTCAAGGAGTGGGACGGAAATCTGCCACTTCCTTTAAGGGGAACAATCGCGACGTTTGCCTGAAGCAGTTTAGGGATATGACGGAAAACCTCAATCTAGATGGCCGGAAGCGCATTTGAACGGTTGTCGTCCCCAATGCGAGTCGAGTGTGCTAACCACCGCGCAGTCTTGCTTGGTGGCAGCGCCAGAGGTCGTAGCAAACTACGGGAAGACCTGTACAGCACTGAAGTTTGGCAGTTGACCCTGAACGTAAATAAATGTAACATACTGAGCACAAATAGCAGAAGAAATTACATTATAGGTGACGGATCACTAGAAACAGCAACTACAGTAAAATACCAATGAGTAATCAAGCGGAGCTACCTAAAATGGAAAGACTACCACAAATAATAGGAAAAGGAGATCCCACGCTAAGATTTACTGGGAGAATCTTAACGAAAAGTAATTGAGCCACGAAAGAAATTGCTTACAAAACACTTATTCGGCCGATTGTTGGGCAGTTCTCATCAGACTGGGACTCTTACCATGTTGGTTTCATCGAAGAAATACGCAAAATCCAACGAAGAGCGCCGCCTTTCGCCACGGGGTCGTTTCGTCGGCGCGAGAGCTTTACGAAAATGCTCAACAAACTCTGCTGGTACACGCTACAAGAGAAGGGTTGTGTATAACGGGGTGGGCTACACCTAAAATTCCAAGACGGTACATTCTTTGAATAGCTGGACAACATGTTACTTCCTCCCTCATCCGTCTCGAAAATGACCACAGCGAGTAATTCCGCGAAATTAGAAGTAATAGTGGTATACGGAGAATCATTCTTGCCACGCGCCGTTCGCAAATGAAATAGGGAAAACAGGGGGGGGGGGGTATCTAAAGAATCTAAGACTTAACAATTAAACGAGATGTAACCAAGAGGGCATTTTGAACTGTGTTCTCACCTTCGTCGGTGCCATACACACATAACGGAAAGCAACAAGCCGCTGTGAACGTCAGACGAACGGCATGCTCTCAGTCTATGTCGGGACCACAAGAGGAATTCGATCCCGAGGACAACTACACAATACTCGACAGTTGTGAGTAATCGTCTGATCTCCTGTAGTTAACCTCTACAAACATCTTGTACCGTCATTCGTCACATCACTTGTCATACAAGACTCTTCTTTTACTTTTTTTTCTTACATGACTGTACATCTATTTCTACCGTAACTTTGCTACAGATCTGGATTCTTGAAACGTAAGATTTTCGGAGCATGAAAGCTTATTCCAGAGGTCGGTCTGTAGATGCGGTGGAAGAAAACCAAGGACTTCTAACCGACCAGTTGAACGTGATTCCGATGTAAAAATACCGAGTTACAGCTTTTTTGGAACACGAGTCTTTTTTCCTCCTCTTTCTCCTTTTTCACCGTGCTAAATACACGTGAACAGGACTGGAAAACATCGTTTCGACACCTTCTAACGTAAAGGACAGTTCCCCCGCTCATAAAAAGGTAAACAAATCTTGTTGTTATGTAAGGCCGTAACCAAGGGCTACAGTCTCCTTTAACACATAAAAAGTGCACAAATTTAAATACATTTTAGACCCGATACAGGTCACACGCATATATCAGTTATTGCTAGAGACGGGACGAATTCGAGAAATGTAAAGGTAACGTCGGTGTACCCCATGTGCTATACGGCCTTCAGTACACACAGTATATATAAATGAACCAGCAGATGACGTCGGATGCTCCGTTAGGCATTTCGCCGACGACGTTGTCGTGTATGAGAACGTTGCAATGCCAGAAGACTATGACGAAATTCAGAAAGCTCTGCATAGGATAAACGATTGGTGCAGGAACTGGCAGTTGACACAGAGCGTGACTAAATATAACGTCCTGTGCGTAAATAGGTGAAGAGATCCACTCCTGTTCGATTATCTTATCGCCAATACGTCAGTCGAAATGGTAACGACCATAAAACACCCAGTAGTCAACTTTCCGAAGCGACTAAACGGGGTGTGAGAAGATCCAACTAGATTAGTGAGCAAAACTTATGGACAAAACTAAATTTGAATGATGTCTCACTGGTAAGTAACACTGTTCGATGAAACTTGAACTAAATATAGAAAAAACTGCTGCAGTATAATACAGTACAGTTGACTACGTCCGCAGCTCTTGGTCTAGTGGCTAGCTTTGCTACCTCTGGATCACGGGGCACCGGGTTCGATACCCGGCCGGCTTGGAGATTTTTCCCTGCCCCGGGGACTGCGTGTTTGTGTTGTCCTCATCATTTCATCATAATTTGTGACAGTGGCTAGACTGATCTGTGAAAAAATTGGACCTTGTAATAATTGGGACTTTGTACGGGCGCTGATGACCGCGGAGTTGAGCACCCCACAAACCAAATATTATCATACAGGAGCCAACTGAAATAAATGCGCAGTAAGACGAAATGACAGCTCTATTGAAAGACAACAATTACACTGAATTCATCGCGGTTCATGGCGTCCAATACACATTGCAAAAGACAGACAGATAGTTCTTAATAGTGTGTGTCATTACCAAGGACGGCAATGAATGCTCTGCAGCGTGCTTCCATACTGGCCAAAAATTTGGTAAGAGCTTCTTGTGATAGGGCGTGACATTCCTGACTGACACTGGCCACAAATTTGGTAAGGGGTTCTTGTGATAGGGCGTCACATTCCTCCACCAGCGAGACTGACATGGACGTGCTGCAGAACGTCTCCCCAATGCACAAGACGCGTACTCCATGGTATTTAAGACAGGGGAGCAGGCAGGCCACGCCATTCGCTGGACATATCCTCTCGTTCCAAGAGCTGCTCCACTTGCACTGTTCGACGCGGTTATGCATTGTCTTCCACAGAAATAAACGCCGAATGCACCACTGAAAAGACGCACGTGGGGAAGAAGTACAGTGTCGTAATAAGGTTAACTGGTAAGTGTACAGCATACCAAGATTTGGAGGTTAGCACAGCCACACAACATTATGCCTCTCCACACCAAAACACCTGGCCCACCATCTTTGAAATGTTTCACCCATCTCCTAACATTACTGGCGCCCAACAATACCAGTATAGAGTAAAAACTATAGAGGAATACATCCAGCAAATAATTAAGGAAGTAGGTTGCAAGTGCTACTATGACATGAAAAGATTAGCACAGGATAGGAATTTGTGGCGAGCCTCATCAGACCAATAACAAGACTGATGACTCAAGAAAAAAATATTTATTTACGTGTGGTTACAAGTTTCTAGATGTGCTGATCAATTATATCGAATAACTTTTTTTGAAAGTGTCTGCAGAAATACAACGATGATGAGAATTTAGTAATTACGTCTGAGATTTCTCTGACGAACAAAGTGATTGTTATGGTGGTAAAATTGCTAATGTAAGTTCCAGTAACTCTGACAACGACGTACGAACAGGTAACATTCTTTCACAGTACGCAGCAGGTTGTGCGGCAAGGTGAAAGCGCTCAGCAGAATAAAACTATGCGCTAAACCGGCTCTGAACATGGAACCTCCGGTTTTCGGGGCCGGCGCACCAGGTCCTACTGCCGAAGACACGCAACGCCTTTATGCAAAGCCTCGCTTGCTGAAAACTGTAGGGCCCAGTGCTGCACGTACAACAGGAGGGGCAAAACTGCTTTCTCTGGTGAACCGATTGGCGTTAACTGGCGATAGCCATAGCATAAATCTTACATTATCATAAATGTACTTTTCGCAATATCAGTGTATCTATGTTGTTGTTACATTTACACTCTGTGATTAAAAGTATCCGGACACCCCCAAAAACATACGTTTTTCATATTAGATGCATTGTGCTGCCACCTACTGCCAGGAACTCCATGTCAGCGATCTCAGTAGTCATTAGACACTGTGAGAGAAGCAGAAGGGGGCGCTCTGCGGAACTCACGGACTTTGAACGTGGTCAGGTGATTGGGTGTCACTTCCGTCATACGTTCAAATGGTTCAAATAACTCTGAGCACTATGGGACTTAACATCTATGGTCATCAGTCCCCTAGAACTTAGAACTACTTAAACCTAACTAACCTAAGGACAGCACACAACACCCAGTCATTACGAGGCAGAGAAAATCCCTGACCCCGCCGGGAATCGAACCCGGGATCGTCATACGTCTTCCACACTCCTAAACATCCCCATTTCCACTGTTTCCTATGTGATAGTGGAAACGTGAGGGGACACGTACAGCACTAAACCGTACAGGCCGACCTCGTCTGTTGATGACAGAGACCGCCGACAGTTGAAGAGGGTCGTAACGTGTAATAGGCACACATCTATCCAGACCATCACACAGGAATTCCAAACTATATCAGGATCCACTGTTAAGTACTACGACAGTTACGCAGGAGGTGAGAAAACTTGGATTTCATTGTCGAGCGGCTGCACATCACGCCGGTAAATGCCCAACGACGCCTCGCTTGGTGTAAGAAGTGTAAACACTTGACGATTGAACAGTGGAAAAACGTTCTGTGGAGTGACAAATCACGGTACACAATGTGGCGATCCGAAGGCAGGGTGTGGGCATGGCAAATGCCCGGTGAACGCTATCTGCCAGCGTGTGTACTGCCAAAAATAAAAGTCGGAGGCGGTGGTGTTATGATGTGGTCGTGTTTTCCATGGAGGGGGCTTGCAACCCTTGTTGTTTTGCGTGGCACTATCACAACACCGGCCTACATTGATATTTTAAGCACCTTCTTGCTTCCCACTGTTGATTAACAATTCGGGGACGGCGACTGCATCTTTCAACATGACGAGCACTTATTCATAGTGTACGGCCTGCGGTGGAGTGGTTACACGGCAATAACATCCCTGTAAAGGACTGTCCCGCACGGAGTCCTGACCTGAATCCTATAGAACACCTTTGGGATGTTTTGGAACGTCAACTTTTTTCATACCAGGCCTCACCGACCGACATCGATACCTCTCCCCAGTGCAGCACTCCGTGAAGAATGGGCTGCCATTACGCAAGAAACCTTCCAGCACCTGTCTGAACGTATGCCTGCGAGAGTGGAAGCTGTCATCAAGGCTAAGGGTAGGCCAACACCACAAAGAATTCCAGCATTACCGATGGAGGGCGCCACGAACTTGTAAGTCATTTTCAGCCAGGTGTCCGGATACTTTTGATCACATAGTGTATGTCAGTTGCATTATTATTAATATTCATATCATTACTATACCTAATATTACACGAATAATGTTTACAGTACACTATAAAGGGTAAGTCAAGTAAGACGTAACACCCCTTTTATTTCCTGATTGGTTTCAGATCTGGAAACGAGGTTTTCTGAACGGTTCAAATGGCTCTAATCATCTTAACATCTGAGGTCATCAGTCCCCTAGACTTAGAACTAATTAAACCTAACTAACCTAAGGACATCACACACATCCATGCCCGAGGCAGGATTCGAACCTGCGACCGTAGCAGCCGCGTAGTTCCGGACTGAAGCGCCTAGAACCGCTCGACCACAGAACGAGGTTTTCTGCAGCTGATAGTATGCTTATGGGTACTAATGTTTTGCATGGGTTATGCTCTGAATTCTGTTGTCAACCAGAGACAAGAAATTTTAAACATTCTTATTGGCTGAAGTCCAACAACTGTGCGTTAACTTAATTAAAGAATGTATGTGTAGCCACCTCGGTTGCATAAAATTGTTGTTGAAAGTATTTGGTTCTTTTTAAGTTCAGATAACACTTCACATTGTTTATTGAAATTAATTGCTATACCTGTTTGAGAATTTTCATTTTCAAGTCTTTCTATTTCGTCACAGCCTTAGATTGAAACAAGAATTTTTTTTCTTGGTACCGCATACTTTTCGCAGCTGCAATCAATAGCTCTTGGAGAGAGAGTTACAGTGATATAAAGCTAGTTAGTATTGACGTTGAAACCTTTGCCAAAAGAATCCTAGAAATGCATTAAAACTGGAAAGCAGTACAGCCAGAGCCGGTTCTTGCAGTGCAAACATCGCCAAGCAGAGTTACCTCTCATGCCAGGCTCCGTCGCTATAAGCCGATGCAGAAAGGCAACCCTACGCAACCAAGATAAAATTTCATTTCCCTTACGACGCAGATACAGGGTCAGCTATGATTTTTGTTTATGGAACTACTTCCGTCGCGTCAGATGTGGGTTAGGAAAATTATTTCAACTGTGCGTACGTTTCCAGGGTTTTGTTCGGTAGTTTCCCATTGGTGTATATATTTGCATGCAATAAATATTGAAGCAGAAATGACTTGGTGCTAGACAACACAGTTACTGCTGGTTCTGTAGTGTAGACAAGCAAGCAGTCGGAAGGTTTGATAGAACGACGTTGCCTGGCACGAGGGTGTTTACAACGCAATATCCGCTTTCAGCCGACTTGCTTTTCAGTTCTAGAATATTTTTTGGATTCCTTTCCGACGAGTTTCAGCTGCAAAATAAACAAGCATTGTATCACTGTATTTGTCTTTTCAAGCGCTTTCGGATGCCATTAAAAATGACATCATTCTATTTAAAGAACCATACTTGCTTAAAGATGTAGATCCATGCAAGAGTTAAGATTCCTTATTACATACCATAGTGCGTGCCCCTTAGTGTACTATCACTTGCCAAAAACCTCGTTTTGATATCTAAAACTGTTCATGAAATAAAATGGACGTTACTTCTCACGTGACTCGCCCTGTATAATGATATTTGGAAGAAAAGTTTATAAGAGACTGCTAAGTTACGTGTAATATGCTTGCTAGGTGGAATAAATGCACAAATAAAATAAATCCGTGAGGTCACACTGATTTAATGCGCTGCTTAGATTTATACGTATAAATTTTCGCAGATTTGCTACGTTTTCTCGTTTCTTTTCGTAACGAGTCGTATTCAAAAAATAAAGGAAGTTCTGTAAATTCACGCGTTATATTAGTCGGATTCACGGATTTTTTCGTTGATGTGTTGATAAAAATATGAGGTATCTGTACAGTGTTATCTGTTCGATATTTACTCTATTATTAGCTGCACAAAAGATTACATTTCTTTTTATAGCATCGGGAGTTCTTCATTTTGTTCAAAATGGGCCGGATAATGAGTATTAAATTTTGCTATAAGGACGAAATAAAATTTTGCATTTGTTAAATACAGTTTTTAGCGAGTCAGAGTCCGCTATGAGTAAAACAGGGCCTTACGATCGGCATAAGCGCTTCTAAGAAGGCACGAAGCCACTGAAGATGAGAAGCGCCCTGGACGCCACAGCAGTTCGTAAACGATGAAATCTTGGAAAAACTGAAAGAAATGGCTATGAATTATCGAATTACAATCTGAGAAGTCGCTCATGATGTTGCCATATGAGGTGACTCTTGTCTAAACGGTTTCTGCTGTTTTGGGTATAAAACGTGTGACAGCAAAATTTGTTCTAAAATTGTTGAATTTCGAGAAAACCAGCGGGGAACGCAAGTTGCTCAGGAATCGGTAGATGAAGCCAAGAGCGATCCAGAAACACTGAAACCTGTCAGACGAGTGACGAACTACGGATTCACGGATGTGACATCGAAACTAAGGTGCAGTCGACCCAGCGGAAGAATTCTGGACCGCCAGGACCGGAAAGAGCAGTCAAATGTGAAGATTACGGGCACTGTGTTCATCCATTTTACCAGCATAGTGCACCGTGCGTCCTTGCATTAAGAACTAATGAGCAATAAGGATTATTATGTAGAAGTTCAATACCGTCTATGTGAAGTTACCTGAAAACAAAAATAACACCTGGATTTGCTGTAGAACATTCAAGGTTCTCACACCAGGATGCTGCACCTATTCGTCACACTACGTTGCTTGTTCGTGAATTTTTGGCTAAAACCAAAACTGTAATCGTGCCCAACCTCCATATTCAGCAGATATGGTCCCATGCAACTTTCTTCTATTCGCAAAAAATAAAGAAAACGTGAAAAGGCGGTTATTCTACAAGCATAGACGAGAATAAAAAATAATCGCTGAGAGAGCTGAAAGCTATCCCAAAGAGTTTCCAGAAGTGTTCCGCGAATTGGAAAAGGCGCTCGCATAAGTGTATCGTATCTGATGGGGACTGTTTTGAAGGGGATGACATTGATGCAGACGAGTAACGAAACAAGAATTCCCGTTATTCATTGATCACACTTGGTACATCATGACTGATCGCCGAGATGCTTATTCTGTCACCCTGGATAGAAAATTAACAGCCGTCCGCTCCGGATATGGACGGGAAAAGTATTTTATTTCCTCCGTTCCTCATTGTTTCTCCTATATGGGCACACACAAAAAGCAGCAGTCTTCTTCTATTGTCTTTATCCCGTATCGCCACGGGGTTTGCATGATGAGTTTCGAATTTGGCACTGTTAATGCCAGAAGCTGCCCGGATGCCCTAACGTCTGCGAGCGTTTTCTGAATGTTTAAGTCAATTTGCAACCATCTTGCATACTGTATCCACATATCCCGCTTAATGTACCTACAAAAATACATCATTGTTCAAGGTATGGGACGACATAAACATTAAGCACAAGGCCAGACGCTGCGTGGTACAGCCGGGTTTCTCTGCTGTTAGGAGAGAAAAATAATCGTTCGTGAAGGACACACATGAAGGATATACCTGGCCTAACTGAAGTCAGATACATGACAATACACAAAAATTACGAGTACAGAATTGTTTATTCCCCTAATTTTGAAAATTCAGTATGGCATGAATTCACTATGGGTTGCAATAAAAAGCCGCTACGCTTTGTGTATCGTGGATTCTATGCAGTTCGGGTACGTGGTGTAGGGTGGGTGGAGTGGGGAGACAAATATGTTATTGAGGAGAAATTTCTGTTTATGTTCCTTGTACGCGAACCTTGAGTTAATAAAATACCCTATATGCTCCGTATCTTATTTTATTACAATTCTCGGGGTCGACCTACTTTTCAGAGCTAAAGTGTGGGAAGTATGATGGCTATCAAGAGCATTAGCATGTGCGACAGTTCCTGCCACAATAATGGTAGTTAATCTTGCATCTTTGTGATGTGAGGTAGGCTTTTTCTTAGCAGCCTCGACGTATCTTCTTGCTACACGAAACAGCTGGGCGCCGCGCGGGATTAGCCGAGCGGTCTGAGGCGTTGCAGTGATGGACTGTGCGGCTGGTCCCGGCGAAGGTTCGAGTCCTCCCTCGGCCATGGGTGTGTATGTTTGTCCTTAGAATAATTTAGGTTAAGTAGTGTGTAAGCTTAGGGACTGATGACCTTAGCAGTTAAGTCCCATAAGATTTCACACACGTTTGAACATTTTGAAACAGCTGGGCCTGTATGACAACCCGGCAATAGCGGACGGCAGTCGCCTTCCCTCTCAATTTTAGGCGCATTTCTCTGATACTCTCGCAGAAAAGTTCGACATCAACAAACGTAACGACCGTAGTAGAGAACGAATATGACATGTGGCGGGATTTCCAGTTTTAGTGGTCATTTTGAACGGCAGTTGTGGGTGAACGAGAAAGAGCATTGGTTTCTGAAAAGAAAGGTTACTTTCCGATAGCACTCGTATTACTCGTATTACGTTTATTGCAACACAGGTGAAGCTCTTTTGCGCTGGATATCACTTGTGTTCCCCTTTTTCCTGACTGCGTCAATCGCAGATGGCATCGTTGGGGATATAGGCCTGGTGAAGCCTGGCACCATTTTCTCGCCCACTGATCTTCATTTCTCTGGAAAAATCCAAAAAAACGTAAAACGGTACCTCACAGAGAGATGGTCAGTTCCACGTTACATAAAAGTGTCCGGATACTTTTGATCAGATTGCGTGTGCTGTTTCGGACCGGTTGCAATCTCAGGCGGCAGAACTTTGTGAAGAAGGAATTCGTGAACTTGTTAAGACAAGGTTACCAGACAGTGGTACGCATACAACTGGTGGTGCACAAGAACATTGCAGGTGGTCCGCGTGCAAAAATACAAAATTTTCATCGACATCACTAGCGAAAGTTCAGTGGGAGATGCTTTCAAAAGGAAAATTGTGCTTTCTTTCTGGACGGGAATAAAAACTGAGTACTCTTCTCTTTTCAAACAAGTAATCCTATTTTTCGTGCCGTTTGTTACCACTTACATCTGTGTAAGTGTCATTACACAGTTCTTGTAGATTAAAAATAAATGCAGAAACAGAAATAATGTAGAAGAAGACTGGAGAGATAAGTTCAGCTCAATCTATGCAGACTTTGAAGCACTGATTAAAGGTAAACAACAGCATGCTTCTAAATGAAACATGTAGATGTTCTACATTTAAAATTTACTAATTACTGATTTTGAAGTCTGATTTGCTATACTCCCTATTCAGTTTATTATTCTTTTGCACAACTGCTTTATATTATTTGTGACGTAAAAGTTTAATAAGTATTTTAAATGTGACTCCTCTCTTTGTCGTTGATTATTTGTATCAGAACTGGTTTAATGTAATTTCATATTATTTTTTACAAATAAGTGTCACAGGTGAACGTGAACGAATCTGTAAATTGGTGCTCCAACGAAACCTTCTTGTGTATGTCTCTTTTATAACAACATAGTAACTGGTTAGCACAATGCAAAAATCATATTTTTGTAAATCCTCGTCCCCAGTTTTGTAAAGGCTCGTCGCTACTGCTGTGGAGACCGAGTTTCCACTGTTGTTACGGCAGGCCGAGTCTGTGAGTTCGTGAAATGGCTGCAGGTGCAGTACACCGCTAAGACAATTTCTCCGTGCCACTATGCCCCAGAGTTAGGTAACAGGAGAGGAGAACGAAGGTTCTCCAACACTTCCTTCAAATTAGTAACTAAGTCACACAAGTGTTTACTTATCTTCGTGACATTGCTTGTAATATAACAAAAAACGGGCCCTCAATGGCTAAGTGCAATAATTTAAAAGAACTGTCTGTTCACTTCTAAGAGTTCACTAAACGAAGTTCCCTGTCTAAGTCAACTTTGGACGATGATCTATAACCAGGTGGGCGAGAGCTGCTCCCCTATCTTCCGACAAGGCTTCTGTCCGTTGTCGTCCGGTCATTGGCGGATTGTACTCGCCCGGCAATTGGCCGAGGCGAAGCCGATATCTTCATCCTCAGCGCCGCCCACGGCGTTGGTGGAACTCGCGCAAGTGGCGAGTCTCTATGGCTCTGGCACCAGCTCGCATCTTTGCGCCTGTGGTGCTTTTGCCCTGGCTGTGTCGTGTTCCGACGATGCAGCACATGTGTTTGTTGCCAAGCACTGAGTAGTATGGCGAAAGTCATTCCCCACCACGTGCCGTTCCTGAATGCTACGGCAGAACTTTCCGCACCACCATCTTCCCTTTCCCCCTCTCCCCCACCATTGGGTTCGTAAAAAGTGAACAAACTACAATAGTACGACAGAATTTCTAAAAATGTCAAGTGGTACGCAGCGACAAAAATTCTGGGTATCCTTGTGTTTAGAGATAGTGCTGATGCTTAAATGTGAACGGTGATTATGTAGGGAAGCGATATTAAAAATATAATGTTAACATTTTCCAGTACATGTACTTTACCTATTCCAGTATTTTATTTATAGCCTATACAATTAATGCCAAATAAACAAGTACACGCACACACGCTAACGGCGTTCTGTGAGCGGGCTATAATTCTTGGCAACAAGCCAGTTGGCGTACGTGACCAGGGCGCTCTTCTGCAGGGCCGCCGTTACGTAAACAGCCTGTCTGGGCCCACGCAGCGACCTGCCGGAGCGGTCCGCCTTTGTATGTTATCGCAAAAAGCTAAGGGCATGCCTTTCGCCTTCCCTCAGAGTGCTCGTCAGTATCCCTGGCTGTTGGCCCACCACCAACCATCGTCCATTTCCCATGTTAAGCGTTTGCCAGGTACCCAGACCTTGCTTAACTGGTTCCCCAGCATTCCCCAATCCTGAAGGCGAGTTTAGGCGTTCTCTCTCTCTCTCTCTCTCTCTCTGTCTCTCTCTCTCTCCGCTGTATGCTTGGCTTGCGACCTTTCCTCCACCAAGATACAGCTCCTAATCGAAGACCACAGCGTCTTGGTGTTTTTAAGCAAAATATCACATCGACCTTCACACTGTCCCATTAGAATGCTATCGAGCCTAGGGGAAAATAAGCGCACAACTATAGGAGTACATCAAAGTCGTCAGTAGTTACATAATTTTGGAATATGCGTTATGCCTGGTTACTATATCATTTCTAGAGCCCAAAAATAGTATCTGTGGAATTCAACTTGGATTTCGTAAACAACGATCGTGTGAAACCCAACTCGCTCTGTTCGTCGACGAGACCGAGACGCCAACAGATACCGGCGCTAAGGTTTATGCCATGTTCATTGGCTTGTAAAGAACAGAATAAAAGCGTATGGAGTATCAGACCTGCTTTCTGATTCGATTCATGAGTTCCCAGCAAAAAGAACCTAGCATGCTATTCTTAACGGGGAGTAATCTTCAGACGTAAGAGGAACTTTGGGAATACTCCAAGGGGGTATTATAAGACCATTGCTGTTCACAATGTACACGTCCTGATAAAAGAAAGTTAATCACTCGGAAGACGTGGTCGGAATTCAATGTAACTGCGTACGTGTATGTAAATGATTAGAGTAGTAATGTTCTGTGACAGTCAGAAGCACCTCATTGTGGTCTACATTTGACCAGCTGGTCGTGTCGTTCAATACCCAAATTTTTTGGGTATTCGGATGTGACAGTGGCCCGATGTTTTACTGCGTGGGAACGTGAGGACAGGAATCTCTTCATGGTTCCGGTCGACCACGTCTGACCACCACATGGGAGTGTCGCCGTATCGTACATCGTAACCCCTCCACATCTGCGCCTACCATACGAGAAGGCGCGGCATTGTGCGTCATCCGGCAACATTGGGCGGAGTCTATCAGCTACGGGAAGAATGAATTACTTTAACACCACACACGAACGGTTGCGTTAAGAGTGTTGCCGTGACCGGGAAGCGTGGACTGCTGATGAATGTCGCACTGTGTTCAGCGATGACTCACTGTTCTAGACTACACTCGACGACCATTGCCGGCGAGTATGGTGGCGACCTAGGGAGAGGTTCCAATCTTACAACGTTTTGGAGATGCACAGCAGTGTTACTTCTGGCGACACAGTGTGGAGGGCCATCGGGCGTAGCTTCAGGTAACGGCTGGTAGCGATTAAGGGAACACTGAAGTCACAACTGTACGTCACGGACATCAGGTGTTGTTATAACCAGGAATAACACAATAACCGCGTCAGTCTGGTCTATTAAATCACAAATCACTTTTTAACAATTATGTTAGCCAAGCGTCTACCCAGGCTCACACTCAGAAGTAATGCATAATTAAAGTTTGGTTATACCAATGTCCAAATGTGCATAGTGGGGTGCACGTCCCGTAATTATTCCCCAGTCTAGTGAAGTTCAGTCTCTCCAAGTGAAGTCGCTAGATTTCCGCCGAGCAGCCAGGTAACCTCGAGTGGTGCGGCGAGTCATCCACAAGCAGCTGGAACACGGCGTACTGCACTTCCCGATGAAAACTGTCGTTTGCGGCGGCGGCCGGGTTTATATAAGGCGTGCTAGTTAATGGAAAAACCAATCGCAATGTTTCCTGGCGTAGCCAATTGCTGTGTGCTGACAAACGCGCGCGCGCGAAGGCGGCCAGCGATGGTAGCCGCGAGCCGCCCGGAGAAGTGCGGCCAGCGATGTATTTCTCGGCCACGTAAGGGAGCGTGCGTGTGAAGACGGCCAGCGATGGAAGCAGCGGGCCGCCCAGAGAAGTGCGGCCAGGGATGTATTTGGCGGCCGCGTACTGGAGCGCGTTGTTCGGTGTTTGTTAGAAGTGGTGTATACCACAGGTGTCCTCATGTGTTACCCTTCATGCGAGTGTGTCATGGTGCTACTTTTCAGCAGGACAATGTTCATGCACATAGGGCACGTGTGTCTATCAATGTGTGCATGATGTTGAGGGACTCTAGTGGCCACAAAGGTTCCCAGAACTGTCCGTGATAGAACATGCCTGTGACCAGCTCGAACGTCAGCTCCGTCCCAGCGTGAATGTCCAGGGTATCAAAGACTATTTACATTAGTTGTGAGTCAGCTTGCCTCAGGAGAGGATACAACGGCTTTGACGCAGTTCCCAACCGAATCAGTGCATACATCCACATCAGAAGGGTTGCAACGCAATACTGGTAAGTGGACTCATAGCCCCCAGCTATTTCTTTTTAACTTTGACTGTTTTTTTAATTTTTTTGTTTCCTGCTCCTCTCCTGAGTGAATCATGTTTTCTTGTCAGGCAGTGTACATAAATCATCTAGTTAAGAACGTTGAAGCTACAAGAGGTTGTTGGCGGATGATGTTATTTTGTAGAGAATTCGCAACGATAGAACATTCTTTTGAATGCATGGGTCATGCAGAGGATCGATTCTTGGTGCTGGCATTGGCATTTGACCCTCAACAGAAACAAATGCGATGTATCCCGCATATATAAGCGAACAGACCCGTTATTCTATCACTTCAGGGCATGCGAACAATCAGCCGCATCTATAAAATATCAAGGAGTATGTGTATGTAGCGAATTAAAGCGGAATGACCACGCAAAAATGATCGTACGAAAGGCAGATGCGACACTGGGATGCATCGGTAGAATCCTCAGGGAGTGTGTTCCACCCCCGGAGAAAGTTGTTTAAAAAGCTGTTTTAGCCGATACTTGAGTATTAGTCGTAAGTCTTTGACCTTTACCAGATGGAGAAAATAAAGAAGATACTACAAAGAGCAGAACGTTTCATCAAAAGTTCATATAGTAAGAGCGAAAGCGTCACTGAGATGCTCATCCAACTCCAGTGACAGATGATGCATGAGAGATGTCGTGCACCACTGTTCCGTTTACTGTTAAAATTCAGAGGTCACTCTTACCAAGAAGGATCAATCAGTACACTGAGCTGGCAAAAGTCGTGGGATGCCTCCTAATATCGTGTCAACCTCCTTTTGCCTGGCGCAGTGCAGTAACTCGACGTGGCGTGGACTCAGCAAGTCATTCGAAGCTCCTGCAGAAATATTGAGCCATGCTGCTTCTACAGCCGTCCACAACTGCGATAGTGTTGCCGGTGCAGGATTTTGTGCACGAACTGACCTCTCGATTGTGTCCCATAAATGCTCGATGTGATTCATGTCGGACTTTCTGGGAGGCCGGATCATTCGCTCGAATGTTCTTCGAATCAATCGCGAAAAATTGTGGCCTGTGACATGGTGCATAGGCATCCATAAATATTCGTTGAATGGCTGAAAATGGTCTCCAAGTAGCCTAATATAACCACTTACAATCTATGATCGGTTCAGTTGGACCAGAGGACCCAATCCATTCCATGTAAACACAGCCGACATCACTTTGGAACCCCGACCAGTTTGCACAGTGCGTTGTTGAGAATTTGGTTCCATGGCTTCGTGAGGTCTGCACCACACTCCGATCCTACCATCAGCTCTTACCAACCGAAACAAGGAATCGTCCGACTAGAGCACGGTTTTCCAGTCGTCTGGCGTCCAACCTGTATGATCACGAGCCCAGGAGGGGCGATGCAGGCGATGTCGTGCTGTTAGCAAAGCCACTCGGCTCGATCGTCTACTGGCATAGCCCACTAACACCACGTTTCGGCGCACTGCCCTAAGCCATATGTTCGTCGTACGTCCCACATTGATTACTGCGGGTGTGTCACACAATGTTGATTATCTGTTGGCACTGACAACTCTACCCAAACCCCACTGCCTTCGGTCGTGACGTGACGTGAAGGCCGCCGGCCACTGTGTTGTCTGTGGTGAGAGGTAATGCCTGAAATCTGGTATTCTCGGCACACTGTTGACACAGTGGATCTCAGAATATTGAATTGTCTAACGATTTCCGAAATGGAATGTCCATGCGTATAGCTCCAGCTATC
This sequence comes from Schistocerca piceifrons, assembly GCF_021461385.2. Taxonomy (NCBI): domain Eukaryota; kingdom Metazoa; phylum Arthropoda; class Insecta; order Orthoptera; family Acrididae; genus Schistocerca; species Schistocerca piceifrons. The sequence continues at coordinate 540,868,291 of NC_060138.1, read as the reverse complement.
AAACCGCGTTCGAAGTCTGTTTATTCCCCTATGTGACCATAATCAGGTCGGAAACGTTTTCACATGAACCACCTGAGAACAAACGACAGCTCGGCCAGTGCACTTTCCTTTTACACCGTACGTACACGATATTACCACCATCTGTATTGTGCATATCTCATAACTTTTGTCATCTGAGTGTATACTGCTCCCTCTTAGTATATCTCGGGAAAATACTGTGAAGATAAAATCAGAGACATTTGAGCTCTCCTAGGTTTATCAGCAAACGTTTTCCACAGTACCATTTGCGGTTGGAATGGGAACAGTAGTAAATTTTAGTGATACACGAACCTAAGGTAGCTTGCAGAGTACAAATGAAGATGTAGATTTGTATCATTTCCGTCATTCACATATCATCTCATTCGCATCTCTTCCGTTACATAAGCGGTGTTTCCGATAGTGAGAATCCTCTTATATAAGATTGGGCATTGAAAGCCGGCCAAGAGTTCGCGGAAGGTCAATTGTTACGAGACACTACGATCGATGCATATCAAGCTGAAGAGGGAAGCTACAGTCCTTGACTTCGTTAGCGGACTGGGCAGAACAGGAAGTCGGACTCAGTGTTATTTGACTAGACTACAGATAACTCAGATACGTATTCCTGCGACGTTGTCCAACAGGAAAATCAGTTTCCTATCGTCTAAATTTCCTGCATTGCAGACAGCAAAGGTTCTATTCAACTGGTACGTTTAATTAACCTCGTTAACGAAGGTTTAAGGGGATGAAAATATGAAACTTTTTAATTTGTTATGATGGTTTGTGTGAATAAGAGCCAAATCCAAATTTAAAGGTCTTAATATCAGTTTAAGTGGCAGATTCAAACACGCACACTTTTTCTCTGTGACTTCTCTCGCGACGTTCTTTGCAGTCGTAAGCCTAGGGATGCCATTTTTCGTTGCTTTGAACTTTCAGCTATTGGGTAAACTGTTGTCTTGTATTCAGTTTTTTCCTATAGCAATGACGTAACAAGTGCGTTTATTGATCAAAGCAAAGAAATGCCGAGATCTATCTTCAAAGTTTACAAGGAAAGATATGGAGGATGTGAAAGAAAGCAAATAAGATATATAAGTATTATAAGTACACGAGACGTTTATAGTCATTTATCTAGTGACAGTTTGTAAATTTTAGGTTAGGTGACACTATTTCCTTAGTAAGCACAGAAACAAATGGAAGTGCCTCCGCTCACAGCTCGTCCAGAATATAACTTTTTCAGCATTCGTAGTAATGGTGCAGACCACTCTGAAACCAGTGGCAAAAATGTTATGTTGGATATTAATATACTTTCAGAAACTAAGTTCGTTGTTAGTAATGAGTACCTAGCATGAATGAAGTACTGATACCTCACTACTAGGGTTGGGATATTTTAAGGAAAAACACATGGAAGGTGGACCCCCATATTTCGTCACATGTTTCATGGAATACACTTTATTGCTTAACAACAATGTTAAAATTACAATTTAAAAAGCATTGTTAAATGAATAAAACGCTAACAATGATTTTTAAAAAATTGAACAGGCTCAATTCATTAATCACAAATTTCAACGTTTACGCCATTAAGAACAGGGCATGAAACCAGAAGTATTTCTTTCGTAACTACAACAAAGAAGTCACACTAACTAGTAGTGGCTGTACACGGGATCAACAAACAATTTCATCAGTAAAATGGAATACAATGACAGCCACTAACTGTACTAACAATTTCCAAGCATGGCTAACACGTTAAAGAAGTGGATAATGTCCATCGCCGGCCGGTGTGGCCGAGGGGTTCTAGGCGCTTCAGTCTGGTTGCAGGTTCGAATCCTGCCTCGGGCATGGATGTGTGTGATGTCCTTAGGTTAGTTAGGTTTAAGTAGTTCTAAGTTCTAGGGGACTGATGACCTCAGATGTTGAGTCCCATAGTGCTCATAGCCATTTGAACCATTTGATAATGTCCATCTATAATACAGAAAGGGTAACAAGTCACGCCACTAATTGTGGCTGCTGAAAAGACTTAATGAAAATCCCTTAAGCAATAAAATACACAATCTCCCAAAATACAGGCGGAGCTGGGAAGACAAACAATTTAAATGTGACTACCAACTGGTACAAACCAGCACAAACATTGACAGTTACCCTTACATAAACATACAGTTGCCGAAAATACAAGATGAGCTGGGAGGACTACTGTTTAAATGTGACTTCCATCTGGTACACACCAGCAGAAACGTTGACAATGACCCTTAATAAAAATACAATTGCTCAAAATACAAGACAAGTTGGGAGGACACGCAATTTAAATGTGGCTCCCAGCTGGTACGACCAACAGAAACGATGACAATGACTCTTAATAGAAACTGCAGTTGTTCATAATACAAGGTAAGCTGAGAACTACAGCAGACAACTATCACAGCCAACAACGAACAAGCAGGCAAATTTTATAATGACTGTAGGTCAAAGGGAAGGTTCAACAGTTCATACTGATAAGTAAAAGGCCTTAAAACATAACGCACTCCAGAAGTAGCAATAAGGGTGCAAGATTTAAACGAGTAGTTGAAGAGCAGGTATAGTGAGAGGGAACTTCAGGCTTGCAGAATACACTTCAAACCCCATTAGCGTACTGAATTCACCAAACACCATTGGGTAATGATTCCCGATTAATCGGCTATTCTTCGCCGTGGCGAAGGATCAACTTCACTTAATTTGAGGCAGCACAGCCCAGACGTCGTGCGACGGCAGAAGTGCCGCCACAGCAAAAAGCGAACACGTCTCTGCTCCGGGCCCAGGGAACAGGAACGTGTCGTCCACTGCCAAAGCTACCCTGCCAACACACATCAATAGGGAACAGTAATCTGCGCAAATGAGGCTACAGAAGAGAATACCTAAGATGCTGAAAATCGACTTATCGTGTACATGTACAAGTTACAAGGTTAACACTGCTTGAAATTACTTGTAATTTAGAAGTCGAAATATCAGCGCCTGCGGATGCAATTATTAAGCCATACTCATCTACAAAGGGTGCTTTGCCTCCGACATAGTATATTACAAATATAATTTCGTCGAATCAGTTTATAACAGAGAATGAACGTACAGTTGTACGGAGAATGGCCTGCAACAACAAATTGTGATCAGTTACACTGACTGATGATCATACACACAATCATTCGGAGTCGCATTGATATATCAGGTCCTATTGCACATTAACACAAACGTGGCCTTACAACAAGTACCCAAAAAAATAGAAAACGACACTTAACTCCACTCAGACGGGAAGCAGCCAGACTTCCAGGATTCCAGCCGGAGTGTTATTGCCTCAAATCCGTATAAAAATGGTTCAAATGGCTCTGAGCACTATGGGACTCAACATCTGAGGTCATCAGTCCCCTAGAACTTAGAACTACTTAAACCTAACTAACCTAAGGACATCACACACATCCATGCCCGAGGCAGGATTCGAACCTGTGACCGTAGCGGTCGCGCGGTTCCAGACTGTAGCGCCTAGAACCGCTCGGCCACTCTGGCCGGCCCAATCCGTACAACCGGTCTTCGAGGTGCCGTAAAATTAAAGCTTGCAGAGCAGGCCGGGAACTTGTCGACCAGGTTACATGCGACGTCCGCTGCTCTTCGTGAAACTCGCTGCTATCAGTCCTTAAGCGAGCCGGCAATGCTTGCCTCCGACCGATTTAACGTTTCGCAGCTTCTCGAGGCCCGTACCGGACAGCCGAAGTCTGCCAAAAGCAACAACTTGCCTGTCACGTAGCCTCCAGCCAACTAACTGTACCAGGAGCCGCCAAATCAACAGCACACACCACTCTAGCTCGCGACTTATGATCGATATTGGCAACCCACGTAGTTCGTGGCGCTAGCGGAGTCCCATGCACCTAAGTTATAGCTGCCACGGCTCAAGTACAATAAAATTTGAACTCAGTTTTTGTACTCTAATGTACCTGTTCCCTGAAACTATTCATCACAGAACAATGAAACTCTAACAATCAATTGCCATAGTACATGCACATCAAGAGACATTCCTTTTTACCTTTCGAGCTGTACTATAAAAGACCGTACGACTTTTTCAGTTTCAAAGATTTGATAGAAAAAAGGTTATTAATAAAACATTTTTCAGAATAAAAATTTTAACATATTATTCTTGAAAAATGTGAACTTATTAACAAATAGTACACATGTAAGTGAAAAAAAATTTCAGTGTTCTGCTGTTAATACTTCCTGGGATAAAGTACGCTGAAAACGGTAAATTTAACATAACGGAGATAGAAGGTACCTTCTTCCCTTAATAAATGGTAACAACTTTCTGCCATAAACTGTAGAATATGTAACGGTTAGTTGGGTAAGGAAGTCCACCAACATAGCACCGGACATTTCCATGAACACTTTACCTAAAATTTCTTTTACTCATCTCATAACTAAATTTCTTCTTTGCTCATCATTCGATACACTAGGAGTTGATTTTTAATGCTTTAAACATTTTAGAGCTGTTACGTATGGGGTATTCACAAAAAATTTCTGCAAATTTTTGTTAGTAGAGACAGAAATATTTAACCACTATACCTGAAACCTACTTTCCGATTATCTAAATTAAACTAAATTTGTTCGATATTCGTAGCAGAAGCGGCATGCTTCCGCCCTGTGCCTGATCAACTACAATTTTTCCGTATGGTTATGTGTTTGACTATGGTTGTTATCGCGAACCATTCACAAAACGCGAGAGTTCGTAGTCTTGTTTTGATTTGTTCTCAGTACCCATGCCGAGTTATCTCTTGAAGTGAATATTCTTGATACATTCCAAACAGAATGGAATTGTGAAAGGAAAGGAATAAAATACAAAATCGTTGCACCCTCAGGTAGATTCGGTCTGGATGACTTACTATATAACTGGGAGGTCTTTTAACTGCGGTTTCACAACCAGTCTTGCGTCGAGCAGCGAACGTTTAACATATTTTGTTATTTAAGTTAACATTGTAAACACACTAGATAAACCAACAAATGACATGTAATACGTAGTGTTGGCAGAAGAGCCAACACTGTGTTTCTAGAGGAGGCCGAAATGCACGCGTTTAATTACACGCTGACTGGCGTGAGGTCTGGCACAGGACAATATCTTGAGAATTGCAAATAAAGAACGTAGATGATGTAATACTTAACTTTAATCCACAATTGTAGAACATCTCTCGTTACGGTACATGCTTCATAATATTAATTATCAATTGAATACGGCGCCTTGCTAGGTCGTAGCAAATGTAGCTGAAGGCTATGCTAACTATCGTCTCGGCAAATGAGAGCGTATTTGTCAGTGAACCATTGCTATGAACGTCGGCTGTACAACTGGGGCGAGTGCTAGTACGTCTCTCTAGACCTGCCGTGTGGTGGCGCTCGGTCTGCTATCACTGACAGTGGCGACACGCCGGTCCGACGTATACTAATGGACCGCGGCCGATTTAAAGGCTACCACCTAGCAAGTGTGGTGTCTGGCGGTAACACCACATAATAACTGTTTCGCCACATAAATACTTGACGTTGTGAACCAATATGCTCAGTTCCCAGTTGACCACGCGCTCTCAGCAACATGGCACATCTTATTAAAATGAAAGAGTAGAATCTTGCCATGCAAAGGTCCCATGCTGATTTGTCGGAAAAGTATTTCGTACGATTGAATTCAGTAAAATGTCGTGTGACTAGGGCCTCCCGTCGGGTAGACCGGTCGCCTGGTGCAAGTTTTTTGAGGTGACGCCACTTTGGCGATTGGCGTGTCGATGGGGATGAAATGATGATGAAGACAACACAAGACAACACCCAGTCCCTGAGTGGAGAAAATCTCCGACTCAGCCGGGAATCGAACCCGGGCCACTTTGCACAGCATTCAGCCGCACTGACAACTCGACTATCGAGGCGGACATTGAATTGAATAATTTGCCGCCACAATCGGGAATCTTGATAGTCCAAGTGCAGCTCCGACACTTACAACATATAGGGTGTTCCCTTTCCTGTTACGACTCCTAGTGGTTGTAAAGGGGACTTAGTAGATAAAGTTTCGATAAGGAGCCCATGTCCGGAAAAGTACCATTTGGATATAAAATAAGTTTGAAGATTGTATCACTATCAAACCTCACCGAGCGAGGTGGCGCAGTGGTTAGACACTGGACTCGCATTCGGAAGGACGACGGTTCAATCCCGCGTCCGGCAATCCTGATTTAGGTTTTCCGTGATTTCCATAAATCAATCCAGGCAAATGCCGGGATGGTTCCTCTGAAAGGGCACGGCCGACTTCCTTCCCCATCCTTCCCTAATCCGATGAGACCGATGACCACGCTGTCTGGTCTCCTTCCCCAAACCAACCATCCAACTATCAAACCTCCCGCTTTACGGTACGCACACAGTTCTGAGCTGTGTGCACTGTAGGAGTACTCGTCGTGGGTTCTCTTCTACGTGACGAGGTACGCTTTCTTTAAAGTGGAGAGTACGGCGCGCCCATGGACGATCACAGTCGACCCTCCTGGTTGCTAACGTACCAGTTCTTCGCAACCGTTATTGTAGTCGGACGAAACTGGTATGTGATATCATAAACGTTAGGGAACAAGGGTCCGGAAACATTTCATTTTCCATGTTTTATTTAATTTTCCCTCCATAATGCACTGAGGTGACAAATTCATGGGATATCCCCTAGTATTGTATCGGATCTCCTTTTGCCAGGTGTAGTGCAGCAACTCGACGTGGCATGGACTCAAAAAGTCGTTGGAAGTCCCCTGCAGGAATACTGACCCATGCTGCCTCCATAGCCTTCCACAACTGCGAAACTGTTGCTGGTGCAGGAGTTTGTACAGGAACTGACCTCTCGCTTATGTCCCATAAACTCTCGATACGATTCATGTCGAACGATACAAGTGGTGAAATCATTCGCTCGAATTGTCCAGAACGTTCTTCAAGCCAATCGCGAACAGTTGCGGACCAGTGACATGGTACATTGCCATCGATAGAAACACGAAGCCCATGAATGGCTGCAAATAGTCTCCAAGTAGCCGAACATAACCATTTCCAGTCATTCGCGAAGTCCATTCCATGTAAAGACAACCCACACCAGTATGGAGTCACCACCGGCTTGTACACTGCCTCGACGAAATGGGTCCACGGCTTTGTGGGGTCTACACCAAATTCGAACACTATAAACAACTCTTGCCAACTGAAAACTGGACTCATGTGACCAGGTCATGATTTTCCAGTCGTCTAGTGTCCAACCGATATGATTACGAGCCCAGGAGAGATGCTGCAGGCGATGTAGTGCTGTTAGCAAAGCCCATTAACGCCATGTTTCGGCACACTGTCCTAACGTACACGTTCGTCGTATGTCCCACATCCATTTCCGCGATTATTTCATGCAGTGTTGCTTCCGTTGCACATCTATAAGCAAACGGACAAAGGATAAGTATTAAACTCGCCTCCTCCCCTCTCCTTTCTACTACACTTGCAGATGTTAGATGCAATGCCTCTGTATAAGACCAAATATCTGAACTTTTATGTCCTAATTAATCCTGATGCGTCTATATAACGTCTTTCACAACACGCGCTTAAACATCGTCAGTGATCTGAAAATACACATATTTTACAATTTGGTAAACTTGTAGAATCAAAAGAGCTCTGATTTATCAAACTTCTGTAGTAAAGGTCATTTACACGGTCTGATATATATATATATATATATATATATATATATATATATATATATATATATATATATATAGTGGCCAGAAGGGAAGAACTAAACAATGAAACTTTACGGGTTGAGAAGGCATGAGATGTTATTACAGCGATTAAAAATGGAGTAAAATTTAGAAAGAACTTAACAGTATGAGCCCAGTTATCACCACAGCGTTGCAAGCCTCTTGCCTGGATTCATGCACTAATTCTGCCGGGAAGGGTGTCATATATCCGATATACTCTCTCGAGGCAGGCGTAGCCTAATAGTGTTGTAACAGGTCGTTGATACCCTGGATACTTGTGCTGGAACGGAGCTGACAGTCGAGCTGGTCCCACACATGGTTCTATAGGGGACATACCTGCTGATTTTGATTGCCACGGGAGTTCATATCCCCAGGTCGCCTTCATACTCGCCGACGACCGTCATCCGAGGTAATGCATAACGACATGGCACCCATCTCAGAACACTAAGCGATAGGCTGCCTACATGTTGCCAAAGCTGTTCCGAATACGCTGCAGAAATTTCGCTGGGAAGTCCTGATACATCGTCTATGCGGTCCAGATCCCTCCCCATGCGATTTACAAGTTGTTGTTGTTGTGGTCTTCAGTCCTGAGACTGGTTTGATGCAGCTCTCCATGCTACCCTATCCTCTGCAAGCTTCTTCATCTCCATGTACCTATGGAAACCTACATCCTTCTGAATCTGCTTAGTATATTCATCTCTTGGTCTCCCTCTACGATTTTTACCCTCAACGCTACCCTCCAATACTAAATTGGTGATCCTTTGATGCCTCAGAACATGTCCTACCAACCGACCCCTTCTTCTAGTCAAGTTGTCCCAAAAATTCCTCCTCTCCCTAATTCTATTCAGTACTTCCTCATTAGTTACGTGATCTACCCATCTAATCTTCAGCATTCTTCTGTAGCACCACATTTCGAAAGCCTCTATTCTCTTCTTGTCTAAACTATTTATCGTCCATGTTTCAATTCCATACATGGATACACTCCATAAGAATACTTTCAGAAAAAGACTTCCTGACACTAAAATCTATACTCGATGTTAACAAATTTCTATTCTTCAGAAACTCTTTCCTTGCCATTGCCAATCTACATTTTATATCCTCTCTACTTCGATCATCAGCAGTTATTTTGCTCCCCAAATAGCAAAACTCGTGTACTACTGTAAGTGTCTCATTTCCTAATCTAATTCCCTCAGCATCACCCGACTTAATTCGACTACATTCCATTATCCTCGTTTTGCTTTTGTTGATGTTCATCTTATATCGTCCTTTCAAGACACTGTCCATTCCGTTCAACTGCTCTTCCAGGTCCTTTGCGATTTACATATTTATGGAAAAAGAAAAACATTCGCGGCCGTCGATTTACTTCGGACGAAGAGGTGCACGATGAGGTAGAATCATGGTTGTGTAGGGAACGGTAAATATTTTTCCATAAAAGCACTAACCGTCTTGCCCCGCAGTGAGATAAATGCATTAACAGTTCTGGCGATTACTTTTGACATAATTAAGTTTACTCACTTTTTTCAATCTGCTTCGGTTCCATTTGACTGCCTCTTACAGTTTTATTTTTATGAAGCTTTCCTGTTATTGTTTTCCTGTATCACTTTCTTACTGCGACCTGTTTTCCAAGTTGATTCAGGGCATAGTATTTAGTCTATTAAGCAAATCTGAAACTGCATTTTGTTTGTGGTTCTGTGGTGGTTGGATATTGCGTTATTATAGTGTCTGCTGTGTGTTCCCTATAAACATCACCTGTGTGGTCTGTATGTAACTGTTAAATTCCATTCGAAGGTTCATCAACAAGGCATTCTATGCCATTGATTTACCATTACTAGTAAAATATGCCTTTACATTCCATTACATGTTCGGAAATAATGTTTTCTCCATGGTTTACGAAGATGTTGGCTAGTACTCCGGAAACAGCTAAACTCATAGGTAAATCTTCTTTCATTTAATTTTCTTGGTTGAGTTTAAAATAGTTTGGCTGAGTTACAGAGCTGTAATAGTTTAATTATGTCTTCGATTTATTCTGTAGAAAGTTGGCTGTGTATTCTCCTCATTTCTCCTGTGTGTTTCATCCGTTCCCTAGCAGGGGCACAATTACACATGCTTTCTACATTGAAAGATTTCAGTGCTACTGTGCATGGAACCTATATGCCACTTATGATTTATTTGTTGGTTGGTGGTTTCTATTGTTTTGTCAATTTCAAAACTGTAGTACTAATTGAACTGTGCTTGGATTTTTTTGTTAGGATATAAGTAGAGCTTGGTCAAAACCCACGATAGGCCTGACGAGAATGTCTGCCATACGAATTTTTGACTATCTCCTGAAAGACCTTTGATGTTTTCTTCGTCTTCAGTTCATTCATTATTTTACAGCATGACCGTTAGACGATGTGTATGATGGAGAACGTTATTGTTTGTTGCCTTATGAAATGTTAATATTATTCCTTTCTGAGTGTGCATATTTTTTGTAGCACCTGTCGCTGGAGTTTGTTCGTAATTTCTGTGAAGTTCCACTGCTAAGTAGACGAAATATTAACGAACCGAGACATGTTACATTCGTGCACATTACACTGCGTTTGTTGAAGTCATCTGCCAGTGCTTCCAATATCATTTATTTGCATTTAACAATAATTTTCCACTGACTCGACCTCTGTGTCCAACTGTGTCGTCCGTGAACACTCTTAGAGATATACCAACGTTATAAACAATATCATTTCTGAACATCGTGAAAGTTACTTTGCTATTTCACTTCTTTGGGACACGCCATACCAAGATCCTTGTTGAAACTGGACATAAAAAATCGTAAAAGCTTAAGTGTCTGAAATAACTTTTCGTTTTTGAAACAGGATGCTATCTTTTCCACGAGTGAATTGTTTCGCTCAGTTCTAGTTGAGAGAGGATGAGATGCGTATCAGAAGGCACATCAGCCTCTAGCAGTGTCCAACCCTGTCTCAACCTTGGTCCTCTGCTGAATCCAAGGCTGCCTCTCGGTGCGAGCGAGCAGTCGAGGTCAACCAGAAGGACTCAATCCGGACTTCTGTATCGACACAAAGGGCGAGCCACAACATAGGCCAACGCTTCTAATATCGCTCATCATTTTGCTTTCTTAAGGCTGATGCGAAGCTAAAAAATTGCACTTTAAAACGTCAAATAGGATGGTTGTCCAAGCAGCACACTGACAAATACTTCTGGAGTTGAACATCACGTTCTCTCATAACGTCTATCCTTTTCGATTGTTTTATGACACCATGAATCTGGATGCCCCTGGGGTGAACTCAGGACTAAGCAAGCCGCGAGTAATCAAAATTTCTGACGGCAGTAACTTCGGGGTCGAGCATCGGTCTGGCACAAATTTCGATTACTCATATTTTCATTACACTGCTGGTTCAGAATTTCTGACCAATTTTCACTACTATTTCATATCATCACATCTCCATAGATTTCATCCATATTTCAGTGAGTCTAATTACATTGAGCTCCGCAGTTAAGCTGCACTAATAATAATAATAATATTAATAATACTTACTCCGTTAAGCTTACGGAAAAACTGTGACGTAAGACTGTCAGGACCGTATAGTGGTACGGCAAACCAAAATTCCTTTAAAAAATTCCTGCTAAAGATGTTATTTCAATTAGTTGTTTCCTGTGCTAATTTGCACGCTGTTACCATTGACTTTTACGAGGACTCCATGACAAGTTCTTGACGGGGCAAAGATATGGTGTTTTTGGTTTTGTTATATTGGTACACGTTAGCACTAACGTAAGCCACGTTTCTGCTTGTTACATGGAATAGCTATTCTTTAGTGTCTTTATAGCGTAGTTGTACTCCGTATAATTCGTTGAAATGGATTGACTGATTTAGCATGCAGACATAACTCTTTAGTTTTGGACAGTTTCTCGCCAACGGAAATTCTTTCAAACTTATTGAAGACATAAAACGACTCTACTCCTACATTTCCAACATTAAGAAATGGAAGGATTAATTTAAACGTGGCGCTGCTTCTGTTGAAGATGAGTCGCGTGAAAGCGTACATCGAGAAATTACACGATTTGGTATTACACGATCAGTAGTTGAAAATGTACTTGAACCTGTTCAAGGAGAATTAAAGTTCACTTCAAACGGATATGTTGCAGTGGTCGTCCAGAGTGATATATCTCACTTATAACATTATCTGTCAATATTTACATGAAATCTCTAGCTTGAGTCGAATAATGGATGTATCAGTTTAAGTTACCGTCATATAAATGAAATGGTCTACTTGGCAGTAACGATGTCTGCTCGAATGCGGATTCAAGTGTTGCCTCCTAAGAGACAAATATTTTTATATCGTTCCATTGTAGGGAGAGGGTGGTGTGACTTGGTACACTTTGCAGACTTCCGCCTCTAGCCGAACCTTCAATACAAGTTCAGTATATTTTCTTATTCCATTTTTAAAGGAGGGCACTCACTTCTTATGTGCTGCAGTCTTTTTCAGAAATTACAAAAATAATTCCGGAAATTTAAGGTTTTCCAAATATAAAAACGTGTTCCAAGATACAACAAGGTCGTCTACCTGGGCAGAAATATTCTGTTGAGGTTTAAAAGTGTTGCACGAGAGTATCTTGTTAACATTGTACTTAATCGCCTGTAATATTATTACTGTACTACACTCCAACAACCAGTAAGCGGCAAGCTACAGTTTGAAATAGAAACTATTGGAAACTAACAAATTTCCATTCCCAAGTTAGACGAAATTGATAAAACATAAAAGGAACTCAGTTAATTTGCAAATATCACATGTTTCATGGTATAAGACCTCCTTCAGTTCCAGGTACAAGATGGTGCACGACAGATGAAGTACAGCTTAATCATCCACACAGTATATCACTAGTTTTAAAAACGTATAGGATTTTACTTCCCATCAAATTCCGCAACTGAATAATTAACAGTATATTCCAAATAGATTTAATAGATTACACAGTACTTAAATATGAAGAATGTGAAATATTTAAAAGTGTAGTACAAAACATAAGCTCATATTTAACAACAACTAAAACTATAGAAAATGGCTGAAATTGTTTATGGGGCTCTCTAGCTAACGTTCCTTAATGTGATTCTAAAATCAGTCCCTAGACTTGCGTACCGACCAAAAAGCATATACAACTAGGTACAACATTCATATAACTAGGTACAACATTCTCCCCTATCTGCTCAAATGCAGAGGTGTGGACGAAGATTCCTGACGTGACCGTGTGAAGCACCCGAAGTACATAGGAAGTACACATTAAGCGTACTTAGGATGGCCAGGCCATTATTTGAACGCTGAAGTAAATGAAGGAACAATAGGATTTAACGTGCCGTCGAGGTCGCGATCATTGGAGGCGCAGTACAAGCTCAGATTGGACAGGGATATGTAAGGAAATCGGACGTATCATCTTCGAGAATCTGATGCTACAATTTGCCGTAAAGGATTTAGGGAAACCATGGAAGACCTAAATCAAGACGGCTGGAGATTTGAACTCCGTTCCTTCTGAATGCAAGTCCTGTGTCTTACTCACTGCGTAATCTTAGCCGTTTGGACGTCAAGAACAGATTCAGCTGAGTCTTTTTCCACTGCGGTCAGTGTTTTCTGTCAGAATTTGTCACGAAGATGCACACGTGGCAGTTCACAAGCGATGCACGTGTGTACTAGGGGCTAAGATGATACCGTTCAAAACTTTTTACGAAATGCGTAGGGACCTTCAGATGATCGGCGTCTGGAACAAATATTGACAGCTAGCTTTAAACGTAAATAAACGTAACGTAATACGCATAAATGGACGCCTAACTACACGATAGAAGATCACACATAGTATCTAGAAGTTTCTGGTAGATAGGCGGGCACTACGGAAGTAGTATGCAGCAAGATGAGTATATGGGTCGCGTGGGAGTCGAGTTCGGATAGCTGGGGCCATGAGGTGACCTCTCGCATCAAGTTGGAAATCCGGTCCGGCACAGGTTGTTATTTGTCGCCATTGAATTATTTCAATGACCTCATGCTGCTGAGATCTGTAACTGATTTTCATCTTATATCGAGAAAGGCTGCACTATTCGTCACAGGTTTGTTTAGCGTGAGAGCTTCACAGAAATCATGGAAGACCTGCAATGGTAGGAGCTACAAGAGTAATTCTGTGCACCGTAAGCGCCTTTCTAACAAAATTCAGAGAGTTCATGTTTCAGTACGTCGAGAAAGGTATTGCTTCTTCCAACATACATATTTCGTAGTTATCTCGACGTAAAAATAAGAGAATTTAGGAACCATATGGAAAGGTAGTAACATTCTCTCTGCCTGCGAACCATCTGCGGGTGAAATGGGAGGATGAGTGATTTTCTTTGGAAGGTGGGGGCTGGTACAATGCTTACCCTCCACCATAAACAGCGCAGTGACTTGTGGAGTAAAGATGTAGATATAGAAATTCCGTACTGAAATATGTCTCAGAGGTGGAACTCTGTAGGCTGTAAGATGCAATCGCTCTCCTGTGTGTTCTCCTTAGTGCAGGTATTACAACCAGCTGCTACCCTGGAAGCAGAATACACTACTGGCCATTAAAATTTCTACACCAAGAAGAAATGCAGATGACAAACGGGTATTCGTTGGACAAATATATTATACAAGAACGGACATGTGATTACATTTTCACGCAATTTGGGTGCATAGATCCTGAGAAATCAGTACCCATAACAACCACCTCTGGCCGTAATAGCGGCCTTGATACGCCTAGGCATTGAGTCAAAAAGAGCTTGAATGGCGTGTACAGGTACAGCTGCCCACGCAGCTTCAACACGATACCACAGTTCATCAAGAATAGTGACTGGCATATTGTGACGAGCCAGTTGTTTGGCCACCATAGACCAGACGTTTTCAATTGGTGAGAGATCTGGAGAATGTGCTGGCCAGGGCAGCAGTCGAACATTTTATGTATCAGGAAAGGCCCGTACAGGACCTGCAAATGCGGTCGTGCATTATCCTGCTGAAATGTAGGGTCTCGCAGGGATCGAATGAAGGGTAGAGCCACGGGTCGTAACACATATGAAATGTAACGTCCACTGTTCAAAGTGCCGTCAGTGCGAACAAGAGGTGACCAAGAAGTGTAACCAATGGCACCCCATACCATCACGCCGGGTGATCCGTCAGTATGGCGACGACGAATACAGGCTTCCAATGTGCGTTCACCGCGGTGTCGCTAAACACAGATGCGACCATCATGATGCTGTAAACAGAACCTAGATTCATCCGAAAAAAATGACGTTTTGGCATTTTTGGGCCCAGGTTCGTCGATGAGTATACCATCGCAGGCGCTCCTGTCTGTGATGCAGCGTCAAGGGTAACCGCAGCCATGGTCTCCGAGCTAATAGTCCATGCTGCTGCAAACGTCGTCGAACAACGTTTCACCAGGCAACGCCGGTCAACTGCTGTTTGTGTATGAGAAATCGGTTGCATACCACAGCATCTTCTTCCTGTCGCTTAAATTTCGCGTCTGTAGCACGTCATGCCCGTGGTGTAGCAATTTCAATGGCCAGTAGTGTAACATGACGGACGAAGCAAGGAAGACATAAAAAGCAGATTAACACAACAAAGAAGACATTCCTGGAACATAGGATTATCTGGGGGTGAATCATGGACTGTGGGGGAAACGGAGGAGAAAAGAATTGAAGCATTTGAGACGTGGTGCCACAGAACGATGCTGAAATTTAGGTGGGCTGATAATAAATGAGGTGCTTCTCCGCAGAATCGGCGAGGGCATAAATATTTGTGGAAAATGAAAGAAGCGACAAGATGATAGTACATGTGTCAAGACACTGGGGAATGACTGCCATGGTACGAGAGACAGCTACAAAGGGTAAAAACTGTAGGGAACCCCGTGTTTGGAATATATCAAACAAATAATTGAGGACTTAAGTCTGTTAGTGTTCCTCTGAGGTGAAGAGATTGGCACAGGAGAGGAAGTAGTAGATGACCGCTTCAAATTAGTCAGATGACTGATTTAGAAAGAATAAGCGAAGAATGTATCCACCCAGTTAGCCTGCAGATAGCCATGCGGAGCCAGGCACCAGATACACTTACGTAACGGTGACATAATACTTCTGCAATGCAGAACTGGAGGCGAACCTGTTGAATCTATATCTGCGGAAATTGACAGTCATGCCCCAGACTTGAAACACGATTTCATAATTTGTCACACCTGTTTCCTCCGATCGTTTGTGACCTGTGGACGTGTTTCTAACTGCAGGACGAAGTACGAAGCAAAATCTTCATCTTGCTATGATTGGTGGAGTGTAGCGCCCAAGTTTCGTGCGATGTGCTGGTGCACACACTTTTGTACTGTGCAATTGCGCAGTATTTAAGAATGCGTTAGGTTGTCAATATCCTACTTAAACCATCTGAATTTTCTATGGTCCGATTTAAAACAGGAAATGGGTGCTGTATTAATAGTGCTGTATTAATAGTGCCACCAGATGGCAGTTATAAGAGTCGAGGGACATGAAAGGGAAGCAGTGGTTGGGAAGGGAGTGAGACAGGGTTGTAGCCTCTCCCCGGTGTTATTCAATCTGTATATTGAGCAAGCGGTAAAGGAAACAAAAATTCGGAGTAGGTATTAAAATCCATGGAGAAGATATAAAAACTTTGAGGTTCGCCGATGACATTGTAATTCTGTCACAGACAGCAAAGGACTTGGAAGAGCAGTTGAACGGAATGGACAGTGTCTTGAAAGGAGGATATAAGATGAACATCAACAAAAGCAAAACAAGAATAATGGAATGTAGTCAAATTAAGTCGGGTGATGCTGAGGGAATTAGATTAGGAAATGAGACACTTAAAGTAGTAAAGGAGTTTTGCTATTTGGGGAGCAAAATAACTAATGATGGTCGAAGTAGAGAGGATATAAAATGTAGACTAGCAATAGCAAGGAAAGAGTTTCTGAAGAAGAAAAATTTGTTAACATCGAGTATAGATTTAAGTGTCAGGAAGTCGTTTCTGAAAGTATTTGTATGGAGTGTAGCCATGTATGGAAGTGAAGTGTGGACGATAAATAGCTTAGACAAGAAGAGAATAGAAGCTTTCGAAATGTGGTGCTACAGAAGAATGCTGAAGATTAGATGGGTAGATCACATAACTAATGAGGAGGTATTGAATAGAATTGAGGAGAAGAGGAGTTTGTGGCACAACTTGACTAGAAGAAGGGATCGGTTGGTAGGACATGTTCTGAGGCATCTAGGGATCACCAATTTAGTATTGGAGGGCAGCGTGGAGGGTAAAAATTGTAGAGTGAGTCCAAGAGATGAATATACTAAGCAGATTCAGAAGGATGTATGTTTCAGTAGGTACTGGGAGATGAAGAAGCTTGCACAGGATAGAGTAGCAATGAGAGCTGCATCAAACCAGTCTCAGGACTGAAGACCACAAAAACAACAACAACATTAATAGTGCCAGGGTCAAGACATATGAATCACGGTTATTGAAAGAGAGTAATGTATGGTAATTAATTTGTCCATTACTTCTCTTGTTCCATCGATATCTTTGCACCAGCGTCTTTGGTCATATTGTAGTTTGATCGTTGTGAAGTTTTTAAACATTGCGTGTTGTGAAGAAGTCCTTGTATGTTACGAAAATATGTAGATTAAGTGTTAAATCGCAACAAAAATCTCGTCAAAACACCCTCTTCCTTCCTTCCTAAAATAGCTTTTGTTCAGTTTGTCTTGGAAAGGTGTGTGTTTTAGATTACGTATTTTCATTAGATTCCCCATGTTATTTAGTAGTTGATTATGGGAAATATTATGTAAACCTTTTAGAGAGCCTTAGACACCATAGTTCCGATTAGCAAATCCTAATCATGTGGTGATGATAATGATGTTGTATATAAGGCGTGTTGTGTCGGACTTCGTACACGACAGTAAGGAGAGGTGGGCTAGAGAGTGGTGCAGTAGCTGTCGTTGTAGGGAAGCTGGGCAGAAGCAGAAATGATAAGCTTTACGTAACTGGTAGTTTTCTCCAAGTGTGCGACAACTCGTTACAAATAATGCAGCAAGAAATAAGAGTTCAGCTAATACAATAGCAACAAGGATGAGGCTCTCTGAACTAAAGCACGAACGACGGTGTCGGAGCCACGTTTAGGCAGCGACTGCGTAGCGTCACGTGGCGAAGTGGCTTCGAGTGCGAGTGAGTTGTGTGACTGCCGCCGGCAGAGGACCCGCTGGAGGCTTGGTCAGTGGCCATTACCGTTTGGTCTGCCGAATCTCGCAGGACCGCCATCGGCGTCTGTTCAAAACTTGCGTTGCCGTTGCCAACTTTGAGACACCAATGGGATGTGATCGATAAGTGATACAAAGAGATGGGTGAAGCTCGCGCCTGATAGGTAAGAGGCCTCAGCCATCGTTGATTTTTGAATTTACCGCCACTGCCAGCGACAGCAGCCCAGACTAGCGGCAGAATCTTGAACGCAAGGATAGTACTCGCGTCAATACCCAACTTCAGATACCCAATACTCAACTGGAATCCGTCAGGTCAACAGCACATTCTGAAGTCTTTCCCGAGAAAAGAGGTATGCGGAAACTTTATCACACTGGACTGTCATAAAATAGAAAGAATTTTATCGTTTGTAACAGAATCTTCAAGAGTTACACGAACACTTAAATCTGATTTTCGATCAGACGATGGGTCTTGGTTTACTAGAAGCTGTACCTGCAGTACCATAATTTTAAGTGGAAAGGCTGCTTTCTGATCCTACAAAGCCTTATACGAATCACTACTGCCTGTCTCTGGAGCTCCTTTCACTTTTGAGCGTGTATTACGCAATTTGCCCACCAAAATCAGTGACATGCGCAGCAAAAGTTAAACAAAAATCTGCAAATATACTAAGAGTTCTTCCTTGATCTCCGCATCCACGGCATCTGAAAATACATTTGGCAGTCGTAAAGCAGTGCTTTAGCCACACATACAATCGTCTGCTAGATGTCGACGTAGTAGCAACGCGGTGAGGCAACGACAATGTGGACTCCTGCCTAGTTCCCGCCCAAAGTAGTCCACTCTTTATGCAAAATGCAACAAAGATACACGAAGAGGACATTTCTGGAAGAAAGACGATGTTGTTCCCGCTAGACACTGTTGGATAAATTTAGAGTACCAATATTGGAGGAAGCCTGTGACAGTCATCCTGCCACCAATGTGTTCAAATGGTTGAAATGGCTCTAAGCACTATGGGACTTAACATCTGAGGTGATCAGTCCCCTAGACTTAAAACTACTTAAAACTAACTAACCTAAGGACATCACACGCATCCATGCCCGAGACAGGATTCGAACCTGCTAGCGTAGCAGCAGCGCGGTTCCGGACTGAAGCGCCTAGAACCGCTTGGCTACACCGGCCGGCTCCAACGTGTCTTGGGTAGAAACCGAACGTGATGGTACGGTGGTGAGAATCTAGAATCGTATTCGGGAGGATGCAGCTTCAAGTCCCCATCCAGCCATCTAGGGTTAGCTATTCGGTAATTTCCCTAAATGCTTTAAAGTCATGCGCGGACGAAACCTATGAAAAAGCACGGCCAATTTTATCTCCCGTCCATCCACAATCCGAGTTTGGGCGCCGACTCTAATGAAATCGACTTCCTTTTTCTTTTTCACATAGAGACCGTGAGAATAAGAGAAGATTCGAGCACGCACAGAGGCATATACTGTGCGCAGTGCTATTAAAGGGTCGCTGTTTCGAAATGACGTAATTGTCTCCCAAGGCAACGCATAAGTTTGAAATGTGGCTCAAGGCGCCTACCGCCTTCTCCTTCTAATGGTGCAAAAACGTTGTGCCTTGCGACGTCACAAGCGAACTGGGCGACGCTTCTTACAGCAAGGTGTCGACATTTGAGAAAAAAGCCAAGAGCTCAGAAGTTCATTTGAGGCGTAAGGTGGGTTCATAATATACATTGTCACCACCAAATTTCATCAAAATTCTACCCAACGGTAGCATGGTCGTTTCACACTATGAGAAGGACGTAAAGCCCCCTGTTATGCACATTTCACCACTTGTTTTGATGCCTCTGCAATCGAGGTCACAACCAGCACTGAAATTACGCGGTTTTCTTATGAGTGGCCGAGGGAACTATTTAAGACACTCCGCCACTCAGAATCAACACGAAAAGGCCTGAGGAGATGGCACGTAAGGCGTGAATGAAAGCACCCCTCCTTTGCGGCGTTCATTTACAAGCATTTCGTGGTCGAAAACGACAGTTCGCATTGCGAAGAGCAGCAGGCAGCAGGGCAACATACCTGACAACGTTTGACTCTGATCACCCCCACGCCCACCACCCCCCACGCCGGGCGGGAACGGGTGGTTGCATTGACACCCTTTATGCCATATACCCTAGTCTTTTCGTATCGATTCTGAGATGCGGGGTGTTTTCCTTGGCCACCGACAAGAGAACCGCGTGATTACAACGCTAGATGTGATGGTTCTGACTTCCGTCGCAGAGGTGTCAAAAGAAGAGGTGAAATACGGATAAGATGCGGTTTGAAGTTCTCCCCATCGCGTTGGGTAGATTTGTGGTGAAATTTGGTGCCAATGTGACGTAATGTACCGACCGACCTTACACCCCAAATGCACTTTTGAGCTCCGTCCATTTTTTCCTCATGTTTTGACACCGTGCTGTTTAAAACGTCGCCAGCCAACTTTCACGACGAAGGGTTCCACCCTCTTGTATCGTTACAGAGGATTTTGTAGGCACCTTTGGGTCAAATTTCACAGTTACCTGGTTTTCAAATAAATGGACCGTTTAATTGTGTGGCACAGCGAAGAGAGTAAAAAGCATGAATATACCAACTACAGTGCAACACATGTGATAGAAGGTATGTAGGACAAACCAGCAGAACATTTGTCACCCGGTGCAAAGAACATATCACAGCATGGAAATATGGAACGAGCCACTCCACTTTTGCAGAACATTTGAGAGAAATTAACCACAAACCTACTACAAGAAAAAATGATATGAAAATAATTAGAATAAAAAATGAAAGAAATCTCCTAACATTACAGGAAAATTATCATATATACAAAACAAAGGCTGGAAAGAAACAACTACTAAATGACCAAGTAAATATGACTAACAACTCACTGTTAACAATGACTGATCATATAATAGAAGAAATCCCAACAAATAATTACACATCTGATTCCTCTCGTAAGTATATACAGTAAAATATAATAATAATAATAATTATTATTATTGTTTTTAGGAATAGAAGAATGTTGGCAATACTTAGAAAAACAAATGAAACTCTGTATTAAAAAGATGGCAGTTACAGTGATGTGTACCGTAAACAGTGAACTGTAAGATGTCCACCTGGTTGCCAGATGAGAAAAAGCAGTTTACTTAGATGCAGTGAATTAGAAGTTACCTGTAAGTACCTTTTCATTTCATAGAAAACGTTAAGGAACTGTTTTTAAATCTATATCCTAGATGTGAAACCATACCCTATGTGTCAAAATGGACAAACTATGAAATATTTTAGGACACCCACTGAAGATGCCTTGTAAAAAAGGCAAAATGCGTCTGGGTGCATAAACAAAAATAAAAATTTCTATGTGCAGCATGCAAAAAAGGCATTTTCTTTGAAACAATTGCAATTTATAGTAATTTTCCACCGTTCAGTTCGTGCATGGAGTTGGACAGACGAATTTACCATTACACTGAACCCCACCACAGAGTGTTTGGACGTGAAGAACACCGGGCGAAAACCTTTTCTGTGAGGAAGGGGCGTTGTGGGCCATTATACAGGACTGTCTACTTAAATTCTCAGGGAAAGATTAGGGCTTAACATCTTGACGACGATGGTGTCATTGCAGACTACAAAATCGGATTGAGGAAGGAAAAACGGCCCTGTCGCTATCAACGGATCCATCCTGGCCTTCACCTTACCGATTTAAGGAAAGCACGAAAATCCTAAATGTGGGTGACAGGACAGGGATTTCGATCGCTATCCATCCGAATTCGAGTCCAGTGCCTTAACTAAAAAATTATCAGGAGAATTTTGTGTAGCTCAGGTACACTGAACGTTTGCGCTTCTGATAGCAGCTTGGTGACGCTTCATACTTTGTCATCGGATTATCTATCAGGATATGGTGGTCACTGCCACATGTAACCAACTTATTTTTCAGTTCTGAAATTTAAAAAATGGCAAAAAACGCTTTCTCCACCTGCTTTGCAGTGTGGACTCTTATTTTAGATTGCGGTGTCTGTGAACAACTGTTGTTATGCAAAAAACACAATTCCAAATGCGGCAGTTTAAACTTTCATTATGAGATCAAATGTGGATTCCCAATGATAACCTCATTGGGATAGCAACCAGGGGGAAAACTATTCAACAACGTCGAGACTGAGCAGTTTTTTTGCAAAGCGCTTTATGAGTGGGAGTTCACTGAGATAGCGGACTAGCCACAGCAAGACCCGCCCTCGCCTGTAACTAGGACAGATTACAAGATGCAGAAACCTAATGCCGCTCTAATGTGACAGAGGGCTGGGCTACGGTTGCAGTCTCACTTTTTCCATCTCATGCGACGTCCGCGCTTGTAACTAGAACACCGCCCACAGGTTATGCAGATCTACGCAGATGGTGTTGTCATTAGTTTTTACGAGGGCGTCCTGAAAAATAATACCTTCGAATTTGTGATAACTCTTCAAGCTTTTTAAATAAAACAAACGTTATCAACATTTTATATCTTTGAGAGCCGAATTTCTCCCGGCATTAACAACGTTCAAATAACTTTCGGAAAAAACGACATTTTGTCTATGGAGTGCGTGATTGATTATTTTGTAAAATTTTTTTGTTTATTTATAGACGCAATCACATGTTTATGACACAGTCATAACCGGTTTCGGCCATACAATGACCATCTTCAGATTCTTAAGGCGGCATACACTGAACACAGGTTCATGCGTTGTCAAACTCAAATAACTTTCGGGAATGCAGCCGGATGACGTCGACGACAACCGCCGATATTTCGTCAGGACCGCACCCTGCCATCTGCAAGGCAAAACTACAGCAAGTAAGCGCTGTGCA
Organism: Schistocerca piceifrons; assembly: GCF_021461385.2. NCBI lineage: Eukaryota > Metazoa > Arthropoda > Insecta > Orthoptera > Acrididae > Schistocerca > Schistocerca piceifrons. The sequence continues at coordinate 540,845,479 of NC_060138.1, read as the reverse complement.
AGAGAATTTAATACTCGATTTTCAGAGAAAATGTGAAAGATAAAACACACACACTGTAAACACTAGCGCCATCACAAAGTAACGATGAAAAACGTCAGAAGTTATCGTTATTGACATTAATATTGATGAACGGATAAGGTAGCATAAAACTTAGTCCCTCTGTTTTTTGACAAGGGAGAGAGCAGGATTCCATGCAGCACGTAAACAAAAACCATCATCTCAGTTAATAAGTTTAGTTGCTTGCTTAATAATACAATTCCAATAGCTGGAAGTTTATCACGGAATCTCTGTCTGTTATATTCCATAAGGCGACCGGTGCTAGCCGGCACAGTAGCTCAGCCTATTTGGACAGAGGGTTTAGCTACCCTCTGTAATAAAAAACTGAATGAATGGATCAACGAACAACCTGAACGAGTGTCATCGGACGTTCGCCACGAACGAATTCAACGAACAATATAGAACAAAATGAGATAAAAAAAGGTGGTAAGACGATGTTTCGCAATGGCGGATTTGCTCGGCTGTTGTAAGCGTGTGTGCCGCTTATGCTCAGTACCCCGGTCATCCACAGTCCTGATAGTGTGACCAATATATGACATGTTCTAGGCGCTACAGTCTGGAACCGCGCGACCGCTACGGTCGCAGGTTCGAATCCTGCCTCGGGCATGGTTGTGTGTGATGTCCTTAGGTTAGTTAGGTTTCAGTAGTTCTAAGTTCTAGGGGACTGATGACCTCAGAAGTTAAGTCCCATAGTGCTCTGAGCCATTTAAACCGTATATGACATGCCACAGCTGCAAGGAATACGGTAGACACCCGCCTTACACAAACCAAGATCATCCATTACGGAACCTGAAAGGACCCTGACGTTAGTTCCCTTGCACAGCACTTACTTGCAGCGTTTTGCCTTGGAACTGGCCTGTGTGTGCTCCTGTCGAAATATCGGCGGCTGTCGACGACGTCACCTGGTGGCATTCCCGTAAGTTATTTGACCATCTACATGTTTATTCTTCGCATCTATATATTTGCAGCATCCTGCCGCTAGAGGTCTCCGAATTGTAACGTGTAACATGATGGTGTGTAACTTAACTACACTCCTGGAAATTGAAATAAGAACACCGTGAATTCATTGTCCCAGGAAGGGGAAACTTTATTGACACATTCCTGGGGTCAGATACATTACATGATCACACTGACAGAACCACAGGCACATAGACACAGGCAACAGAGCATGCACAATGTCGGCACTAGTACAGTGTATATCCACCTTTCGCAGCAATGCAGGCTGCTATTCTCCCATGGAGACGATCGTAGAGATGCTGGATGTAGTCCTGTGGAACGGCTTGCCATGCCATTTCCACCTGGCGCCTCAGTTGGACCAGCGTTCGTGCTGGACGTGCAGACCGCGTGAGACGACGCTTCATCCAGTCCCAAACATGCTCAATGGGGGACAGATCCGGAGATCTTGCTGGCCAGGGTAGTTGACTTACACCTTCTAGAGCACGTTGGGTGGCACGGGATACATGCGGACGTGCATTGTCCTGTTGGAACAGCAAGTTCCCTTGCCGGTCTAGGAATGGTAGAACGATGGGTTCGATGACGGTTTGGATGTACCGTGCACTATTCAGTGTCCCCTCGAAGATCACCAGTGGTGTACGGCCAGTGTAGGAGATCGCTCCCCACACCATGATGCCGGGTGTTGGCCCTGTGTGCCTCGGTCGTATGCAGTCCTGATTGTGGCGCTCACCTGCACGGCGCCAAACACGCATACGACCATCATTGGCACCAAGGCAGAAGCGACTCTCATCGCTGAAGACGACACGTCTCCATTCGTCCCGCCAATCACGCCTGTCGCGACACCACTGGAGGCGGGCTGCACGATGTTGGGGTGTGGGCGGAAGACGGCCTAACGGTGTGCGGGTCCGTAGCCCGGCTTCATGGAGACGGTTGCGAATGGTCCTCGCCGATACCCCAGGAGCAACAGTGTCCCTAATTTGCTGGAAAGTGGCGGTGCGGTCCCCTACGGCACTGCGTAGGATCCTACGGTCTTGGCGTGCATCCGTGCGTCGCTGCGGTCCGGTCCCAGGTCGACGGGCACGTGCACCTTCCGCCGACCACTGGCGACAACATCGATGTACTGTGGAGACCTCACGCCCCACGTGTTGAGCAATTCGGCGGTACGTCCACCCGGCCTCCCGCATGCCCACTATACGCCCTCGCTCAAAGTCCGTCAACTGCACATACGGTTCACGTCCACGCTGTCGCGGCATGCTACCAGTGTTAAAGACTGCGATGGAGCTCCGTATACCACGGCAAACTGGCTGACACTGACGGCGGCGGTGCACAAATGCTGCGCAGCTAGCGCCATTCGACGGCCAACACCGCGGTTCCTGGTGTGTCCGCTGTGCCGTGCGTGTGATCATTGCTTGTACAGCCCTCTCGCAGTGTCCGGAGCAAGTATGGTGGGTCTGACACACCGGTGTCACTGTGTTCTTTTTTCCATTTCCAGGAGTGTATGTCGGTGCGTGAGAAGCAACGTGCTGTAATCGAGTTTCTAACCGTCCACACATGGAACACATTCTTTTTCAGCATGACAATGCCAGACCACACACGAGCCTGCGACATCTTCAACAATCCGATGCCTTGGTTTCACTGTCAACGATCATCCTCCATACAGTCCCGACTTGGCCCCATCCGGTTTTCATCCGTTTCCAAAACTTAAAGAACTCTTTCGAAGACTTCACTTTGACAGTGATGAAGCGGTGCAAGCAGAGGTGAGGTTGTGGCACCGTCAACAAAATCAAATATTCTACAGTGACGGTATCAACAAACTGTTCTCTCGTTGGGAGAAATGTGTTCGCCGCCAGGGTGACTATGTTGAGAAATAAATACATACAAGGTGTTACAAAAAGATACGGCCAAACTTTCAGGAAACATTTCTCACACACAAAGAAAGAAAATATGTTATGTGGACATGTGTCCGGAAACGCTTACTTTCCATGTTCAGAGACCCTCTTGTATTATACTGTAGCAGGTCTTCCTACGCGTAGTGCAAGTTTCATCGAGCAATGTTACGAGGGTAATCCCAAAAGTAAGGTCTCCTATTTTTTTTATGAGAACAGATCTCTGTTTGTGTGGCAGTTGGTCACACTGTTATAAAGAGTGCTTCACGCGCTGTGTGTAAATATGCGCAAGCCGCGCTGAGGCGCTCAGTCTTGGCTTGGCAGCCGTTGAGAATGGAGCTCCTGCTGGATGTTACTTCGAAGTGCGAATTGCGTGCAGTTATTCGGTTTTTGAACGCAAAGGGCACTGCGCCGATTGAAATCCATCGCCAATTGACGGAAATATACGGTGAGTAGTGCATGGATGTCAAAAATGTTCGTAAGTGGTGTAGAGAGTTTGCAGCTGGTCGGACAGAAATTCACGACAGACAAAGAAGCGAGAGACCGTCAATTTCTGAGGAGACAGTGTTGAAGGTCGAGCAAAGCATGCGTGACGATCGGCGGATCACCCTGGATGATCACTGCACGTTGGTTCCTGAGGTTTCCCGAAGCACCGCTCACAGAATTTTAACGGAAACATTGAACTACCGGAAGGTGTGCGCAAGATGGGTGCCACGCATGCTGACTGAGGACCACATGCGGTAACGAGTTGATGCTTCCCGCGCATTTCTTCACCGCCTTGCAGCCGAACAGGACAACTTTCTGGTCTCAATTGTCACGGGTGACGAAACCTGGGCATACCACTTTACACCTGAGACCAAGCAACAATCACGGCAGTGGCGGCATCCTTCTTCGCCAAAGCCGCGGAAATTCAAACAAACACAGTCTGCCGGTAAAGTCATGACAACCGTTTTTGGGGATCGGAAAGGGGTCTTGTTGGTCGACTTTATGCTGACAGGTACTGTCAGACTCTGAAAAAACTCAAACGGGCAATTCCGAACCAGAGAAGAGGAATGTTGAGCAAGGGCGCACACATTCTCCATGACAACGCTCGCCCACACATCGCTCGGCAAACCGTTGCTCTCCTGCAACAGTTACAGTGGAACATAATCACCCTCCCACCCTATAGTCCTGACTTGGCACCCAGTGACTATCAACTGTTCCCTAAGCTAAAAGAACATTTGGCCGGAAAGCGATTTAGCTCTGACGATGAGGTGAAAAAAGAGGTTCATAACTTTCTGAACAGCATGGCGGCGAGCTGGTATGACATGGGCATACAAAAACTGCCACAGCGTCTGCAACAATGCTTCGACAGAAATGGTGATTATGTCGAAAAATAGCTAAATGTTCAAGCTGTAAACTGATGTAAATCATTGCAGAAATAAACAGGTCTATGCACTTATAAAAAAATAGGAACCTAACTTTTGAGATTCCCCTTGTACTTGGCAGTAACACAAGAGGCGAAAATTACTTTCGTCCTTAAGTTTTGCACGCCAGTGTAGTCTTTTGTGTGTCCTAGCATTTCGGCTGCTTCTTCATTCAAAAGTTCCACAAACTGCCTTCCAACTCTCGACCCTTGAATCCGAAATAGGCACCAGAGCACAGTTATTAGCGTTGCCGGTCTCGTTGTCAGCTACATTTTTCCTAATTCTTGGTTACAGTTTTTATTGCACAAGCATTACGTTATGCTACGTTTCTGCAGACAGCCAGGAACGATGTGCTACACCAGCAAAAGGCCTAATAAAGTGTGAGTTGTATGTCATCGTCTATTGCGGATGCTATTTACGTTCACAACAGGAACTACTACACGTGGAAAGCTGTGAAGCGCGGCAGACTTCTGAGCTTTATGTAGAACGTCACATCATTCGCTGTCCAGAATGTGTAAGCCTTCTCCACAACTCTAGAGAGAGGTTCTTTCCCTCTTTCCTGTTGCATAGGACTTGGTGTTTCGTAATGAACACCGAAGTTTTAAGGGTCTGTAGCATTTATTACATTCTATTTACAATTATAAGTAATATATCAAATGAAAGAGTAACACAAACAGTTTTTCCTACAGCTGTTCAATGTGAGCACCATTTGTCACACGGCCCACATCGTAATGATAGGCGAGGTCTTCCCAAACCTTGATCTCAACAACTGTTTCACTCCAATTTCTCAAACTGGTAGATCCGGTGACAGCGGAGGCACATACTCACGAACATTTACGAACCCCCAAAGGAAAAAATCGTATGACGTCAGAATATTGAAGGCATGCGAAACAAGCTCTGTCATCTGGCAGCTTGCTGCAATCCAACAATATCGTTTAACCACTCGCCTACTGAGTTACGCCTGTGAGGCGCCGCACCACCTTACTGCGAAATAAAGTTCTGTGGTTCAGATGCTTCCGTTATTCTTGAAGAATCAAGTTACCCAAGATTGTTAGCAATTCTTTTCATTTCTTGTTGAAGTTGCCATTGTGGTGTCAAGCGACTACTGCATGCTGGGTCATCAGCACGACGTGTACATTTTAATAGTAACATGCTGATGTTCAGTGCCATGTTGTGTTTGACTCAACATCCCTATGTGACTTTCAGTACTGTAACAACCATATACAACTAATAATGTTACAAGATCCGATGATGACAGCGTAGATCTGTCGAAACCGGTCATAGCAATAACAAGGATTGCTAGCGATCTTGGCTAACTTGATTATTCAAGACTGATATAACTTTGAGATCGCCTCCAAAATGACGCAATTTCAAACGTACTTGAGATTCTTCTAATTGACAAAATAGCCGTAGCTATAGCGCACTGAGATAAGAAACATCAGTTACAATTGCCTCAACAATAAAGAAAGGCCCATAAACTTTCTTCCGGGATATGACACAAAGACATTCAATTTAAGGGAGTCTTGTTGCAACTGTACCATCTCGTGGTCAATTGATGGCCCCCAGATGCGCAATTTCCACTTAGGAGAAAAGTCCATTCATCACTGAAGACGACACGATCCAAACATATTCATCGTGCAAAGTTGGTACATAAACCACAGTCCGTAGAGCGTGTAGAAACTGTGAGCGACAGGGCGTAGCAGTAAGCGTCTCCTTAAAAGTCTCTACACAGACGCCACTGAAATTGCTAGTTCACGACTAGCCTACCGAATTGATTTTTTTTTTGGGGGGGGGGAGGGGGGTGTCTGCTTGAAAGACACTCTCATTCGATCAGCAAATTGTTCAATCACTCTTGGTCGTCCCCTGTTCTTCCTTGCAAAGACAACGGGTGCTTCATACATGTGATACCATCTACAGATGTTATTATCGTTTTGAGAATTACAGTAGAACTTAATACAGAACGCACGTTGGATTGTTAACAATAGATTCAGTCCTTGCAAACTATAAAACACAAAAATCTTTCTGTTCACCACTCGCCCTTTTTCCTACTAGTGCATTCTAGCGGAAGATAAAGGAAGCTGTGTATGTGTATGTGCACAGGTATACAAACAAAACTCTTTGACATGCTCATTGATTTGGTTTACTATTTACGGTCTAAGTTGGCTGTAACAAATGCTACAAAGTCTTAAGCGTCGACACTCATTTTGAAACACTCACATTGTAGTACAGCTATTCATAAACTACACAATAAACGCTCCATAGAAGTTTGTATCAGTGCAATGCAGAAGAAGAAAGAAACGTGATATATACTTCTCAGAGACATAAGGAAAAATCTCTCTTGTCGACGGCAGGGTAGTGTTAATTTTTATTTACTTCGATCGCTTTCTTTATTGGCAACACTTGTGTGTGTTGTCAGTAAGATTTTTGTCTTACGATTTCTCCAATTCATAATTTATTGTCCTGAAACGCGTTTTTGGCAGCACTTTTTTATTACACTTCTTCAGGCACAACAGAGACATTAGCAGCAAATGATTATAGCTTAATAACGCCTTAAACTTTTACGCACAGTATGTCACTTTCAACGGAGACACATTGTGGGGCTACGAACAAGCAATAACACGAATCTTTCTGGAGAGGAAATGACTGGCACTTCCGCTTTTGGGACTGTTCACTATAAAACAACTGAGACATTCAGAGTGGTGGATAGCTGCAGCGAAAGAACGAAAAGGAAGAGTGACGCGGTTGACAACCGCTGAAAATTACAATGGTGCATTTCTCGTGTAATGTTACGTATTTTAATTTGCACTATCGAAGTGACTTTTGAATGAAATCTGCAAGATCAGCATATCAATTTCTCTGTCCTTAATCTTCATCTTCATCTACATCTACATTTATACTCCGCAAGCCACCCAACGGCGTGTGGCGGAGGGCACTTTACGTGCCACTGTCATTACCTCCCTTTCCTGTTCCAGTCCGCATTGTTCGCGGGGAGAACGACTGCCGGAAAGCCTCCGTGCGCGCTCGAATCTCTCTAATTTTACATTCGTGATCTCTTCGGGAGGTGTAAGTAGGGGGAAACGCACCCTCTCGAAGCCTGGACAGCAAGCTACACCGCCATACAGAGCGCCTCTCTTGCAGAGCCTGCCAGGAAGCGCTGGAAAAAGTGTGTGCAATCGGAAGGGAACTCTTTTGAAGGAGACAACACTAAACATCTCCGTAACGCTATCACACTTACCAAATACCCCTGTGACGAAATGCGCCGCTCTTCTTTGGATCTGCTCTATCTCCTCTGTCAACCCGACCTGGTACGGATCCCACACTGACGAGCAATACTCAAGTATAGGTCGAACGAGTGTTTTGTAAGCCACTTCCTTTGTTGATGGACTACATTTTCTAAGCACTCTCCCAATGAATCTCAACCTGGCACCCGCCTTACCAACAATTAATTTTATATGATCATTCCACTTCAATCGTTCCGTACACATACTCCCAGATATTTTACAGAAGTAACTGCTGCCAGTGTCTGTTCTGTTATCATATAATCATGCAATAAAGGATCCTTCTTTTTATGTATTCGAAATACATTACATTTGTCTATGAAATTTTCTAATGCTCCAACTTTTTTTATTTTTATTGCACAAGCATTACATTATGCTATGTTTCTGCAGACAGCCAGGAACAATGCGCCACACGAGTAGCAGACCTATTAAAGTGTGAGTTGTATATCATCGTCTATTGGGGATGCTATTTACGTTCACAACAGGAACTGCTACACGTGGAAAGCTGCGAAGCGCGGCAAACCCCTGAGCTTTATGTAGAACGCTCCATCATTTGTTGTCCAGAATGTGTAAGCCTTCACCACAACACAAGAGAGAGGTTCTTTCCCTCTTTCCTGTTGCATAGTGTTGGGTGTTTCATAATGAACATCGAGGTTTTAAGGGTTTGTAGCATTTGCTACATTCGATTTACAATTATAAATAATATATCAAATGAAAGAGTAACGCAAACAGTTTTTCTTACAGCTGTTCAATGTGAGCACCAGTCGTCACACGGCCCACATCGTGTCGATAGGTGAGGTCTTCCCAAACCTTGATCTCTGCGTCAAGAGTAACTGTTGCAACAACTCTTTCAATCCAGTTTCTTAAACTCTAAGTTCGGGTGATAGGGGAGGCACATACACATGATCCTTTACGAACCTCAAAGGAAAAAAATAGTATGACGTCGGAACATGGAAGGCGTGCGAAACAAGCTCCGTCATCTGCGCCCTTGCTGCAATCCAACAATATCGTTTAACCAATCGCCTACAGAGTTATGGCTGTGAGGCGGCGCACCATCTTACTGCGAAATAAAGTTCTGCGGTTCAGATGCTTCCGTTATTTTTGAAAAATCAAGTTACCCAAGATTGCTAACAATTCGTTTCATTACTTGTTGAAGTTGCCATTGTGGTGTCAAGCGATTACTGCATGCAGGGACAACAGCACAATATTTATGTTTTAATTGTAACACGTTGATGTTATTATCGGTTTGAGGATTACAGTACAACTTAATACAGAACGCACGTTGTATTGTTAACAATAGATTCAGTCCTTGCAAACTATAAAACACCAAAAGATTTCTGTTCACCAGTCGCCCTTTTTGCTTCTTACATAGTTTATCAAATCAGTGTTGGCCACTGACAAAAACAATTTTTAAAACTTATTTGTGGGGAGTATGGAGGCTATGTATGTAGGCTGTTTAGGTTTTTATGTTGGTAACGCCACGTAGCGCTGTGTATTAAAATCACTGACTGCGCTATGTGCAGTCTGTGGCTTGTTGGACTCGTTGTTGGAAGTTATTCGCCAGGGTAGTGTTCGGCAGTTGGATGTGAACGGCCCGTAGGGTTGGGCAGTTGGAGGTGAGCCGCCAGCAGTGATGTATGCGGGGAGAGAGATGCCAGAGTTCTGAGATGTTAATATGAGCGGACGATCTGGGCGTGTGTCCGTCAGAAAAAGGAAATGTGTTAGACTGGATGTCAAGAATATATATATATATATATATATATATATATATATATATATATATTCTTGACATCCAGTCTAACACATTTGGGCATGGATGTGTGTGGTGTCCTTAGGTTAGCTAAGTTCTAGGGGACTGATGACCACAGTAGTTAAGTCCCATAGTGCTCAGAGCCATTTGAACCATTTTTTTTCTAGGGGACTGATGACCACAGCAGTTAAGTCCCATAGTGCTCAGAGCCATTTGAACCATTTCTAACACAGTTCCTTTTTCTGACGGACACACGCCCAGATCGTCCGCTCATATATATATATATATATATATATATATATATATATATATATATATATATATATATATAATGACTTTTGAACACTATTAAGGTAAATACATTGTTTGTTCTCTACCAAAATCTTTCATTTGCTAACTATATGTCTATCAGTAGTTAGTGCCTTCAGTAGTTAGAATCTTTTATTTTGCTGGTAGTATTGGCGCTCGCTGTATTGCAGTAGTTCGAGTAACGAAGGGTTGTACGGATCTGTTACGATCCTAGCTGCGCATTTCTTCACTCATTTTGAATCTGCTGTCGTCCTATTTGACGAGTATTCCAATCACTAAGTACTGTACTAACAAGGGAACCTCCCCATCGCACCCCCCTCAGATTTAGTTATAAGTTGGCGCAGTGGATAGGCCTTGAAAAACTGAACACAGATCAATCGAGAAAACAGGAAGAAGTTGTGTGGAACTATGAAAAAAATTAGTAAAATATACAAACTGAGTAGTCCATGCGAAGATAGGGAACATAAAGGACATAGGGAGTCAAGGAGCGCCGTGGTCCCGTGGTTAGCGAGAGCAACTACGGAACGAGAGGTCCTAGGTTCAAGTCTTCCCTCGAGCGATAAATTTAATTTTTTATTTTCAGTTTATGTGACAAACTCTTATGTTTTCATCACTTTTTTGGGAGTGATTATCACATCCACAAGAAAACCTATATCGGGCTAGGTAGAAGAATCTTTTTACCCATTCGCTAAGTGTACAAGTTAGGTGGGTCGACAACATTTCCCTGTCATGTGACGCACATGCCGTCACCAGTGTCGTATAGAATATATCAGACGTGTTTTCCTGTGGAGGAATCGGTTGACCTATGACCTTGCGATCAAATGTTTTCGGTTCCCATTGGAGAGGCACGTCCTTTCGTCTACTAATCGCACGGTTTTGCGGTGCGGTCGCAAAACACAGACACTAAACTTATTGCAGTGAAGAGAGACGTCAATGAACGAACGGACAGATCATAACTTTTCAAAAATAAAGTAAGTAAACTTTTCGCTCGAGGGATGACTTGACCAAAGGAGCTTTCGTTTCGCAGCTACTCACGCTAACCACGGGACCACGGCGGTCCTAGGCTCAGGTTCTCCTTGATGTTGCCTACGTTGCGCATAGACTATTCAGTTTGTATATTTTACTAATTTTTTTCATAGTTCCACACAACTTCTTCCTGTTTTCTCGATTGATCTGTGTTCAGTTTTTCAAGGCCTATCCACTGTGCCAACTTATAACTAAATCTGAGGGGGGTGCGATGGGGAGGTTCCCTTGTAAGAAACAGCAGCATTAGCGTCTTAGCCGGCCGGAGTGGCCGAGCGGTTCTAGGCGCTTCAGTCTCGAACCGCGCGACCGCTACGGTCGCAGGTTCGAATCCTGCCTCGGGCATGGATGTGTGTGATGTTCTTAGGTTAGTTAGGTTTAAGTAGTTCTAAGTTCTAGGGGACTGATGACCACAGATGTTAAGTCCCATAGTGCTCAGAACCATTTGAAGATTTTTGTGAGGTGATTCATGAAGGGTATAGGATATTGTTCGTCAGGGCTATCCTTTTGGAGGGATTATTGAAAGTCAGATTCCATTGCCCTAAAATATTGTGTGTCAGTTTAGTGATGATCAGAATAAGTAAAGAGAAAACTGTCTCAGTACGTTCAGTTTCACTCTGGAGTTTGAAAATCAAGTAACGTAGTAGTTTTACCAGCTCAGTCATTCTTTACATACAAAGGGGAAGTTTCACAATGGTGCATTTCTCGTGCAATGTTACATATCTTAATTTGCACTATCGATTTCCAAGTGACTTTTGCATGAAATCTGCAAGATCAGCATATCAGATTCTCTGTCCTGAATTTCTACATATGAATTAAATTAAAACGTGCCAGGCGCTGCAGCCGCAATGTCAATTATAGTCTGATACAGACGGAAGTAAGTCCGTGGGTACAGTGACACTCGACCTTAGACAGAGTATGTTGCTCAAGATACAGCCGGGAGTAACGATAGCTTGCAGCCTAAAATGATGCCGTCATCTCGCCACATGTGTGCGGCAGTCGGCATGCATTCAGTCCTTAGACGGATAATTTTAGCTCACAATTAGTATAGCAAATTTCAATCACAGTACTATCATCATCTAAGTCTCAATGAATACGAAGGTCAGCAGTTCATCGTATAACAACATATTTCATCTGAGTTAACTTATTAAAAGGTCTCACCTACAAAGACCACTGGAACTGATTCATTAGTTTGACGGTAACTGGTAGCTACACGGCTGGCTATCGGTGGAACATGAGTTCTATGAATTAATTTAAATGCTACATTAATCTTGCCGAAAATGGACAAATCGCACTTATACTTTTTCAGAACACATTGCTTCCTAATATATAATCTCATGGGAAAACATCTTCTCTTAAAACTTTTTTCGTACCTATACCCAATTTTCTTGCCTGCCTCCGTAGCTGAGCGGTCAGCGTGCGCAGATGTCATGTGAAAGATCCACGGTCAATTCCCGGTACTGCCAAGGATTTTCCGTGGTATTAGGACTGGAATGGGTCACTTCTAGAAAAATCGAGCGACGGGTGACAAAGTTAAGACAATGGATTCGCATCTAGGAGGTCTGAGATTCGAATTCCGTCTCGACCGCCGACATTTTGATTTTCCTATGCGTCCCTAAAAAGGGGGAAGGACCGAATCCGATCCTGTTCTCCGTCTCTAACGTCCAGGTCACTGACCTTCTCCTTTGTAAGAAAGACACAGTACGCTGCTTGATATCAGTTCTCTGCATAATATCATACTGTGACATACTATATGTTGCGGGTCCCTCATTAAGGAAAATGAAGTCAAATAGCTCAAACGGACCTTTTTTCTATCATAGAACTACGACATTCATCACGAAACCGATCTATACACCTCAATAATTGTCCTAAGAGGTTTTTTTTTTGCCATGGAACCCTTCTGCACTTTCTATTGTCAATAGTAATGGAGGGGGAATACTGCACTTGAATTTTTGCTTGATAACATTCAGCTCTTTGGTTTTGCGCGTCTGTAGGGGTATAGAATTTTATCCGAATATTCTTCAAATCACCCTAAAACAGATAATCGACGTCTTTGTGCCATATCATGGGCTGAATCGCTAAAAAGTCACGCAATTATTGGCCGGACTCTGTCCTTGGAGAATACCAAACAGACAATGCTTCACCTGTAATTCGTCCGCCTCCGGTAGCCGAGTGGTTTCAGTCTGCTTTAGGCGGTGGCGCGGCACGGACCTGCTGTCCCGGCCGCGGGCGCGCGTGGACGAGGAAGTGTTTACACCGCCGGTACTCGCGCGTGTTGTTGTCTGACTCGATCGCCATGGCACACAATTTCGAAGGACTACGCTCCAATTTACGTTCGACAACGAATTTGCCAGACCCAAAGCTTTCGAAATAGAGCGTTTTTTGAGGGAAGAAGTTCGTTTACCTGCTGCAGACATAATTGGAATACACCTGTCCATTGTAAGCAGTACAATGTACGTAAAGATGACCGATGAAGCTGCGTGTGAAATAACTCTCTCCGCTGCTCAAAGAGGATTTAAATTTCGACACTCTGGTGGCCATATCAGCGATGTAACAGTAGCTCCTTCAGGATTGGGTGTGAGGGTCATTCGGATCTTTGAATTGCCGTTTGAGGTGCCAGAATCGATGGTTACTGAATCGCTGCGACCATATGGAACGGTATTTAGCCATACGCCTGAACGCTGGGCACGTTTTGGTACCTATCCTGTGCTAAACGGCGTGCGACAGGTGCGGATCGTCCTTACTAAACATATCCCGTCTTATTTATACATTGGCGGATGTCGATCTGTTGTGATCTATGATGGCCAGCTAAGCACCTGTTCTGGCTGTGGTGGAGAAGGACATATCCGCTCGGAGTGCATACAACGCCGCGTCGTGCTACTGCCACATGGAGAAGCGTCACAGCGAGTTCCCACGCAACTGCCGATGACGTACGTGTCGGTGGCCCGCCGGGAGGTGTTGCCAAGTTCGGAGCGTGACAAGGACGTGTTTATGCAAGAGCAGACCGAGTTACGGGAGCATGGAGGTGACTCGGACAATGTCCCTACACCCACGCCACGTCAGTTGAGGGAGGAACCTTCCGAAAACTCACATGTAGCACGCGGCGTGGAAGTAGAGGTCGAGACAGTGGCGCCGGCAACGGACCAACGGACGATCGACGAACACAGTGAGGCAGCAGAGGGCAGTGCACGGAAACAGCGATCGCCGAAGCGTCGCAAAAAGCGTCGCCATAGTTCGGATGACACGTCCCCCCTTAGCCTAGGGGACACGGAAGGTATCCTAGCCGAAGAACTGTCTGACACAGAACACGTGCCTTCAGAGGACGCTGACAGGATTCCATCAGATGGTGACCGGATGTCCTGCCTTTCAGATGGTCACTCTTCATTGACACCGACTGACCCAGCGCTGCCGACGAAGGAGTCAGGGACACCAATGTCCCGGCAGCCACGTCGAAATACATCAGAGGCCGTTTCTCGGATGGATGACCACTGCGACTGGGCGGAACCAGTCGAAGACATACAGGAATTGCCACCTCCAAATGATGACCCCTCACCTACAGGATGCACACCACGGAACGACAACAAAGGAGGGCAGCCCGTTGGCGGGCACCCCTCTGAGCACGAATAGTGGACTAAAGGCCTTGGAGTTCTCAATGACATGACACGAGCATGACAACGACGACGAACCAAGCATAGAAGGTGGGCACAGTGAACATTAACACCGCACGTTCGCTTGCAAAGATGCAACTTCTCCGGGACATGATTTACGCCACAGACGTTGATATTCTGCTGATGCAGGAAACCTGCAATGCTGCTTTTCCCGACGTGCATGGATACAACACTTACCTAGCGCCGACTCCAGATGGAGGACGTGGCACAGCGATACTAGTCCGGGAAGGGATTCCGATGTGAGACCTCGATTACCTTCGTTCGGCTCGGGGTTTGGCTATGACCGTGAACGGCATTCGTATCGTCAACATCTATCCACCCTCCGGATCTGACAATCGACAGGCGCGTGCACGAATCTACTCGGAGGAGATTGCCTTCCTATTCCATGGGAGGTATGACCACATCTTGGTAGGGGGGATTTTAACTGTGTACTCACACCGAAGGATCAAACTCCTAATTTCAACTCCTGCCACGCATTGAACACGCTCTGCCGGGACATGGCCCTTATGGACATGTGGGAAAAGATCCATGGGCAGCGAGAGGGCTACACGTATTTTACTAGCCACTCGGTGAGCAGGCTGGATCGGATTTATGTTTCTGACGGATTAAGAGATCACGTGTTGGCTGCTGAACGTTGGCCTACAGCTTTTACGGATCACCTTGCGTATTTATGCACGTTAACCCTCCCACGGCAGCGGGTCTGGCGGAGTCATAGTTCCTGGAAACTTAATTCATCCTTATTGGTGGATCTCGAATGTCGACAGCGGATCGAAGAAACATGGCAGATTTGCACTCGCCGTCTGCCGCTGCACCGTACGGTTCTTTCGTGGTGGTTGCAGTGTGCAAAACCGGCGATACGAAGAGCTCTCATAACGTATGGCAAGGAACAAGCGAAATGGCTCCGAGATACACTTGATTATTACTACATGGTGCTCCGCGACCTGTCCTCCAGGGCCCCATCGCCCGAGCGTCAAGCGGAAGTCCATCGCATTCAGGCCTGCATTTTATCGATCACGAGACGTCGACTGGAGGGACTTTCGATCCGTGCTCGGTGCTTGGACAACGTCGATGGAGAACGTATTGGCATGCATCATGTGTCCAAGGGACATGCGCGTAATCGCCGATCCCTAATCACAGTCCTCCATGATGACGATGGTCGGCCCTTGACGTCACAACAGGACATTGCTGCTGAGTTTCTGGAGCATTACCGCCTCCTTTTCACTGCGACGCCGACGGGCAATCGGACAGGAGAAGAAAGTTTGCGACACATGCAAACGGAGGTGGATGGTCCGGATGCAGAGGCGCTATTGGAACCCCTAACGGAAGATGACATCCGGGGCGCACTCGCGAAGGGTGCGGTACATAAATCCCCTGGGCCAGGTGGGTTGACACTCGAATTTTACCGCGCATTTGCGGATTTAATGATGTCCCAGTTGGTATTGATGTATAATGAGTTATTGAGCCCTGACACGGACGTTCCGTCGCAGTTCATGGCGGGACTGCTTATACCAATACCGAAATCGGCAGCGAGTGTCAGCGCCCATCAATTTAGACCGCTCACGATGCTCAATACTGACTATAAGATCTTTGCGCGAATGTTGGCGGCAAGGCTCAAGACGGTAAAATCCAAGACAATACCACCAGACCAGGCTTGTCTAGGGGTTCGGAGCAACATACATTCTATCCTCGCCGAATACCGTGACGTAATTTCCCTGACGGAAACTTGTCGCATGCGAGCGGCGTTCGTATCGGTGGATTTTGATCGTGCCTTTGACAGGATCAACCACGGTTTCCTTGACTCGACCATGCGACGCTTGGCGATACCACAGGATTTTATTACCGTCCTCATGCGCCTCCTTCGCGGCGCTTCTTCGACGGTTAGAGTCAATGGCAGGGAGGTAGGAACGATTCCTGTTTGCAGCTCGATGATACTGTTTACAATAGCGCTCGAACAATTGATGCAGACTCTTAGACGGACTCTAAGGCGTCCGACTCCGTGCGAGCTCTTTCACGTGTCGTGCATATGCCGACGACTTGATGATACTCGTCCGGTCGGAGAACGAAGTAAGTCAGGTGGTTACCCTTCTTACTACGTACGGAGTAGCTGCGGGAAGCAGGGTCAACATGAATAAAACCAAGATCATGTACATCGGTCGAGGGCTGGACGCTCTGCACAGTCCGTTTACGACGGTGGACATCTTGAGATGCTTAGGTGTATTGTTCATCCGATCGCTACGGCAATCAGCGGCGGCGAGCTATCGACGTCTCCTCCAGAATGTCCGACTGCACATACGCAACAATTCACTCCGAACGCACGACCTGCTCCAAAGGGTGGACTACACTAATGTTCACCTGGCCTCGCGACTGCCGCACCTGGCACAGGTACTGCCAATGCCATATGGTATTGCCAGCTGGAGTGGCCGTGCGGTTCTAGGCGCTACAGTCTGGAGCCGCGTGACCGCTACGGTCGCAGGTTCGAATCCTGCCTCGGGCATGGATGTGTATGATGTCCTTAGGTTAGTTAGGTTTAAGTAGCTCTAAGTTCTAGGGGACTGATGACCATAGCAGTTAAGTCCCATAGCGCTCAGAGCCATTTGAACCATTTGAACCACATGGTATTGCTGACAGATTAATGGCGGCCTTTGGATACTATGTCAGCCAAGGAATGTTGTTTAAGATCAAATACGAGACTTTAACACTCCCACACCATTCTGGAGGACTTAACCTCACGGATGTGCGGAACAAGGCTCTAGCTCTATACCTGCGAGCGACGCTACGCACTTAGAACCAACGGCAACACGCCATCACGTCGGCCATCCTGGATGTGCTTCTTTCCATCTCCTTTGAACCACCGGTGGCGGTAGGGACAATCTCGCCCTCTTTTTCTCACGTCGCGCGATTTTTTGTTGATTTTAGTTATGTTCAGTTACAGATACCTTCTACAAGAATCCCCACTACCCGTGAGATATATCGATACTTGCGGCGTCATCATGGCCGCAATGTTGTCGAACTTAAATACCCAACACGAAACTGGCGACAGATTTGGCGAGCTGTCCATACACCTCTCCTCACCACAGCAGCGCGATCGTCATGGTATACACTAATCAACCGCAAGACAGTCAACCGCCAACGATTGTACGACATTCGCATGGTAGATTCCCCGCTCTGCCTTATATGTGGCATGCAGGACACCGACGAACATTCTCTGCAGTGCGGTGAGGCAAAGGATGTTTGGCGGCTGACGCAACGCATCATGGCCCTCCTCCGACGCACCGACGAATCAACGATCACGACGGACGCTTTATTTTTCCCTGACGCTGTATTTTTCCCCTCACAAAAAACTTCGGCAATTCGATGGATTGGAGGTCACGCATCGCACTACGTGCTCTCGCAGACGTTGATATCGGGCATGGACTATTGGCATTATCTACTAGAACAACACGAAATCGTCTGACGCCACTCTAAATATAAAACGCATTTTGCGAACTTTCTAGGCAGCATGTCTCATAACCCCCTGAAGCGGTGGGGAGTCCCAGGTTTACGTTGTTTCGAGGGATAGGATGTACTCCCAGTGAAGTGACGAAGATGTCACTTCAGCCCTATATTTCTTTCCCTTCTTTTTTGTATATGATTTTTCTTTTGGGACATTAAAATTAAATGAATAAATAAAAAAGGTGGTAATCGTTAAAAAAAAAGTGGTCAGCGCGACGGAATGTCAATCCTAAGGGCCCGGGTTCGATTCCCGGCTGGGTCGGAGATTTTCTCCGCCCAGGGACTGGGTGTTGTATTGTCCTAATCATCATCATTTCATCCCCATCGACGGGCAAGTCGCCGAAGTGGCGTCAAATCGAAAGATTGCACCAGGCGAACGGTCTACCCGCCGGGAGGCCTTCGTCACACGATATTATATACCCGTAATTCGCAGTACCATGCTATCCAGTACTACAAATCCAACAGAATCCATTGACTCTTTGAAGGTTAACATTACAAATCCAGTAGCAGCTATTGACATCTTCGAAAATTTGGCCTTAAGTCATCAACTTTCGACTAGTTTGTCACTCTCCGCTGTCTTTCCCTGTCTCATGCTAATAGGAGTATTTACATTTCTGTGTAGCTGCTAAACTATGGAGACTGCGGAGAGAGGACTAGACTCTGGCCCTGGAGCTCCCGGGTTCGATCCCAGAAAGCGCTGTGGATTTTTCCTCGTTCCTCCAGGAAAGGTCCAGGTCTACTCACACAGCAATCAAATGAGCACTAGATATTTCCTAGTCATAAAATATGACCAGGGCGATGAGCTCGTCACCCTTCACCTCCTTGTGCCTGAATGAAGAAAGGCTGCACTCTACCAGCAATCGGGCCAGTAGAACAGTCATGGGCTTGCTCCACAGACGGATGTAAGGAATACAAGCGGCAACACAAAATCAGTATCTTCACTGCGAGGTAGCAGCTGTAATGTTACCACTAAAGCGAAGTTTCTAAATACAGTTATTCTAAATTCCTCCACTAAAGAAGACGAAGTAAATACTCCAGAATTCGAATCGAGAACAGCTGCCAACACGAGTAACTTGAAGGCAGATATCCTTGCTGTAGCGAAGCAACTCAAATCAATTAACAAGGGCAAGTTTTCCAGTCCAGAGTGCATACCAATTAGGCTCCTTTCAAAGTATACTCATGTAACAGCTCCATATTTAGCAATCATATACAACCGGTCGCTCATCTAGAGATACGTACCTATAGACTGGAAAGTTGCTCAGCTCCCACCAGCACTCAAGAAATGAAATGGGAGTAATCCGCTGCATTACAGACCCATAACATTAATTTCGATCTTCAGTGGGATTTTGGAACATATACTGTGTTCGAACATTATCAATTATCTCGAAGAAATCGCTCTGTCGACATTCGGCACGGTTTCAGAAAACATTACTCTTGTGATACACACTTAAAAACGGTTCAAATGGCGCTGAGCACTGTGGGACTTAACTTCTGAGGTCAACAGTCCCCTAGAACTTAGAACTACTCAAATCTAACTAACCTAAGGACATCACACACATCCATGCCCGAGGCAGGATTCGAACCTGCGACCGTAGCGGTCGCGCGGTTCCAGACTGTAGCGCCTAGAACCACTCGACCACCCCGACCGGCGATACACACTTACCTCTTTATTCAGACGAAGTGCTGAGTGCTACTGACAAGGGATTTCAAGTTGATTCCATACTTTTAGATTTACAGAAGGCTTCTGACACTATTTCTCACAAGCGGCTTCAATCAAAATGCGGCCCTACAAAGTATCGCCTCAGTTGATTTCGTAATTTTTCTGTCAGAAAGGTAACAGTTCGTAGAAACTGACGGAAAATCATAGAGTGAAACAGAAGTGATATTTGGCGTTCCTCAAGGAAGGGTTATACGCCCCCTTCTCTTCCTAATTTAAATAAAGGATTTAAGAGACAATATGAGCAGCCCTCTTAGATTCTTTGCACATGATGCTGTCGCTTACCGTCGAGTAAAGTCATCAGAAGATCAAAACCAAATGTAAAATGATTTACACAAGATACATTTATCTTGGGAAATGTGGAAATTTACTCTATATAATTGAAAGTAAGAAATCATACACATGAATACTAAGACGAATCAGTAAAATTTTGGTTATATGATAGGGCCTAAGTCACACAAATTCAGTTCATCTAAATACCTAGGGATTACAATTAACAAAATCTAGGGATTACATTTACGAACGACCTAAATTGGCACGATTACGTAGAAAATGTTTTGGGGAACGCGAAACCAAGACCACCTTTTATTGGCAGACCACTCAGAAAATGCAACTAATCTACTATATAAACTAACCTACACTACGCTTGGCCATCATCTTCGGGGCCGACGCTGCGCTGTCTGGCGTCCTTAGCAGATAGGATCGACGGAGAACATCGAAAAAGTTCAAAGAAGGGCATCTCGTTGTGTATTATCGTGAAATAGGGGAGAGAGTGACACGAACATGATACGTGAATTGCGTTAGCAAGCGTTAAAGCAAAGGCGTTTTTCGTTGCAGCGAGATCTTTTTACGAAATTTCAATAAACAAATTTCTCCTCAGAATGCAAAAGTATTTTGTTGGCGCCCAACTACAGATTGAAAAATAATCATCATGAAAATAAGAGAAATCAGAGCTCGCACGAAAATATTTAAGTGCTCGTTTCCCCCGTGTGTTGTTAGAGAGTGGAATACTAGAGAAATAGTCTGAAGGTGGATCCATGAATCCTCTGATAAGCACTTGGGTGTGAATTGCACAGTAGACACGAAAGTGTACTAAACTATTAGACCCTACATCATTAATATTCTATTTTGCACACTTGAATATCCTAGGCCAGCTGTTCCAGCTCGAGTACTAGATGTGAGCAGCACAGCACCCGAGGGCAAAGGTGCGTAGTGGTCTGGAAAAAGATCACGCCACGGTCAGACAGGGAATGTGGCCATAGCGTGCGCAATCGCGTACCTCGTGCGGACGTCCGGTCAAGAGTCGGCAAATGGTTGCGCACGTGCAGGATGAGGAGCGAATGCGGCGCAACAGGTCCACCCGGCACCTAGCCTACCTAAACTACCCGCACCTGCCCCCTGGTCAGCTGGCAGTGCTTTGCCCCATGGGGTATCATTGGAACAGCCTCTACCCAGTCTGTCTCTGGCCCTGCTATGGTCTCCTTCCAGTGCCGTGTTCCTAGATGCCATATCAGATGTCCCGCTGACTTCTCTCTCATTGCGGTAAGCGCATTCTGTACAGCATATATTGTTTCCACTACGTTCTGTATAGTACCTCAGTTGGTACTTTATCTGTCCACTAAATTTTTAAAAATTCTTTGATCTCCACATTTCAAATGATTCTAGTTTCTTCTTTTCTGGATTTCTGGTGAAACATGTTTAAGTTCCATACAGTGTTATTCTCCAGACATATACATTCACGAACTTGTCCACGTTCATATCAGCGTCTATTAGCAGTAGAACTCGTTTACTGAAGAAAGATATCTCTGTACCCATCTCCTTATGATATCTTTCTTACTTCCACCTTCAGTGGAGGGCGGTGGGAATTCCAGATAACCTTCAAATGACCTTTTGATGGAAATCGCTAACATCAGCATCAGCTTTCCTGGAATCGCAATATCAGCATAATTTTTTCCCAGAATTCTCTCCTCCTCCCCAATTTTTTGAAATTCCCTCCCCCCTCCATCCCTCCCCCTCCCCCTGTGCCCAATGTCGTTACACAGGAAGGAATTAAGTATCCAAAAGAATTTTAAAAAACATGGCCCTTTCACTCTATTATCTTAGTCCCACTGCTTGCCAGTTTATGTGAAATATATTACCATTGGCCACAACTAGGTGCATAGGCTCTCAGCCAATCGGTTTGGCGCCCTGGTGACTGACATTGAGGCCAATAGCGTGCTAGTCCGACCTCCCAATTCCTTGAGCAATTTTACTTCTTATAAATCGATTGCGTGATCACCATCATTCATTATCTGCACTACAATTCCAGGAAATTCTGGGAAAAAAATTCCGCTGACATTGTGATTCAAGGAACACATGCAGACGTTACCAATTCCCACGAAAATGTCATTTGAAGGTTATCTGGAATGCCTTTTGACCTCCTACTACCTTTGTCTCTGTACTTTTTTTTCTTGAGCTATCTTCTCTGTCACATATGCTTTCCTCCCATTGTCCAAAGTCTCGCTTATATCCGGCAAGAGGAGCCATGTTGTCTATGAAAATTTGCATTGTCATTTGTTTCCCTTACTCTTTTATTACTCTTCGGAAATTTCCTTCCACTTTCTTCATTGCTTCTTACACATAAAAGTTGAGCAACAGTAGCGATATGCTGCAACCGTCCTTAGTATATAAAAGTCATGAAATCGTCTTTCTTGGCCTTTCACTACTATCAGATTTATAGCTGCTCATTCCAGAACATATTGCAGCCTCATTTCAGTCGTCGTGATAGATACAAATAAACATAGCACATAAACTACAGTTTTTATGTTCTCACAAAAAGCTTGTGTTCCAGAACATACACTGACAAGCCAAAACATAATGAACACCTGCTTAACTGCATGTTGGTCCGTCTTTGGAATTCAATATAGAAGCGATTCTGCGTAGCGTGAATACTAAAAGTACGTGGTAGGTTTCCAGAGGTTTGTGGCATCAGGTAGCAATGCACGTCACATAATACCCAAAACATATTTTTGGTAGGCCAGACGTCAACGTGAGTTCAATGTCACGCTCCTCAAGCTACTGTAGGACGTTTCTTGGCAGTTACCTTGACATTTATGCTGCTGGAATATGCCATCACCATTGGGGAAGACGTCAAGCATGAAGAGAGGCAAAGGGTCCATAATATTGTTTACGTAGTCCACAGCAGTCACGTTGCTTTCGTTTAGAGCCACAAGTCTCATGGAAGCCAAAGTGAATGCCCTCAGTAGCATAATACTGCCCCCCCCCCCCCCCCTCCCCGCTTGCGACCGTGGCGAGGCACATGCCTGAAGCAGATTTTTCTGGATGGTGGCATATTAGGACATGACCATAGACCTGGTGTAACAAAAAACGCGACTCATCCGATCAAGTGACACGTTTCTACTGATTCACGATCCAGTCTCCATGAACTCGAGCACACTGCAATCGTAACTCACGATATCGTTGGGTCTACGTGGGGACACGTAGGGGTCTCTGGTACATAGACCCACGTTCAAGTATGTCCGCTGAATGGTGTGCTCCAAAACATTTGTGACTGCACCAGCGTTGTACAGCGTGGTCAGATCTCCCACATATCGCCGCCTGTCTTACTTTACAGGGTGGAGTAGAATCCGACCTCCAGGTTCTGCGATGAGGCCTGGACGTTCAGCGTCTTGCCGCCTACTCGACATTTTACAGTTCATCAGCCAAGTTCCATCGATGCTCACGATAACACCACGGTAACAGACGACCAGCTTCACCGTTCCCGAGTTGCTGATTCCCAGGCGCCACGTCATAACGATCTCCCATTGTCAAAGTCCATTTGTGGCCCAAATTGTCTCTAGAACGAGTCTCTATTTGATTCAGCTCCGCTTATATCCTTTCCTTAACGCGCCTCGTGCCCGCAGCGCCACTGGTTGGCATTCAGTCTCAAGGTGGGCGGTGTTCATAATGTTTTCGTTGATAGTGCATGTGGTACTCTCACTGAAACTATATTAGGATAAATATGGAGCGAGCTTCTCTGCTCGATGCTTACGTAACTCCAATACTATCAGAATACGTTCTAATGCTCTCGTTTATGAAACTGGAGCAGACTGGCGAGTTTTCTTTTGAAATATGTTGAGAGACATTTTCTTACATAATGACATAAGGAATGGATAACGAATAAACTATATGTAAATGTGGTAGAAATACAAGAGACAAGGTCAATTTCAAGGTACGGGACGCTGAAATGAATGTGAAGTGCCAAAGAGTGCTTGAGCGCATTGTTTCCGTCAAGATGAGTTGCAATGAACGGTTAAGAAGTCAAAGAGCCGGTTGAAGGCCAGCTTACGTAAGCAGGTGGACGGCGCCGCGTGGTTGCTGGCTGTACAAACACAACAGCCTCCAAAGAGATGCTACACGTATAGACGTAAGCCAGTGGTCGCCCGACGCAGCTCGTGGGCCTTTATGCGGCTCTTCGTCCCCTTGAATGTGGCTCTGCAACAAAATACCACATGCGAGCGCACACATACAGTGCGAATGAAAC
The DNA here is from genome assembly GCF_021461385.2 of Schistocerca piceifrons. Taxonomy (NCBI): domain Eukaryota; kingdom Metazoa; phylum Arthropoda; class Insecta; order Orthoptera; family Acrididae; genus Schistocerca; species Schistocerca piceifrons. The sequence goes on along the minus strand of NC_060138.1, from coordinate 540,821,417 downwards.
TTCGCGGCCTACGCACAAAAGTAAGTTTTCGGCCTGGGCGTTAGACGGGGGTGTAGATGAGTCAGGCCACCTCCACTCTGCGCCACCCGCACACACTTCTCTGCTTGTGACAATGTGTTCGAAAGTGGGGGATGAATAATGGTTATAAGTCAGGCACGCGGGATAATTTTTCACGTCCTGAAGTTCAAGTATGAAGCAGCGGCAGAAATATCTACTCCGTTGAAGAGTGTGGAACTGTTCCTCGTGAAGGTAGAAAAAACCGTGTGATCGGGCGGAAGAATATACGTATACAAGCAGTGAACTAACGATGAATCATTTGGAAAGCGATTTAATAATAACTGAGTCGGAATTAAGTGAAACGGATGACGATAGGAATAAAGAAATATAAGCTAATGCAATCGCAAATAAAAATACCTGTACATATGACTAGTTTTCTTATCTATATTTTTACATTGTTAGTTGGTGTTTGTGTCTTTATCTTTAAGGAAGTACTCTGAAGTGAAGATTTAGCCGATTTTTAATGTCTGGTTTGTATTCCTGACTCACAATCAGCCGAAAAACTAGAGTTTGCTGTTCTTTCCTTATTCGATTCTATATGTGCATACGAGCAGTCATTTTCTAGCATAACTTTATCAAGAGTAAACTGAAGAGTCATCTTATTGCTGAGAACCTGGAATTTTACCTAAAATTAAAAACGACATAGAAATCTGATTCACCCAAACTTTCCAAGGAGATAAAGGCATTGTTCACATCAGCTTTTGTCAGTCACTTTCAAGATTTAATTTTATGGATACCTTACAATCGAATTTTATCAATAAATAATATCGTTACTATGACAAAAAGCCGGCCGGAGTGGCCGTGCGGTTCTAGGCGCTACAGTCTGGAGCCGAGCGACCACTACGGTCGCAGGTTCGAATCCTGCCTCGGGCATGGATGTGTGTGATGTCCTTAGGTTAGTTAGGTTCGTGATCGCGCCACTGCAAAACAGATCCTCGCATTTAGTAATAAAAAAGAGAAACTGTCGGCGATATTTTACGCGCCCGTAACATGACATTAAAAATACCAAGATCACATAATAAATAAGTAACCATAACAACTGTGAAAGGCATCAATCAATCAAGTGCTATTAGTATGTCACATAGTCCTGTGTCCATCTGCTGTGGGAATGCTGTTCTGTGACACTCAACACGGGCGATAGTAACCGATCACGCAGCAGGGGTGACCGGTAGAAGGCGCTGCCAGATGGCTTTTTGCGTATACTGAATACCGGTTACCGGTTCCCTGCGGCAAAACGCTGAGGAGGCCTGTGGCAAAAAGCTGAGAATGCGTCTTTCCCTCCATACACGCCGCCGTAATGTCTTCTGTCGACAACGTTGGTAGAATGTACCTGTTCAACAGCTCCAGGCACGATCAACGTACCAGAGCAAAGGACAAGGTGCTATAAAACCTTTTTATTTCTCTCTCAGTGAACACGAGACAGTTAATGAATGTACAGTGACAAGAACAAGATGCTATTGGATTGGCACTTCATCCCGTGTTCCAAAAACGAACAAATGACTGAATGAGCGGTCGGCTAGACCAGTAGTTCTCTCACTTCCTGCTTTAGCGTAATGTGGTCAACATTCAGTAAGTCAGATTCACGTAAATTTTTGTGTGTTAGTAGCTGCAGGAACAATCAACAGAACGTAGAATTTTGGAAAAAAATGACGTATTATACATGAAGATTAAGTAATTATGTCCTTTTATATGTATTTTTTCCATAACATAATCACGCCTTTCAACGCCTTGAGAAAACAGTATCTAATCAAAAGTATCCAGACATCCATGTGCTATGCAGAATTGACCACCAGGTGTCACGAGAGGAGGATTTGTCAGTATAAAAGAAGACGTGGAGTAATATTTTGTCAGTACAGAAGCAGTAATAGCAAAATGGGTCAGATAAAAGAGTGACTTCGAGCGTGAACTAGTCGTTAGATGTCACGCAAGGAACTGATCAATCAGGAGCATTTCAACTCTTCTAAAGCTGGCCAAGTTGACTGTTTGTTGGTGACATCACTGTCAAGTGGAAACACGAATGAACAACTACAGATAACCACGACCAGGCGCACCTCATGTACTACGGATAGGGACCGTCGAGCATTGCGGAGAGTGGGCGTAAACAATCGCGTGAAATCAGAGAAAGAAATCACTAGCGAGTTCCAAAGTACTACCAGTAGTCAAGCTAGCATAGTGACAGAGCGAAGGGAGTTAAAAAGAATGGTGTACAGTGACCGAGTAGCTCCTCATAATCCACACATTTTTGTGCCCAATGCTAAACGACGCTTGGGATGGTGTAAAGTGCGATGGCACTAGGCAGTGGATGAGCGGAAATGAGTGACTTGGAGTGCTGAATCACGCTGTACCCTGTGGCAATCCGACGGAAGGTTTTGTTTTGGCGAGTGCCTGGAGAACGTTAACTGCTGCCGCGTGTATGCCAACAGCGAAGTACGGAGGACACGTTGTTACTGGGATGTTTTTGATGGTTAGTGTAGTTCCTGAATATGGCTGACGAAAAAGGTAAATACGACAGGGTGTGAACACATTTTACAGCATTATGTACTGCATATAGTAGAGGGTCAGCTCAGAGACGATGACTGTATCCCCATGCTCGCTGTGTACAGCAGTGTCTGTGACGCAATAGTTTGCGGACAGTAACATTCGTGAAAAAGACTGGCCTGCCCAGAGTTTCGATCGGAACTCAAAGGAAAACCCTAAGGATGAGTTCGAAGACCGACTTCGTTCTAGACCCCAGCGTCCTCCGGTTTTGGCTTTGAGGAAGAGTGGACTGCCTTACGTCTATAGACATAACAGCTCATTGAATGTGTTCCCAGCAGAGTTCAAGTCATCATAAAGGCGGAGAATGGACACAGACCATATTAATTCCCACTAATAGATGTCCGGATATTTTTGATCAGATAGCTTATTACATCAATGCTTGCAGCACGTGCCTGTACTCTGAAAATTACCACTGGCTGATCGAAACAGGATTTGGCGTTGGCAAATGAATCATAAAAAATAAAGCACAGAACTGTCGCCTTCGCCGCCTCCTACCACCCCATTTTTGATACAACGCCCACCTCCTCCCCCCCCCCCCTGCACCGCGCCTCCCCCTCCCTGCCACCCTTTTTCTTTCCACTGGCTTCTCTAAATTGTGAAGATGGCCCCTAGGAGGTGATAAAGCACTCTGGGGTATACCACACATGATTAAAACACCCCAGTAAGAATCAGAATTAGAGACAGCTGTTGCGTTGGGGAGAGTATGTGCATGTGTGTGAGAGAGAGAGAGCTGTTGTCGCCATGGTATTAGAGTAGCTCAAAGTATCGAGTTTCTGAGCTGTGGCCATCTGTCTACATGAATGCTGAACTCATGCTAGGCAAGAAGAGAGCATTTGATAGCGGTCATATCGTTAATATCCGTTACAGGCACTGGGCTTATCGTCTGCACAGCGTCAAGGGTTAACTATGAATTCCTTGCCTCCGGGAAAGCCACCGACACCGCCTTAGTCCACAAATGCAGACAACAGAATGATTATAGTCGATGGTAACGGCAGATAGATGGCCCACATCGCGGCAAATTCTTCGCCGGTACACGGGACACTCATTGCTATTGTTACTGTGACATTTTCACACTGATTTGTGTAATTCTGTCGTATTCCTCGTGAAAAACACGAAGATTTAGAGGAAACATCGTACAAAAGAACTACTTTTTCTTATTAGTCACACGCTATTGTTGACTGTCCACCTCTGTAACCGAGTGATCAGCACGGCTGACTACCATGTGGAGGAAACCCAGGTTCGATTCCCGGTACTGCCAGAGATGCTTCCGTGGTGGATGCAGAGGAGCTACTGAACCGTTTAGTAGCGATTTCAAGGTCAAGAAACCTGACGACAGGGAGGGCGGTGGGCTGACCACATGCCCCTCCGTACCGCATCCGGTAACACCATTTACAGAGGATGACACGGTGGTCGGTTGGTTCTGATGGGCCGCTCAGTGCCAGAACGGGGAAACTTACTTTATCTTACTTACCTATTGTTGGCTCTAACCACTTGAGCCGCTTTGAACCCGAATACCACTCCTTTTGCAGTATCTTTTCCTCTGTAGTACTATTTCATATTCTTCCTCCCATGACGTTTTTCCTGCTTAGCTATCGTTTACATTAATTATACAACTTATATTCTGTTAATGTTTCATAGAAAGCCGCCCTTCATGATTATGACTGCCCCCATTAGATTCCGCCGATCCACTAATTATCAGCAAACACGCAGGCTCGAATTCCAAAAACATCGCGCTGTCAGCACTGAAAACTCAATGAATGACCGTCTGGAAAAGAGCTTGGCTCCAGGTAGATATAATCAGCTCACAGAGAGAAGAAACGCGCACCGTGCTGCGAGACTTTTGTCGAGTTCGTAAGCGATTTGTTTCTCAGATGTAGACGTAAAGGGAAGGTATATCACTGTGGAGTACTAGTTATTTTGTGAAGCGTCTTGTGACAATAGACAGTCTGGTTCTTAGATTGTAAATATGCAGTGTGTCCCAGAAGGGATGGCCATTGTTGAGGCATATGACAGGAACCATCATTCGAAGCAAAAAGGTTTGATAAATATGAGCTGTAAAATGCATACCTTAAGACTACGAGCACTTCTTCAGTAGAAGAGATGTGTGTCACAGCAGCGAAGATGAACAACTGCTCGTAGCTCTTAAGTTATGCACGGTGGAGCTTATGTTTATTAGATCTTATCGGTTCGAACGATCGCTCCTGTCGTGTCTCTCAATATTGGCCATTCCTCCCGGAACACATTGTAAAACGCATGGCGAAATCACTGTGGCATTTATATGCGCCTATTTTTCCTTTGAAGCCAGATTTTTGTTCTTTATCTTTGTAACACCACCATAATCAGGTGGATATTGCTTTAGCGTAAGGAAAACCACATTTTTACTACTATTACTCCCTTTTTACAAAAAGGGCCTTGAGAGGCCCGTCAGGTCACAATGGTACAGTCAATGACAAGCATTATTTCATGAGAACATTTTTTCCTCTCATTGAAATGCAAGAACGCCTTACATTCGTAACACATAAAATGAGATCCCGATTCTATATCATACATAGCACTGTTTTGACATCTCCCACGACTAGAAATAAAAGTTTTCATTTAAAATGAAAATTCCTTCTTTCTTCCTATGTTCTGAAGAGACTTGTGATATATTTCTTCCTATCACTGCTATCTTCAACTTGCTTTTCTTTGGATTCTCGATAATTAGTGAAAGTATTCTACTGAAGGCTGATACAGGCATGGTTTTATTTTTCGTTCGTTTGGCCTGTAAATTGGTGTATCTGCATTATATGGGAAATCCACTTCGAACAACTCCAATGTCTCTTTATCTTTCAACTTTCTTGTCACAGCTTATTATGAAGAAAAATGAAGCTTTAGGCCTGAAGGGAATTAAGAGTACGGAATTTTTCATACGAACATTTTCTAAAAATCTTCAATATTTTGTGCGTTAATAAACTTGCCACGATACGGGGAAAACTACCAGATTATTGCAAGACGAACTCAGAATAAAGTACAGAATGACCAACTTTCAACTGCACGCAGTGAGCGAGGTACGCAGTGATTAGCGCACTGAACTCGCATTCGACGATTCAGATTCCTGTCCGGCCACTCTGATTTAGGTTTTTCGAAATCGCTAAGGCAAATTCCGGGCTTGTTGTGCCTTTAAGAGGGCGTGACCAACTTCCTATCCCATGCTTCCTTAACCCGAGCTTGTGCTCCATCTTTAATGACCAGCCGGCCAGAGTGGCCGAGCGGTTCTAGGCGCTACAGCCTGGATCCGCGCGACCTCTACGGTCGCAGGTTCGAATCCTGCCTCGGGCATGGATGTGTGTGACGTCCTTAGGTTAGTTAGGTTTAAATAGTTCTAAGTTCTAGGGGACTGATGACCACAGAAGTTAAGTCCCATAGTGCTCAGAGCCATTTTAACCTTTAATGACCCCGTTGTCGACGGGACGTTACACCTTAATCTTCCTTCCAACCAACACCACGCAACTAAATAGCGCGAGGACTGCACTCGCTGAAATTCAGACCACTCTGAAGCAACAGATAAGACATCCGTGAAAGTTCTGCAATGTGTTAACAGTGTACCAAACTAGCCAGGTAAACTCCCTACTACATCCCACACAGATTTAGTGGTAAAATGGCGCTTTGGATAGCCCGTCAAAAACAGGAAGAAGGTGTAGCGAGCTGTGGATAAAGAAGCAAAATAGATAGTGAACGATCCAAGCTCAAGATGTGCAACACTGAGAGAGCTGCAAGAATCGTGGGCTCATGGTTGTGTGGTCACGGTGTTGGCCTGCGAGGAGGGAGATCCATGTTCAAAACTCCCTTGGGCCTGCCTTTTTTTTCACAAAAATATGAACTATCCGTACGGTCATTGACGTGTCTATTCTCCTTCTGTAGTCTTGGCAATTGTCATACTATACATTGGTTATAGAATATGAGTCATGTGGTAAGAATGTATTACCGTCGCAAGTAAATGTGATGAATAGTGAGAGCATAAATGGCAACAACATATAAACGGCTGTGAACTATGTTACAACGAAGGAATTCACGAGTCAAAACTTCAAATACGGGACGCAAGAGTCATAATGTGTGGTACTTGTGTAGAAGAAAGAGGAGGTACATACGTATGGAGGTTCCTTCCTTACATCACGCTGTTCCAAACGGACGTTACACCACGACACAGACACAAATATGAATACAGCAAACAGACAATGATCGGACAGACAGTCATAGATTTGAACAGGGCTCTCCCCCTTTCGGAGTCGAACACCGTGGCCACATAACCAACTGGCTGGATGTTGTACATCTTCAGCTTGGAGCGTCCACTGTTTGGATTCTTGACCTGTGTTCAGTTTTTGACAGGCTATCCACTGGACCATTTTACTGCTAAATCTGTAGGGGGGGGGGGAGGGGGGCGATGGTGAGTTTCCCCTGTAAGAAGTAACGGGGCGCCGCAGTTCTGTAAGGCCTCAAACCGTACAGAATATTATATGCTCTTAAAAAATCGGAGAGGGGACTCAGAAGTTCCGCCAGATCATAAAGTGTTCATAATTACGCTATACCAAATTGGGAGTGAGTGACGGGGCTGCTGTTGTGTGTTGCAGGAGAACGGAAAGACCATCGAGCCGTCCGGTCTGGCGCAGATCAAGTTCGATGGCGACAGCCCTTTTGAGCTGTTCCAGTCCTGGAGAAAGGACGCCATCAACACGGACCTCGTGCTGCCTGACGCTCTCACGTTCGCCACCTGCAACGGGTAACGACACCAACTGCTCTTCGTCTTGCCAGTAGCCTTGCCGCCGCCGTGGTAACACCAGTTCTCGTCAGATCACCGAAGTAAGGCAGACTGAGGAGCTACTTGACTGAGAAGTAGCGGCTGCGGTCTCGTAAACTGACATACGGCCGATAGAGCGATATGCTGACCACATGCCCCTCCATATCTGCGTCCAGTGACGCCTTTGGACTGAGTACGACACGGTGGTCGGTCGGTACTGTTGGGCCTTCATGTCCTGTTCGGGAGGAGCTTAGTGGTTTTTTTTTTTTTCGGAACCATGAAAGCGAATGACATGAAATAAAAACTCATGCCACTGTTTCGTAAGATCTATAAAAACTAGTGTAAAGTTACAATCGATCAACGTCGCATTTACCGACGTGCCTGTAAAACATGTTGTTAAGACACCTTTTATGGAATCTTTAAGGGACTGCTGCATCAAAACAGCAGATTTTACTGGAATGTAAGGCTACACGTGAAAATTATGATACTTCAGCTACACAAACACGCAATCGAGAATGGCCCTTACTCGATTTCCGTCTATCAGCCAATAAAGGCGGTCACACACGAAACTGCATGCTTGACAAGCACGCATGGCCAAGCATACTTGCGCAAGCGTGCACAAGTTTTTCGCTTCTCCACACAACTCAGGCAGGCTTGCAGCTCAGGCAGGCTTGTACAAACATCAGTTTGTTCAGCACAAAACGTCGAGCTCAGACGAAGATGTGCAGACCTCGGCAGCCTTTTTTCGTTGTACTACGAGTACAATAAAAGAGGAAACTTGATATCTGTAGTAAGGAGTGGATAAAGAAACGAAAATATTATTCCCATATTACCTGTGAGTTGTAGACGAGCTACGGAAACTGTTTCACAGTATCGCTGTGGTTGTTCTCTATTTCTCCATGAAATATTATATTCTTTGTCTTTTTCTACATTACAGTGCAGCATTTGCACAGGGCGAAGTATAAATTAAATCACTGAGTAGTGCTTCCACAAACCTTGCTATTCTTGGTACACAAGCTCAAACACGCGCGCGCTGGAACGCTTGCACAAGCATGCATAGTCGAAATTCGATTGAGCATAAACCTGTTTGTACAGTCCTGAAGCTTGCGCAGATTTATCCTGCACACGTAGGCGCAGGCAGTTCAGTGTTTGGCCGCCTTAAAAGAACACGGTCTGTGACGTCACATAAACGTGTTTCTTGCGGTAGAACGGAAGACCGAGAACATTTATTTCAACATTTATTCAGTACGGTTTTTACCATTTTGTAGAATGAAGTTTTGTGGCGAAAGATCGACAACTATCGGAGGTCTATGAAAGGCAATATATGATGGTGTGTTGGCGAAATACATGAATGCGATGTGGCAAGAAGCTGTTTATTGGAACGAAGGTTGTGCTAGCAGATAGATGCGAAGTATAACCCGAAGTGTAACTGGGTTTGGAGGGTTTTAAAAATTTGGTTGTGAGTTGCCGAAGCAAATAAGTATATTTTGTAATATCCTATCATACTGGTGGTTCAGTGGTTAAGGACCAGACTGCAAATACAGATAACATACGCTCTCACGTTCGACTAATGTTTCTATACATACAGAACTGTCGACAACATAATCAAGCACCAGTCGTTCGGAAATGTGAAGACGAAGTGGGTAAAGAATTAACTTAGGTAACCATTTTCAAAGACTTATAAAAACGCTGGCAGCGTTACAATTGATCGACGTCACGTTTTCCGACATTTCTGCTCGACAAACTGTACCAAAAATGACTCGTTTTGTGGGCAACGTTAATGCACTACTGCAGTAAACAGTAAATTTTCGTCACATTATAGTTTAAACCAAATATGGTGCATGGAAGCAAGCACTTGATACTGATTTTTTACAGTAGTATGCCCTCACTACACATCCTGATGGAAACAAAGACACTGCGAGTGATCTCGGACCTGCGAGTGATCTCGGACCGTCGTTGGCGCCAAAGTAATCGCTGGCTGCGCTGAACACTAACTGCATCAGTTAAACTTGTGTGACAGCATTCCTTTTTCGGCAGTCGGTTGCTTTAGTGACATAGACATTCGTATATATTGTCTACAGCTCGGATTTTCATAGAGAAATTCATCAGAGCACTCCGTTGTCCGCAGCTCGTGGTCTAGTGGCTGGCGTTGCTGCATTTTGGATCACGGGGTCCTGGGTTCGATTCCCGGCCGGGTAGGGGTTTCTTTCCTGCCCGGGGACTGGGTGTTCGTCTTGTCCTCATCATTTCATCATCATCATCATCGTTCGTGACAGTGGCTACAGTGGATTGCGTAAAACAACTGGACTGTGTAAAAATTGAGACTTTGTACGGGCGCTGATGATCGCGCAGTTAAGCACCCACAAACCAAACCAACCATCATAATCATCACAGCAGTCCGTTGCGAAAGACTTTTTCGTTGTCCTTAAACGACTGTCTACAAAATGTTCATAACTGAGAGTAGCATATTGCGTTTGTGGCACGCTTTTGTACAATGAAAACATTCTTTCTTAGAGATGAGTTAATCCTAAGATATAATTTCACAGAGTAAACTACACTGATAAGCCAAAACTTTATGACCGCTGCACACCGCGACGTTGGATGCCGCCTGGTGGCGTTGCGGGCAAGTGACGAGGTAATCAAAGTATGTAAGCGGAGCAGACGCGGACGGGGAATAACCCTAGTGAAGATACGGGCTGCAAATGGAGAAATCCATTGAGATAAACGATTTTGAAAGAGGGCTGGTTATTACCACGCGGATCCTGTGAAAGAGTGTCTCGAAAACGGCGAAGCTGGTCGAATGTTCACGTGCTAATGTCGTGAGCATCTACGGAAAGAGATAGGACAGTGAAACTACCACTGGGCGCTAAATGGTTGGACGTCCACGACTCTTCACAGAACGTGGGGTTCGGAGGCTTGTCTGCTCGGTAAAGTAGGATAGGTGGTGATCTGTGGCATCTCTGCTGAAATAGCACAATGCTGGTGCACACCGTTCATCGTACACTGTTTAACGTGGAGCTCCTCAGCAGACCACCCCCACGCGTTCATATTTTGCCCCAACGACATTGTCAACTACGACTGCAGTCGGCACGGGAACATCGGGCTCCGACCGTCGATCAATGGAAACGTCTCGGCTCTTCGGGTGAATCACATTTGTGTTACACTAGGTTGATAGTCGTGTCCACAAACGCTGTTATTGAGGTAACCGGCGGCTCGAAACATGCAGCGCGCCACGGACGCTCGATGGTGGGAGCAGTATTCTGCTATGGGAGACATTCTCCTGAGCTTGCATGTGACGTATAGTATTAATTGAAGACACGCTGCCAGCTGCGAACCACCTGAATCCCTTCATGCTTGGCGCCTTCCTGGATAGTGATGTCATCTTTCAGCAGAATAGTTGTCCATGTCTGGGAGCCAGAACCGCGCTACAGTGGTTAATGACCTAATTGTGAACCCACGTTGATGTCTCGGCGACCATATTCGTCTGATGCAAATCCTATGGAACCCATCTGGGTCGCTATCGGACGCCATCATCGCGTACGCAAATCAGCGGCCCGTTATTTATGCGAATTACAAGACCTGCGCGTTAACATTTAATGTCAAATACCTCCACAAACTTACTAACAAACTGTCGGATCCTAGATACGCGGAATCAGTCATGTATTTCGTTGCAAAGACGGACAAAGAAGATGTTATGCAGGTGGTCATAATGTTTTGGATCATCAGTGTACGTATGTTAGCTTACTAGGGTCTAATACGTCTCTTTGCAAGCCTTGCAATGAGGAAAGCGCGAAAGTAGCAGAACTCAGTTGCCCAAAAGCCTCTAAGCTCAATTAAAATCGTCAGGAATGTCTATACCCATTTGAGAATTCCCACTTACTACTTTGCCTATGCTTTACATGGGTGGTGCAGTTATGAGAGATGTAGGACTTTACACGTTTACACGCAACCTTTTTTTTTTTTTTTTTTTTTTTTTTTTTTTTTTTTTTTTTTTTTTTTTTTTGCACCCTCGCAGATCCCCCTTCCACATGCGTCAATTGCTCCAATTGCTCACAAAAACCGAGGCAGCAATTAAATTATTGCTTCAGTCTGAACCACGCGACTGCTATGGTCGCAGGTTCGAATCCTGTCTCGAGCATGTATGTGTGTGATATCCTTAGGTTAGTTAGGTATAAGTATTACTAAGTTCTAGGGGACTGATGACCTTAGATGTTAAGTCCCATAGTGCACAGAGCCACTTGAAACTTTTTTTGAATTAAATTATTTCGCCTATCGCCCCGTGCAAATACGACAACACACCCAAGAGCGAAGAAAGTAGTGAATGAGGAATGTCTAATAAAAAGAAGTAAAGTGAATACCTATCAGTGGCTATAGTCTCGGGTGACATTGCTCTTCGGTTTAATGGGAAGTGAGGCTTAGAAAAATCGACTCGTTTCTTTTCTGTTCCACTAAGGAAAGTATTATTGTCTATCTGCTTCCATAGGTACTTATGATCGTGCTTATAATCTTAGCGTGAAATGTGTATGGGTGCAATAACATTGTTTTACACAGAGTAGAATGTTACGTTCCCCTTGTTCTCTGTACTTCTCGTTCTTTCGTTTTGCAGCTTACAGTGTGCGAATCCAAGTCCTACGTTCTTCTAAAAAAGTTTTGGAGATATAATAGGGGAGGTGGCACTACATACTTCCGCTGCAAATTGCTCTGAAACCGGCTCCGCTATTTTGATAGCCTCTAAACATTAGCAGACAAGTGTTTACAGTTGCTTCTTCTTCTTAATTTCCACGCGACATATCGTTTAAATAGTAACTATTAGAGTGCTTTCGTTAATAATGAAATGTCAGGAACGGATTTTTAGACGCTTTTCATGTCTTTTTTCTAGGCACATTTGATCCACTAATACGACGCATTTAACCTCGTTAACATAACTTCTTTTTGTTTCACGTTTCGAATAAAAAAGATGCGAAGTATGTGACGTGAAAAGGCTGCTTTTGTAATCCATCACTTTCCTTAATACGGAATGACAAAACTGATATGCCGCCTATGTCTCTTCCCGAAAATGCTGAGAACATTTCTCGCTATGACTGGAAGGTTTGCTAAATTTCCCTCTCATAGCCGTTCAACCACACCGCTCTTAGAGTTGTCTTGATGGGAAATCCAAAATCACATTACGGAAATAAAATCTCTACAGAAAAAGCAACCAGAGCAACTAAAAGTAATGTATACAAAAGAAAATATCACTTGAACGACTCCACTTCCGAATGAAATGTGATTTTTTTTTTTTTTTGCATATTAGACTATAATCAGAACGACTAGTACACTTGTAAGTTTGTTTTTATCAAAGCACTTCCACCAGAAGCTGATGTTTGGGGCTGCCAACCCGGCTGACGTCGGCTTCAGATTTGTGAAGTCATGACAATTTCCCGTATTACACCTCCGTGAAAACAATGCACACATAAAATGTGATGATTTTTACTGTACCGACGTTGATTTTGGATCGGAATCTCTAATAAATTCAGGCACCCAAGACACTGTAGCTTAAAGCAGGTCCGAGTAATGCATTATGAAAAATCGCAGCGTCAACGACTCCACAAAAATAAACAGAATATTATTGGGAATATAACCTCAACTAAGTACTACAGTACTGTGCACAAGCAGAGCTTTTCGGAACATTGCCAGTTACTGTATGGAGTAATAATACATTTAAAGTCCATCTTTCAATACTTTACAATAATTTAGAGTAATTTCAAAATACGAAACATTACGAAATTAAAAATCTTACTTAGCGAGATATAAATAAGTATTGAATTAAATTAATAAGTACAATCCGGAATTTGTGAAATCTGTACGTGTTTTTATAATAAAATTAATATTGTGTGTTCTAATTGCTTATATTAGTTAAAAAAGAATATATAAATCTGATAACGCATTTGGTTCGTTATGTAACAAGTCTGCCCAAAGTACTGGTTTCTCAACGTTCTCTGTTTTCACAGGCGTTGCGTAGCGGTTGTTAGACGTTCACTAATATCCTGAACTAGCTTAGTAACCGCTGCTTCACTCGCGTTTGCGAGCATATATCAGGCCTGATGAAAATGTATTGTGTTAAAAATCCGTTTCTATTTCTATGCAACTTTTAAAAGGCAGATTTGTCGTGGTGATTTTTAAATAGCTTTCTTTGATTTCGTTCTTAAATTTCGACACGATGTAATCTTTTCACGCTCGTTAAGGCCACAGAACAGTGGTCTTTTCCGAATGTACTTCTGAAAAAAAAAGCCATTCTGTAAGCTGGCGTCGAAGGTTTATGTTAATCCTAGCTTTTGGATTCTTAAGGTGATATTTCGATAGAAACTTTCATCCCCTAACACACATTTTTTTATTTCTAACCAAGAAGTCAAATACCAATTTTCATAGATTTAGCTTTAATAATGTTTCAATCTGACGACATTTTTTCATAAAAATTTACATCTTGTATTTCACCTTCTTAGGCGTTTAACTTCCATAAAAACTAAAACATTTATTTTCTTGTTTCTAACGAGAAGCCAAATTCAAAATTTCGGGGATTTACCTTCAGAAATGCTTTCATAATGAAATATTCCATAAAAACTTTCCTCCATTATTTCCCCTTAGGAATTGAATTTCCACAAATTTAAATTGCTGACCGAGAGCTCAAATATCAATTTTCATAGATGTAGCTTTAAAAATGCTTTAGTAATTCTTTAATAATTAATTTAAAAAACTCTCACACACCATATCACCCTCTTATGGGTTGAATTTCTGTAAGTGCTGAAACGTATTTTTTTAATTTCTGGTCGAGAACCCAATACCAATTTTTCGTAGTTCTAGCTTCAAAATAGCCGTAATAGCAACATATTTTCAAAAACCCTTTCATCATCTGTTTCGAAAAATCCCTTCTTACATGATAACTACAGTATGAGATCACCAACCTCTCCAAATTTCAAGTTTTTTTCTTAGCGGTTTGGACAGGGCGACGATGAATCAGTGAATAAGCCAGGACATTCCCTTTTTCTTATTGCATTCGACCACGAGATATTGCTTTTTTTTGTTGAACTACGAGTTTAGAAAGAACGTGCTCCTGTCATTAGGTTTACTACAGTGGAACTACATTAAGTTTCCTCGAACATAGATGTAGCGACATCATGTCTTAGTCAACTGTCCACGAAATATTAAAAGTTCTGATAACACATTAAAAAGTAACCCAGTGCAACGAAGCTAAATAAACAATCCTTCGCCACTAAAACATTTCCAACATCCTGTCTTTCTCATCTGTCCCACGAATCATTAAACTTCTCCTGTCCACACATTACGTTACCATCACAAATGCTAATGTCTTACTTCAATGTAGAAGACTGTCTAACAGTCAGTGCTCGCTTACATCGAGAAATGCCGTCTACTAGTACATCGTTCATTTTCTGCGTCAGACACTGATAATTCTGGTCTAATTTTTAGTTGTTCTGCAGCGCTATATTCTGCGGTGTGCATAAAAGTGTGTTGTAAAAAACAATACAAATCAACTTCTTCTTAACGAACTGTTTTTCGATCTGAAAGCAAATCAAAATGTAAATAACTTAATTACAGACCAGTGATGATGCTTCACCTCAATAAAGCGAAACGCATCTGGTGAAAAAAATCAAGCATTTTTGTAGTTGCATCGACAGAACAGAAATACCCTCAAGAATTATAAAGCAACCACGGACACTATGGCCACACAAATGAAAAATTTAATGTCACACATTTTTTTTGGGGAAATACTGTTTAGTTTCATTGGACTGCGCTGTATTAATACGTTTTCAGGAAAGCTTTTAATGTTTCGTGGACAGTTGAGAAAAACATGGTGCCGGTCACAATTTAGTGGGACGGGGGAGAGAAGGGGGGTGGGGGCGGACTTAATGTAGCTCCGGAAACACGTTTCAAGATCTGGCGACCTTGAAGCCCGCAGACTATGATAAAGATCCTACACCTACACCCACATCCCGTGTGTAGGAATTGTTTCGAGGAATATAACGCCGGGTTTTAAGACGAACATGCAATGATGACATCTTCACGCTTTAATATTTGACGGTGAGAGATAATTTCAGTCACTTTCCGTCTTCATTTGGCTGCCCGTGAACAGCCAGTTGAAATCGGTGTCCCGTCATTCACGGATACACACTTCAAAAGGATGAGGTTTTTTTTTTCCTTTTGTTATGGATGGCTTATTGTTGAAGTGGCGACGAAACTTAGATCGTACTTAAATGATAGATTCATTATTGCGAATTGCAATACATAAATCTATTTTTCCTGTGGTTTAACCATCATGGTAAGTCTGACGAAAACAAAAAGCAACTTTCACGCAAAACAATTATTTCAGCTTTTAAACAGTTAATACAAGTACAGAGTATACTGTATTTAATGATTGTCAAATTGTGTACTGATGTATCAGATTTGTTCCTGATCATGAAGTTTCCTTCTAGTACAAATATGAAATCTGCCTCCCGTTTTCAAAAAGAATGCACATATGCTTGCTTACGTTGTTGCTATTGTTGTGCTCTTCAGTCCAGAGACTGGTTTTATGCAGCTCTCCATGCTACCCTATCCTGTGCAAGCTTCTTTATCTCCCAGTACCTACTGCAACCTACATCCTTCTGAATCTGCTTAGTGTATTCATCTCTTGGTCTCCCTCTACGATTTTTACCCTCCACGCTGCCCTCCAATGCTAAATTTGTGATCCTTTCATGCCTCAGAACATGTCCTACCAACCGGTCCCTTCTTTTTGTCAAGTTGTGCCACAAACTCCTCTTCTCCCCAATTCTATTCAATACTTCATTATTAGTTATGTGATCACTTCTTGTCCAAACCTTTATCGTCCACGTTTCACTTCCATACATGGCTACACTCCACACAAATACTTTCAGAAACGACTTCCTGACATGTAAATCTATACTCGATGTTAACAAATTTCTCTTCTTCAGAAACGCTTTCCTTGTCATTGCCAGTCTACATTTTATATTTTCTCTACTTCGACCATCATCAGTTATTTTGCTCCCCAAATAGCAAAACTCCTTTCCTACTTTAAATGTCTGCTTTCCTAATCTAATTCCCTCAGCATCACCCGACTTAATTCGACTACATTACGTAAGTTTATGTAAAGCTGAGATTCTTGTTTTTTTAGGGACGGGAAGGTGACGGCTCGTACAGTCCGCCTCAGGAGAATAGAGCCAGACGGATTCGTCATCATGACGGACCGCCGCAGCCGCAAGGCGAGGGACCTGGTAAGTCCACTCATGCAGTCTACCCTATCATTAGCATACCGCTGAACTGTTCTCACGCCATTGATGTACTGACTCTCCAATTAAGGTAAGGGTGGTTTTGTTGTCTCTGATACTTTCAACAGCATTTTTTTTTTTTTTTTTTTTTGCTAACATGCGACTCCTCTTCATTTCTGCAACAGCAGTAAGTCCTCATCACAACAAGCGCCTTAATCTAAAACCTATCAAAAATGCGTTATTCACTGTTAGCATCACCAGCCGCTGCGGGATAAAGACCTTCACTATTCTATTGCATGCGTTATGGTCTTCAGCTATACGCATCCATGTTAACGTCCCCATCTCCAATTCGGAGGCCAACACACGATTTATAGTGGAGAGTATTTCTGGTACCAATGTAATTTCTCCCTTTCTCAGTGCAACAGAAATGATGCGAGGAAAGAAAGACCACCCATAAATCTTCATTGTTGTTGTGGTCTTCAGTCGTAAGACTGGTTTGATGCAGCTCTCCACGCTACTCTATCCTGAGCAAGCTTCTTCATCTGTCATTACCTACTGCAACCTACATCCTTCTGAATCTGTTTAGTGTATTCATCTCTTGGTCTCCCTCTATGATTTTTACGCTCCGTGCTGCCCTCCAACACTAAATTGGTGATCCCTTGATGCCTCGGAATATGTCCTATCAACCGATCTCTTCTTCTACTCAAGTTGTGCCACAAATTTCTCTTCTCCCCAATTCTATTCAATACCTCCTCATTAGTTACGTGATCTACCCATCTGATCTTCAGCATTCTTCTGTAGCACCACATTTCGAAAGCTTCTATTCTCTTCTTGTCTAAACTATTTATCGTCCATGTTTCACTTCCATACGTGGCTATACTCCATACAAATACTTTCAGAAACGACTTCCTGACACTTAAATCTATACTCGATGTTAACAAATTTCTCTTCTTCAGAAACGCTTTCCTTGCCATTGCCAGTCTACATTTTATATCCTCTCTACTTCGGCCATCATCAGTTATTTTGATCCCCAAATAGCAAAACTCATTTACTACTTTAAGCGTCTCATTTCCTAATCTAGTACCCTCAGCATCACCCGATTTAATTCGACTACATTCCATTATCCTCGTTTTGCTTTTGTTAATGTTCATCTTATATCCTCCTTTCGAGACACTGTCCATTCCGTTCAGCTGCTCTTCCACGTCCTTTGCTGTCTGTGACAGAATTACAATGTCATCGGCGAACCTCAAAGTTTTTATTTCTTCTCCATGGATTTTAATACCTACTCCGAATTTTTCTTTTGTTTCCTATACTGCTTGCTGAATATGCATATTGAATAACATCGGGGATATGCTACAATCCTGCCTCACTCCCTTCCCAACCACTGCTTCCCTTTCATGCCCCTCGACTCTTATAACTGACATCTGGTTTCCGTACAAATTGAAAATAGCCTTTCGCTCCCTGTATTTTACCCCTGCCACCATCAGAATTTGAAAGAGAGTATTCCAGTCAACATTGTCAAAAACTTTCTCTAAGTCTACAAATGCTAGAAACGTAGGTTTGCCTTTCCTTAATCTATTTTCTAAGATAAGTCGTAGGGTCAGTATTGCCTCACGTGTTCCAACATTTCTACGGAATCCAAACTGACCTACCCCGAGGTCGGCTTCTACCATATTTTCCATTCGTCTGTAAAAAATTCGTGTTAGTATTTTGCAGCCGTGGCTTATTAAACTGATAGTTCGGTAATTTTCACATCTGTCAACCCCTGCTTTGGGATTGGAATTATCATATTTTTCTTGAAGTCTGAGGGTATTTCGCCTGTCTCATACATCTTGCTCACCAGATGGTAGAGTTTTGTCAGTGCTGGCTCTCCCAAGGCTATCACTAGTTCTAATGGAATGTTGTCTGCTCCTGGGGCCTTGTTTCGACTTAGGTCTTTCAGTGCTCTGTCAAACTCTTCACGCAGTATCATATCTCCCCTTTCATCTTCATCTACATCCTCTTCCATTTCTATAATATTGTCCTCAAGAACATCGCCCTTGTATAGACCCTCCATATACTCCTTCCACCTCTCTGATTTCCCTTCTTTGCTTAGAACTGGGTTTCCATTTGAGCTCCTGATATTCATGCAAGTGGTTCTCTTTTCTCCAAAGGTCTCTTTAATTTTCCTGTAGGCAGTATCTATCTTACCCCTAGTGATATGCGCCTCTACATCCTTACATTTGTCCTCTAGCCATCCCTGCCATCTCCATATAAGTTCCATTTTCACTGATTCTCTAGGGGCACGGTCATTTCGTCGGACATTCACCGTTCCTCCCAAACGTTACGAGAGTCACTGTATTCCCAACATATAAGTGACGTCAGCGAAATCACTGTGATGGCAACTTGAACAACTGTAAACAACAGAAGTGCATCCAACCATTCCGTTGCAAGTAGCCGACGTGCGGTCGCACTGTGTCAAATTGTTATGTAACAAATCGCAATGCAGTATTTTCTCAAAATAAAGTGTTCACAACATCATCCAGAATGTTCTGAAGAACAAAAAAGTATGTGCAAAGTTTGCCCAGCATACATCGACTCCCTTACAAAAACGACGAAACGTGAACGCCTGCTGTTACTGGATTGAAACGCAAAACGCGGACAGTTCATTTCTGGAACAAACAATCACAGCCGACGAGACTTGGTGTTATCAATACGAGCCTACCAGAAAACGACAAAATATAGAAATTAGCATGAAGGATCAACGCTTTGACGACATATTCCACATTCAAGCTAATGTGACGCGAGAGCTGAAAAGCGTTCTAAATAAGGGCTTTTCTCACAGTTTCAATTCGTTGTATGAACGCTCTGTGCTTTGTACTCAAGTGGGACAGACTATGTGGAACACCTGAAACATTAAAATCGCCCCCTTAAGGTTTATCTTTTTTATTGATGTAGTGTCGAAACTTTTTGGACTGACAGGGTATATGAGAGTGAATATTTTGCCCGACTCTCCTTGCAACTTACACTCTCAGAGGTTTAACAGTAAACGTCTCCATGATGCACAACGCCTCTCTTGTAGTGTCCGGAAAAGGAGTTTGATAACCATCTTCATAAAGCTCTCACGCTTATTAAACTATCTCCGGTGACGAAACGCACCGCTCTTGGTTCGTATCTTCTCTACTCGCCTACTAATGCTGCCTGATAAACGTCTGTCGAACAAGTGTTTTCCAAGTCACTTATGACGCGTATGAATTACATTTTCTTAAAATCTCAGCCTGTGATCTGCTTTTCCTACAACCAGCTATACGTGAATACGTGAGCATTCACATTATGTTGCTCGGACGGTTACTCAATAAGTACTGTACCGTTATTACTGTCACAATAAGATCGTTGCACGATTTTCCACATTTCTGTGGTCTAACATATAAGTTCTGTTTCAGTAGCTTCGCCCACAAATGAGTACTGCTTTCATTTATCGTATGTTATATATTTGAGAATCAGCGGAGGTACACATTTCTTATTGCTTGAGTTTAAATCAGACGCAAAATGCTGTACCTCGTCTCTGTTAAAGTTGTGCCTTATTTGCTGATAACAAGTGATTGTTATATGCTTTCAGTAAACGTAAGCACCAAATTCCTAATGTACTAAGTTGTACCGTTAGTTAGGTCTGGTTTACTCCACTACAGTTTTGCTGAAGTTCTTCTCATAGTTTGGATGAGATGTGCCAGGACTTCACAATTATTATGCAAATGAAGCAACTAGAAGGGGAGGAATAAACGAAATGAAACGACGGGTTGACAGGGTATGTGATTACAAAATCAAGACGATCTACAAAGAACTTGGCGATGAAAATGGAACGATCGTATGGCATTGTTGGTCGTGAGGTCCCATTCGAGTTCGGGCGCCAAGTGCAAGTCTTATTTCAATCGACGCCACATTGGGAGACTTGCGGCCGATGATGAGGATAAAATTATGATGAAGACAACACAACACCCAGACCACAAGCGGAGAAGATCTTCAACCCGGTCGGGAATCGAACACGGTGTGGGGCGGCGAGTGAGTTTGTTAAATAATCTACTGTATAAATGATTGCATGTAGAATCAGTTTCTGGCTTTTAGAATGTTGTTAATGCTGTCTTTCGCCGTTCTCAACACTGGCTCTCTATTTACTTTTTGGCACCCAGAAAGTGATTTAACAAAACATGGAACCAGTAATTAGAGATCCTAGTGCCCACTTTATCTGAGAATGTTATTATAGCTGCAGCTTATAGCTCTGAGGAATTAGGAGATTGTCCGGGATTTCTAATCAAAAACGGTTTTCCAAAATAGTTGAGTATATTCTGAAATTCACTGATAAAAACACAAGTATCCCTACAACCTAACTAACAGAGCAGTTCAGAGTCTTATGCGCTGATGCAACTATAAATGTCCGAATTAAATGTCAAAAGGAATGCTCGCCATAATTTGATGAAAATACTTCATCAAACGCCACGCTAAATATTTGGTAGAAAGTCTGTCCCGCGACGGCGCGTGAAAATACGACAATACGCAAACTGAAGCTAGTTAATGAAAATCATCCCAGAATTAACACTTCACTTGAAATGTTTTCATGGTTCCGCGTATCTCTAGTAACTTAATACGGCACTCGAGGCTGTTTGTAGCAGTGATACCGATGCGACGCGACTCCCGACACAGATGGCATGTCATTCAGCGTCTGGAGAGAACTGGGGCCTTGCTTCCTCGCGCAGCGTTCTTATATATAAAGCCGCGGTGCGGACGGCTAAGGGAACGCCTGATCAAATCGGCTCTCCCGACTAGCCGCTGGGCTAGTAACGCACCACTTCAAGTTACGTAATAATTTATAGCTTCTTTTGCTGATGGCCGAAGAAGCTCTTAATTTAAACGTGCATTCAGCACGCAGGTAAGTATTGATAATAAAATTTTGACGTGGCTAAGTTAAATACTTTGGGCGAGAGAATTAATTAAATTACACTGCACGCAGTAGATGAGCTCTGAACTGGCCCTTTTGAGATCCGCTATCGCTATAATTTTATAGGTATTCAAAAGAAA
The DNA here is from genome assembly GCF_021461385.2 of Schistocerca piceifrons. Taxonomy (NCBI): domain Eukaryota; kingdom Metazoa; phylum Arthropoda; class Insecta; order Orthoptera; family Acrididae; genus Schistocerca; species Schistocerca piceifrons. Next base: position 540,799,736 of record NC_060138.1, on the reverse strand, counting down.
CTTTTCACATCTTCATAGTCATAGCGGACCTCCAACCTATTTAAATCTAAACATCCTAGCCTTATTTATTAGCCTACTTAATCTATCTTGCTTCCTTCAGTTTTGATACGAAAACCACAAAATCATGAATTTCCACTAAAATCTTAATATGTGAAATCCAAAGAACTGTTTTTATTAAATCATTATGAAAGATGAATCTAAATATAAATTTTGAAGTCTCTAGCTCTTTTCTGTTGCGCCAATGATTTTTTCAGAAAAACGCCCAAATTTCGAAAATGGCTGAAGTTATCGAACTGATATTTAACACACATTAATTTAGTATTATTTCTGACCTGCTAGAAAAGTTTTAGGTTCTTTGCTTGATTTTTAAAGTATTGCGCAACATTTATGACGTCAGAGCTAGTTACTGGCTGGCACACAATGGAAACTGATGTGAATTTACTACAGCGTGAGTAGGCTGCTTCCCTACAACGGGCCCAGTATATGGTAGGAAAGCACGTTACCACCCAGCTAAGCAGGCGGACAACTTGGCGGTATGAGTCCACTTATCAGTATAACGTTTCGCTCCCTCTGGCTTGGGTGCCTGCATTAATTCCATTGGGAAGTGGGTCATAAAGCTGCTGTTTCCTCTTTTAAGCAAGACGCTCTAAAGCTGTTGTAACTGATCCTTGATATCCTGGATAGTGGCAGTGGGGCGGAGTCGAGTCCGCTCTGGATCCGCACATGTTCTTTCAGGGTCAGATCTGGGAGTCTTGGTGGCCACGGGAGCACCTCAGCATCGCTCATAGTTCATAGAGACACGTGCCATATGTGGACGAACATTATCCTATTGAAAACTGGCACCATTATGCTGTCCCGTAAGAGGTAACAGTTGAACACCCAAGTTGTCCGTGACATACCGCCGTCAGGGTACCCTCAATCACTGTCATTGTGTGTCCGCTGCCTCTGGACCACGGGGTCTCAGGTTCGATTCCGACCGGGTTGGGGATTTTCCTTGCTCGGGGACTCGGTGTTTGTGTTGTCCTCATCATTTCATCATCATCATCATTCGTGACAGTGGCTAGATTGGACTGCGAAAAAAAATGGTCAGTGTCAAAATTGGGACTTTGTACGTACGCTGATGACCGCGCAGTTTAGCGCCCCACAAACCAAATATCTCCATCATCACTGTCATCTACAGAGCTATCAAGTATGACTTCACATCACGGTTGATGGTGATCGGACGGAACACTGACGCCACAACAGCAGTAACACAGCTCTACCTCTACAAAACATTGGAAGAAATGAAGCACTACCAGGTTGCCACTGTATTCGCCAGCGATGGTTATCCAGGGTAATGCACAACCGAGCTTCGTAGCTGAACACGAAGAGACGCGCTATTCATTAGCGGTTTACGCTTCCCAGCGGCGGTACTATTCCAAATGCGTCCGTTTGTGCTGTGGTGTTAACGGTATCCTAAACGAGGCGGTAATTCCCTAGACCGGTTTCTGCTAGTCTCGCACCAGTGATGCAGGATGATACAGACTGCTGTAGGCAATCCATTATTGTTCTCCTATGGCAGGCGCAGATGTGTAGGGTGGTCGACCGGAAACTTGACGACTAGTATGCCTGCCCTTAACGTTCCCATGCAATTCAACATCGGACCAGTGTAACATATGGATGTCCCACAAATCTGGATACTGCGCGAATCGACTTGCCGCCTAGACGAATATTCACAATGAGACCCCAGTCAGGTGCTGTTAACGCTGTCTCACACGATTATGCTGTATCTCCGTGTCCTTCACAGTGATCACTCAACATGTGCTGCTGGTCACTCCTCTAACATACCCTCCTATGCCTGGTAACGAGACTCGTACCAACAACACTAATGCACTCCAGTGGCTGTTGTTCCTGTCACCGCGAATTCCTGCTCTTATCATGTAAATGCTCGCCAATGGTGTGTACATCTACATCTTCATTTATACTCCGCCAGCCACCCAACGGTGTGTGGCGGAGGGCACTTTACGTGCCACTGTCCTTACCTCTCTTTCCTGTTCCAGTCGCGCACGGTTTGCGGGAAGACCGACTTCCAGAAAGCCTCCGTGCGCGCTCGAATCTCTCTAATTTTAGGTTCGTGATCTTCTCGGGAGGTATAAGTAGGGGGAACCAATATATTCGATACCTCATCCAGAAACGCACCCTCTCGAAACCTGGACAGCAAGCTACACCGCGATGCAGAGCGCCTCTCTTGCAGAGTCTGCCACTTGAGTTTGCTAAACATCTCCGTAACGCTATCACGCTTACCAAATAACCCTGTGACGAAACGCGCCTCTCTTCTTTGGATCTTCTCTATCTCCTCTATCAACCCGACCTGATACGGAACCCACACTGATGAGCAATACTCAAGTATAGGTCGAACAAGTGTTTTGTAAGCCACCTCCTTTGTTGATGGACTACATTTTCTAAGGACTCTCCCAATGAATTTCAACTGGCACCCGCCTCTCCAACAATTAATTTTATATGATCATTCTACTTCAAATCGTTCCTTACACATACTCCTAGCTATTTTACAGAAGTAACTGCTACCAGTGTTTGTTCCGCTATCATATAATCATACAATAAAGGATCCTTCTTTCTATGTATTCGGAATACATTACATTTGTCTGTGTTAAGGGTCAGTTGCTACTCCCTGCACCAAGTGCCTATCCGCTGCAGATCTTCCTGCATTTCGCTGCAATTTTCTAATGCTGCAACTTCTCTGTATACTACAGCATCATCCGCGAAAAGCCGCATGGAACTTCCGACACTATCTACTAGGTCATTTATATATATTGTGAAAAGCAATGGTCCCTGGTCCCATAATACTCCCCTGTGGCACATCAGAGGTTACTTTAACAACATGCAGTGTTCTGTTTGCTAAAAACTCTTCAATCCAGCCACACAGCTGGTCTGATATTCCGTTGGCTCTTACTTCGTTCATCAGGCGACAGTGCGGAACTGTATCGAACGCCTTCCGGAAGTCAAGGAAAATGGCATCTACCTGGGAGCCTGTATCTAATATTTTCTGGGTCTCATGAACACATAAAGCGAGTTGGGTCACACACGTTCGCTGCTTCCGGAATCCATGTTGATTCCTGCATGTACGAAGTCACACTGAAATACGTCTATGTCTTCCGAGTGCTTCACGTATTTTTTCAACCAGTGTAGTTGTATATATATAGGTCCACACGAACCATCTTTTCAGCTGTTTACACGAAGGGTGTGATTTCATTGTCCATAACGAACTTTCTGTGAATACTACTATTGCCGTCTGTACTTAATATAGCCCGTAATTTATGGAGTCATTCTGAATGTGTTCGCAGGCCGAAGTTCCGTCTGGGGCGATGGTGTTCCTCTGGTGCTACGTGGACGACGAGGGCCGGACGGTCAACAGGCAGGTGGGTAGCCGCAGTGCACGCGACAGCCGCACACCTGTGGCGTCATCTTTTAGGTTCAGATTTGCAATTTTTCAGCTGTTATGCATTTTCCTGATACGATTTCTTCTTTAGTGACCATATTGTCTGTGATTAGTTTGTAGTTGTCCTCTCTACTTCCCTGTTGGTGTGTCTATTGATGTTTTTCCCTGTTGGTCGATAATTCAGTTTATTTTATGATTCTGTTTTCATTGTTGTTACACAATCTCTCCATTTATTTATACATCCTGTGGTTGCTTCATTTGTGCTTTTCACTCCTAATTCTTGTCTGATTGTTGTGCTCCTTATCATATTAGATAGTCTACAGCCAGCTACACTACTGGCCATTAAAATTGCTACACCACGAAGATAACGTGCTACAGACACGAAATTTAACCGACAGGAAGAAGATGCTGTGATATGCAATTGTTTAGCTTTTCAGAGCATTCACGCAAGGTTGGCGCCGGTGGCGACACCTACAACATGCTGACATGAGGAAAGTTTCCGACCAATTTCTCATACACAAACAGCAGTTGACCGGCGTTGCCTGATGAAACGTTGTTGTGATGCCTCGTGTAAGGAGGAGAAATACGTACCATCACGCTTCCGACTTTGATAAAGGTCGGATTGTAGCCTATCGCGATTGTAGTTTATCGTATCGCGACATTGCTGCTCGCGTTGGTCGAGATCCAATGACTGTTAGCAGAATATGGAATCGTTGGGTTCAGGAGGCTAATACGGAACGCCGTGCTGGATCCCAACGGCCTCGTATCACTACCAATCGAGATTACAGGCATCTTATCTGCATCGCTGTAACGGATCGTGTAGCCACGTCTCGATCCCTGAGTCAACAGATGGGGACGTTTGCAAGACGACAACCATCTGCACGAACAGTTCGACGACGTTTGCAGCAGCATGGACTATCAGCTCGGAGACCATGGCTTGCGGTTACCCTTGACGCTGCATCACAGACAGGAGCGCCTGCGATGGTGTACTCAACGACGAACCTGGGTGCACGAATGGCAAAACGTCATTTTTTCGGATGAATCCAGGTTCTGCTTAGAGCATCATGATGGTCGCATCCGTGTTTGGCGACATCGCGGTGAACGCACATTGGAAGCGTGTATTCCTCATCGCCATACTGGCGTATCACCAGACGTGATGGTATGGGGTGCCACTGGTTACACGTCTCGGTCACCTCTTGTTAGCACTGACGACACTTTGAACAGTGGACGTTACATTTCAGATGTGTTACGACCGTGGCTCTACCCTGCATTCGATCCCTGCGAAACCCTACATTTCAGCAGGATAATGCACGACCGCATGTTGCAGGTCCTGTACGGGCCTTTCTGGATACAGAAAATGTTCGACTGCTGCCCTGGCCAGCAAATTGTGCAGACCACTCACCAATTGAAAACGTCTGGTCAATGGTGGCCGAGCAACTGGCTCGTAAGAATACGCCAGTCACTACTCTTGATGAACTGTGGTATCATGCTGAAGCTGCATGGGCAGCTGTACCTGTACACGCCATCCAAGCTCTGTTTGACTCAATGCCCAGGCGTATCAAGGCCGTTATTACGGCCGGAGGTGGTTGTTCTGGGTACTGATTTCTCAGGATCTATGCACCCAAATAGCGTGAAAATGTAATCACATGTCAGTTCTAGTATAATATATTTGTCCAATGAATACCCGTTTATCATCTGCGTTTCTTCTTAGTGTAGCAATTTTACTGGCCAGTAGTGTACTATTCTGAAAAACATTTCCGCATATTTTATTCTGGGTTCATTTCATAGACTATAAATGGTATTGTCTTTGTTCTCTAGAAGTTATTAAGATCTCTTTCCTCAGCTTTCTATTCAGTGTTCTGTATTTTGTCTCATTAATGTAACTGAATCTTTCACTTTTTTCGGTAGGTCTTTTACGTTTGTGAAAAAGATAGTATTTCCTAAGAACTTGAATTCATTCATCTTCTTTATCTCCCAAAAAATTGAATTCAATCAGTCTCTATTTTTCGGCGGTTTATTGGAATTTTCTTTGCGTCCAGATCTTGATCTTTAAAAGCCTTGACTTCTGTTTTTTGTGTCGAGATTGTTAAATTTTATTTAATCTGTAAATGACCTTCCGAACTGTGTCCTTACTGTTAGTCATCAACAAACAGCGGTGTCAACAAGTAATTTCTTGGTTAAAGTTATCGGTGTAAAACTATCTTCTTGCCGTTTGTCTATCATGTCATCAGTTTCGAATTTAAGACTTGAATTTGAAATTCTCGAATAGAAGGCTCTTTCCACCTTAGGCAATACACATAAAGAAGGTCGCAAATTATAGCTTGTGACACGCTTGAGTGAACGGGTGAAGATGATCCATTCGTTAATTTTCTTGAACTGTGGAATACTTTCATGTCTGGATACGCTTGTGAGCAACGGAACTAGAGATAGATATTGCGTTGGATAAGTTTACCATTGTCTTACACCGGAGAAAAATGCAATAATTCATGTCAGATCATTTGTATTCCTTTGGTAGCCTGCTGCTCATTCCAAATGAGTTGTACTTTTAGTCCAGTCAAATAGCAGATATACCTTGCAAAAGGTGGGGTAGAAGAGTTTATTTTTTCAACTCGTTCATGTGGTTGTAAAGATCAGAAAACTGAGTTTTGCCAACAAAATTTCTCTTGGGAAAACTTTCTGTAGTCAAAAAACTTGGAAGATTTCGGCCTTTTTTCAGTTTTTTCAAAATATCTCAGTTTATTTGCTCCTATCGCTTTAACGTCTATTTTTTTTAAGAACACAAAATTCTCTACAAATTTGATTCTTTCCATTTTTTCTACTCCCAATATGTAAGGCGCTACAGCGCCTCAAAAAAATACCAATTTTTCAAATTTTGAGCATAGTGCCAAGACACCTTATTTTTGAACACTATTTTTTCAGATTCTGTTTGTGTAGTATAAATACATTATACATGATGTTATATGTTTGAATTTACCACCTCACTTTCAGGTATTCAATTTCTCTGCATGCAACATAAGGATTGCTGGACACTCAACTATTGTGATTCTTACGTCACTACCTGAAGTTCGCTATGGCCCACCTCAGCCCTGGTATTTGTAAAACTATAAATACACTCCTGGAAATTGAAATAAGAACACCGTGAATTCATTGTCCCAGGAGGGGGACACTTTATTGACACATTCCTGGTGTCAGATACATCACATGATCACACTGACAGAACCACAGGCACATAGACACAGGCAACAGAGCATGCACAATGTCGGCACTAGTACAGTGTATATCCACCTTTCGCAGCAATGCAGGCTGCTATTCTCCCATGGAGACGCTCGTAAAGATGCTGGATGTAGTCCTGTGGAACGGCTTGCCATGCCATTTCCACCTGGCGCCTCAGTTGGACCAGCGTTCGTGCTGGACGTGCAGACCGCGTGAGACGACGCTTCATCCAGTCCCAAAATGCTCAATGGGGGACAGATCCGGAGATCTTGCTGGCCAGGTTAGTTGACTTACACCTTCTAGAGCACGTTGGGTGGCACGGGATACATGCGGACATGCGTTGTCCTGTTGGAACAGCAAGTTCCCTTGCCGGTCTAGGAATGGTAGAACGATGGGTTCGATGACGGTTTGGATGTACCGTGCACTATTCAGTGTCCCCTCGACGATCACCAGTGGTGTACGGCCAGTGTAGGAGATCGCTCCCCACACCATGATGCCGGGTGTTGGCCCTGTGTGCCTCGGTCGTATGCAGTCCTGATTGTGGCGCTCACATGCACGGCGCCAAACACGCATACGACCATCATTGGCACCAAGGCAGAAGCGACTCTCATCGCTGAAGACGACACGTCTCCATTCGTCCCTTCATTCACGCCTGTCGCGACACCACTGGAGGCGGGCTGCACGATGTTGGGGCGTGAGCGGAAGACGGCCTAACGGTGTGCGGGACCGTAGCCCAGCTTCATGGAGACGGTTGCGAATGGTCCTCGTCGATACCCCAGGAGCAACAGTGTCCCTAATTTGCTGGGAAGTGGCGGTGCGGTCCCCTACGCCACTGCGTAGGATCCTACGGTCTTGGCGTGCATCCGTGCGTCGCTGCGGTCCGGTCCGAGGTCGACGGGCACTTGCACCTTCCGCCGACCACTGGCGACAACATCGATGTACTGTGGAGACCTCACGCCCCACGTGTTGAGCAATTCGGCTGTACGTCCACCCGGCCTCCCGCATGCCCACTATACGCCCTCGCTCAAAGTCCGTCAACTGCACATACGGTTCACGTCCACGCTGTCGCGGCATGCTACCAGTGTTAAAGACTGCGATGGAGCTCCGTATGCCACGGCAAACTGGCTGACACTGACGGCGGCGGTGCACAAATGCTGCGCAGCTAGCGCCATTCGACGGCCAACACCGCGGTTCCTGGTGTGTCCGCTGTGCCGTGCGTGTGATCATTGCTTGTACAGTCCTCTCGCAGTGTCCGGAGCAAGTATGGTGGGTCTGACACACCGGTGTCAATGTGTTCTTTTTTCCATTTCCAGGAGTGTATAAAAATACATCATTAAGAGACACGGACGCACACACACACACACACACACACACACACACAAATACACACGCACACAAAATAAATTGTCTCAGGAAACTGAACTATTATTAGCTGCAATAGGCAACCTAATTAGGTAGGTAATTATTCTTGTGTATAAAAGCCACACAGTTGACATTAAAAATAAGTAGCTTTATTACAATTAAAATGTATTGTCAGTTACTAAAAAATGTTGACAGTTCTGGATGTGTAATACTTGTGATATCGCACTTTCGCGCACTTGAGACAGATATGAGCATCACTTCCAACGTTTTGATGGGCCAGGTTCCTCAGTGTCACCAGAAATACCTTGAGTTACGGATTCAGGGTCTGTACATAGAGTTGATCCCAGATTGACCTCTTCTTTAAACAGCGAGTCAGCCTCAGTAAGTTCGTTGATTTCGTCAGCGGTTTCCTCAACATCCTACATAACATCTTCTTCATTGTCTTCATATAAAAATTTTGGCACGTTTTCGCAGTTGACCCCAATACATTTCTTGCAAATTGAAGAACATTTCAAACCCGCTTTTCTGCAGGAGCACGCTCCGCCACAGTTCAGCTTTCATGAGCATGAAACAATGTGAAGAAGTGCTTCAGGTGCTGGATCTTGGCTCATTATAACGGGCATTGGACCGTGGTCACTGTGATTCCAGCCCCATTTCTCAGGAGGTTTCCAGTTTCCCATCCAACTTTGGACTAGTTTGTAAGTCCGCAACGAATGATGTTGTGCAGCATCTTGTGTAGGTGGCAACCGTGCAAGATTCAGTTTGCTTTTTGTGGAAGACTTGGCGAATAGCTGGTACCGCAAATGGTCTAGTGTGTGGGAACTGCTGACACCTCCACTATACAATACGATAGTAACCTGTTCTCCTGCTGTTATTATTTCTTCACGGGTAGCATGTGGTTTATTGAACGTGCAAAGCGCTGAGGTTAGGTGTTCATTTTTCGCAACAATATTGCAGCACTTAATTTTTCCTTGACCAAAAAAAGCGGATGTTGTATTACATCCGCTAAAGGCGTGAGTGAACAGAATATATTCACTGTCAAACTTGTAAGATGCAGTGGAAAACCACTTGTCTTCTGCATTTCCTCTTCCTGGCTTTAAGAAAAATAGGTTTTCAATACCTTGCCCCAAACCGGTCATGAGCACAAGCAGGTCAACATCTTCTCCTACAATGACAACACTTCCAAAATCTTTGGTTCTTGAAATGGCAGATGTTACAATCATAACGTCAGCATCTTCTTGTGCCTGGTGCACTTCAATGCTACACTCCAGAAATTCCTTTTTAAGAAGAGTGATCAAACGCATCTTGTTTCGCTCGTTGTACAAGAACTTGTCCTGAGGGACTTGGTTCACCATCTCTGATTCAACCGCAACGTCAACCAAAGAATGTTGTTTGGACCTACGAATCCTCTCAGCACTCTTTGTGCTACATTTGTCTCCCTCACATGGATACCCATCAAATACAATAGCAAATTGAGATCCAAAATGACGTTGCAGGTAAGAAACATAGCTTTGGGCTATTGACTTGAAGCAAACATTTCGAGTCCAAGTCACTTTGTGGATCTGGTACTCTCCATCAATGACAAAAAATTTTCTCGGTCCACCTGACTTCACATCTTCCACTGGAACGAAGGCATTGTAGAATGAAGATTTTGTTCCTTTTCGCATGCCTTCTTCTGAGAAAAGGGACTTTGGGTAAGGAGCAAGTTCATATTTTAGGAAGGCTTTTAACTCTTCTTCACTTTGTTTCATTAAACAAATACTTTGGAAAAGAGTTAAAGGATCAACAGAAGTAATTTTAGTACTCCCAGATTTTACAGAATTGAACGCAGAAAGGAGAGTCACAACTTTATCTTTTTTACGGAACTTTACATCGTGGAAATTGTCAGCAGCTATTCTTTTCACGCCTTTTTCCCCCTCTTCGTGACACATATGACCATTAACATCCTCCGTTCCGACAACACCACTGCTAATAGACATTATAAAATCACTTTCAGGGATGGGAGGATGCACTGAAAACCAATCACGAAGCTTATGCAAGTCTATGCCGTCTCGTTCGATGCGACAACTTCTTGCATCTACATGCTGTTCTGATGTTACTGCGCTCACTTCGCAGTACGACTCAATTTCTTCACAAATGTTCTGCATGTGAATCATACCCAGTGTCCATCTGGTTAATACACTATCCGTAATTCCTCGGCCAGAAGTAAGTCCTCCAGAACTCTTCATGGTTCTCATCAATGTTTGTTCTATAGTCATGTCAGAAGGAACCCCTGACCAATACTTTTCTGATCGCCGGATTGTAAAATGTCCTTTCGTTGTGAACTTCTCATATTCTGATAAATCCATTTTTTCCTCGAGTCTCAACATATCCTGTAAGTAGAGGTGGCCACTTTTAGCGTACATAAAATGTCCAGCTGAATGGAAGTAGAGAAGCATTTTTCGCACGCTTTCAAGATGAAGTTTCCAACTGCCTGATCGATCCGCTTCAATAAATTGTTTCGTGAGAGTGACCACCTTGTAGTACTGAACTCATAATTTTGCTGTGGATCCCTTACTTTCAATCGTTTTCAGGGCAGTTACAAATTTTTTTATGACGTGTTTCCTAAGACCACTGGTATCCTGGCCAACTGACAGTTCTGACTCACCACAAGGAGAAGACAAGTCATTCAATGTCCCACGTTCATCTTCTGTTAGCTCAGTGCGATCCCACACTTGACAGGCCAAAGCAAGGTGACACAATAAATGCGCTCGCACAGCCCTGGAATAGGCCTGTCCAGACAAAATCTTTTCAACGCTGTTTTCAGCGAATATTACACCAAATAAGTCCTTTAATCCACTTCCACCTATGATCATACCGATACATCCCATGAACGACATAAGGAAATGGAAACCTCCAAGTCGGACCTCCACATTATGAAATTCAGGAAGGTCAATCTCCACAATATCCCTTGCCTTCCAATACAGAGGCTGATCAAATGCGACAAAGCATGTAGTCTGATTATGTCTTTTACATGCATCTCTAGCTGTCATCAGAGCAGTATATATGGTGTCATAATGGGTTGGTGATGAGTTAAGAAATGGAAGACACTTTATTTTAGAACGTTCATATTCTTTGAATGCCGTCAAGCGTTCCATGTAACCATTCCATCCTGAAACTACTGCATTCTGAGACCATTTACAATATAACCACGTAATTTCCGCTATTGAGATGACGATCTAACCTTTTGCAGGAGCAATTATGTCCAAATCTTCAATTTTTATAGCCTTCAGCCCTGCAACTTGTGTTCAGTGGAACGTCTGTATGTCATTTTTTCCGGCTTCACTAACAAGTTGAGCTGAGGGACGATGATTCAACTTTTTAATATTTTTCTGAGGAAGCAATGCATCATGAGGAGTAACACACATTATGCCTCCCATTGCATGAAAAATACCGGTTCCATCTAGGTTGTTTACATTGAAATCCGCATTATCAAACACAAATTGGCAAAATGCGTCACTTCGTTGTCTTTCGTTGTCAAGCAGAAGGACTGACGACACTTCCAATAGGGCTGCTTCCGTATAAGATGCTGGAAAGCCAAGGGAAGACAAAACCTGGATGAGATGTTTTGAGCCAAACTTCCGGTACAAGTATGCGCTAATAGCAGTCAAAAGTGATAAAATAAATGAACGTGCCCTCGCAGCACTCATGAGTGCGTGAGCAACAGAAACACATATTTTCCCCCATTTTCTGGGAGACCGCTTGTATTTCAAAATTATAGTTTCAAAGAGCAATCTTACAGATTCTGGTATGACAGACTCTAGATCACATAAAAAGTTATCAGAGGGAGGGTACTGTTTTATATCGTACACTACTGATCTTATATCGTCTAATATGATATTTGCAGCTGCTTTGACGATTCGTAGTCTTTCTTGCTGAGGATCTGAATTACTTTTGGTGTACCAATTTTCACTGAGTAGTTGGTGCCCAACATTCTTGAAACATACGACTGCTGGCTTTGAAGCTGTTTCAGCTATCACCACATCGTCACCACATTTCTGGAAGAGGCGAGCCTTGACAGTTCGAAAATCAGGACGAGGTGATGTGGGTATTTGCTCTAACAGATCGTCCATAGAAAACTGACGTCCTTCCGTATTGGCTTCCAGGTAGGCAAATATAGCCTCCATGCCTTTATCTACTAGTGTTGCAGGTCGGTAACCTCGTTTCTGTCCAGTAGCTGAAACACGGTGAAAGAACTTTCTGCAGCAAAATCTGTGGTACTACCCACCTGCAGCAACCAAATCATTTACATTTTGAATCCGCTCTATCACTTGTTGACCAAATTCATCACCACGTCGTTTAGCCCGTTCTAATACTGTCGATTGCACTTCCAATTTCATTACTTTGTAAACAAAATTTCGTTTGGCATATGGCAATCTTAACTGCTTGGTTAAAAAGTCATAAGAATTCCCTTTTGCACATAAGAAGCATTTCTCTTTGAAATTGAACTGACCTTTTTCCTGCAACTGACGTAGCACGCCTGTTGGTTCCTGAGGATGTCGAAGGCTAGCTGCTACCATTCTCTCATTAATGTACTTCTTGTAGCATGCTTCATGCACCATCGCTTCACTGAGCGTTTTAAAAAAAAAACAGGTGTGAGCAGACTCCCTGCGTTTAGCACTACAATCGATAAGTGTGGTCAGTCCGTTCTTTTTCACATTGCGTCCACCACTCACAACAGTTTTTTCGCAAATGAAACACAAATTCATGTCAGACATACTCATTTTCAGCACCACAACATATACTGAATGGAAGCGACTCCAAACTGTAGGACCCTTATTGTTATTGTTGTGTGCTAATAGCTGTCAGCGCGCTGTGAACAATCACCAGAGATAATCGCCTTCCGCCCGCCAAAGAATAAATATGCTTTTGTCCGCTAAAGAACAATTCCTACGTACTTTTTCTTATAACTGATCATTAACGTCAATCAACTTTAGAAAATGTACGGCAACTTCATGCAATCGTATTATATATTGTAACACAAATAAACTTCACGCAATCCGACGTGAATGTGTTCGCAATTACTGAATATGATGCTGTTTGTCCTGGCCCTGCAGCAGAGTGAGATGGTAAATTCCAATGAATAACATGATGAGTAATATGTTCATACTACACAAATAGAAACTGAAATAACAGTGTTCAAAAATTAGGTAATTTGCCACTTTGCTTGAAATTTGAAAAATTGGTATTTTTTGAAGCGCTGTAGCGCCTTAGATACTGGGAGTATAAAAAAATGCTAAGAATTAAATTTGTAGAGAATTTTGTGCTCTTTAAAAAAGAAAACAGACGTCAAAGCGATAGGAGCAAATGAAACTGAGATATTTTGAAAAAAACTGAAAAAAGTCTGAAATTTTCGAAGTTTTTTGACTGCAGAAAGTTTTCCCAAGAGAAATTTTGTTGACAAAACTTGGTTTTCTAACCTTTCCAACAATATGAACGAGTTAAAAAAAGAAAATTTCTACCCCACCTCTTGCAAGATATAGGCTTTTTTTCTGATAATTTCACTGGACTATTTAAGCAAGATAATGTATCACTCCTACTACACATATACTCTGCAAATCAATGTTAACTACAACACAGAGAGTACCACGTGTTCTTGGGATTGCATGTATGTATGTATGTATTAAACCCAGGATCTAGAAACGACGGAGAGCCTCGTCTCGCCGTAACCCTCAGTGGTTGACACAGCAGTCCACCCACCCCACCGTCGCCCCACACCGAATCCAGGGTTATTGTGCGGTTCGGCCTCCAGTGGACCGCCCCCGGGAACGTCTCATACCAGGCCCAGTGTAACGCCAAATGTTTGTGTGGTACAGTAAATATGGTGTACGCCTATGTGGAGACAGTGTTTGCATAGCAATCGCTGAGGCCGAATAAGGGGAACCAGCCCGCAATCGCCGAGGTACATGGAAAACCGCCTTAAGAACCATTCGCAGGCTGGCCGGCACACCGGATCTCGACATTAATCCGCCGGGAGGATTCCTGCCGAGGACCGGCACACCTTCCCGCTCGGGAAGCAGCGCGTTATAGTGCGCGGCTAGCCGGGCGGAAACGTTCTTTGGGATTACTTCCTGTTCCGTTCGCCTATGGTTCGCGGGAAGAATGAGTATTTTAGCGACTCTATGCGTGCTGTATTAGACTAATACTGTCTTCGCAATCTCTAAGGGGGCAAACCACAGGTACCTCATGTACATAGGTTAGACAAAAATATGGAAACACCAAAAACAGAACACATTTCCATGCCTAATACGGTGCAAGAAACCAGTTGAGACTCAAAATAGGTTCCACTCGTCTCGGAATTGATAACTGCAAGACATGTATAACTATACATGTCTTGTATACCGTTATACCGTTCTTCCTGCAAAATAGCTGCAAGTTCACATATCGTGATCGAGATGGATAGCGATCGCGCACTCTTTTCTCCAGAATCGACCACAAAGGCTCAATAATACTGCGATCTGTAGACTGTGGTGGCCAAAGGAGATGTGACAATTGATCCTCGTGCTTACAATACCATACACGGTATCGCCACTGCGTAAAAACCTTTGTACTATGGGATGGACCTGATTAGTCACAATGATCACATAATTCTTGGCAGTAATTCGACCTTGTAGAGTAACCACGAGGTCCATGGAACACCACGATTGGCTGCCAAAATCATCACCGAACCCCCGTTATGTTTCACCCTTGGGGTTTAAATTCAGATCAGAAGTTGGAAAAAGTGTGAAACAAGAACTTATCCGACCAAATGACTTTCTTCCATTGCTCCACTGTCAAGGTTTTATGACTTTGGCTGCACGTTTTCCTGTTAAGGGCATTTGCGTCACTCACGAGTGGTTTTGCAATTGCAGCTCGCACTGCAATTCCCAGCTTATGGAGCTCCCTCTGTGTTGTTTTAGTGCTGACAGGATTCGCGAGTGTGACATTAAGTTCTGCAGTGACTTTTCCGGCAGTCGTCTCCTTATTTTTCGTCACAATGCTCTTCAATGACTGTAAGTCACGGTCGTTCAGTACACACTTTCGTCCGCGTTGTGACTTAGCGAATGATGTTTTTCTGCTTGCCCTGTATGCAGTACAAGTCTTCTAGGCGCTTCAGTCTGGAACCGTGCGACCGCTACGGTCGCAGGTTCGAATCCTGCCTCGGGCATGGATGTGTGTGATGTCCTTAGTTTAGTTAGGTTTAAGTAGTTCTAAGTTCTAGGGGACTGATGTAGATACAGAATATGTAATCATTTTCGTGTGGCTTATTGCGTAGTGCAAGCCTACCAACTGGACGACACTTCGGCTGCGTCAGTGTTCGAGGTGCCCTCTATGTTCGGAGGAGGGAAGATGAAGGTTCAAATGGCTCTGAGCACTATGCGACTTAACTTCTGAGGTCACGCGGTTCCAGACTGAAGCGCCTAGAACAGCACGGCCACAACGGCCGGCTGGAAGATGAAGGTTTAAAGCTCTCTTCAAAGTGAGGTTTCTAGAAGCAGTGTGCAAGCGCGGATTGAACAAGAATGCGGAAGAAAATCGGTCGTGGTTTTATTACGCAATCATGTCGGTATTTTCCTTAAACAACTTAGGAGGATATAGAAAAAGCCGACCGAATTTGCATGGGCGGGCGGGGATTTGAACCCTGCTAATCCCACAAGCTAGCGCAGCGTCTTTCCGTGATTCCCCTAAATCGAATACGGCAAATTCTGGTATGGTTCGTTTGAAAAGGACACGTCTAAGTTCCTTCACTCTCTTTCCCGCAGTCTTTGCTCATGCACCATTTCTAATGGCCTTATCATTCACCGACTATTATCTTAATCTTTTTTTCTTTCCTCTGTCATAGTAACAGAGGTTGGTTAGTTCGCTGTTAACAATGTTCTACGTCCACATTCGATGAGACGCTGCGGACAAGTTTGAAATTAAGCCAAAAACCCAATGTAAAATCTAGAGATCGGAAACGTTATGCCACCATCTCGTCTCCCATGCCTTTAACAATCAAATACTGGAAATGAAATTTTCGTCCATCATCTAGAGTCGAATCCGGAACGTATTCGTCGCGAGCCGTCTCTTAATCGTGAGTATCCCGCGTACAGACAGACGTAAAAATTTAGTTACCTCTGTACCCTTTGGCGAATGCATACAGGGAGGAGAAGGAGTTCCGTTTAAAGATCCAAAGCCTGTCAAAGAACGAAAGTATTTGAGCTCGAATACATTCTCAGCACAGTCACATCAGGGATCATTTAAAGGTCCCTTGTTGCACCTGTGATTTTGGGGCCGCGCAGAACTTCTGTGAATTTTTGAAGGTAGGAGACGAGGTACTGGCGTAAGTGGAATTGTGAGGACGGGTCGTGAGTCGTGATAGGGTACCTCAGTTGGCAGAGCACTTGCCCACGAAAGGAAAAGGTCCCGTATTCGAGTCTCGGTCCGGCACACAGCTTTAATCTGCCAGGAGGTTTCAAACTCTATATATGCTTCCAAGAACCAAATGGACATGTTCGGACACGTCCGAGACAACAGACACCACATACACAGGGTGATTCACGAAGATATGAAAATATTTTAATACGTTAATCTACCAGTAAAACTAAAGGAAAAAGTTCATGTAAACATAGGTCCACAAATGTTTAGTTATGGAGTTGAGCTTAATAAAAGATTTTTGCCTGAAATTTAGCGACTTCGCTAATATAAATCCATCGCAAAACTGTAGGACGTTAAAGTAAGATTTCCATTTATTTTCTTGTTATTGATCTGTTGAATCTAATAAAACATGCCCCAAACGTGTATCTGCAATAGTTTTCCAGAATATACAGAGAAGCAAAGACGTAATTTCGTAAAATTTTTCATTTATCAACTACTTGGTCCAGTTTGTTTTTTAAATTCCAGACAATTGCACAAAGTTTTCAATAGAAGTTGTAGACAAATTAATTTTGGAAAAAAACTGAAACTGTATGAATGTGTCAGATAATCTGCTTTTATTAATACCATAGCACACGTGAATTCATGTTAAACCAGGAAAAAACAAAGTTCAATGTTAAGGAAGTTGTACAGTGTACATACGGTTTCACAATACATTCAAAATAAATGTTAAAACAACTCACAAACGGTTGCCAACAATGACATACACGTTTCTACATTCTTAATGGAAAGTAAACAAATTTACTTGTGTAACAATCTTTGCTCTCTGGGTGTTCTGGAAAACTACTGCAGATACACTTCTGGGGCATGTTTTAATTGATTCACCAGATCAATAACAACAAAATAAATGGAAATAGCGCTTTACTTTAATCTCCTTCAGTTTTGCGATGGCTTCATATTAGCGAAGTTGCTAAATTTCAGGCAAAATCTTTTATTAGCCGTAACTCCGCAACTAAACAATGTGCGGACCTATGTTTATGTGAACTTTTTTCTTTAATTTTACTTGTAGAATAACATATTGAAATATTTGCATATCTTCGTGAATCACCCTGAATAATCAAGGCCAGGACAACTAATGATCGCTTCAGTGCAGGTGCATACCAAGCTCGAACTCTTATGGGAATCGGCGAAATGCCGTGAGTGATGAGGATAATGGGCAAGGGCACTACATCAGTAGTGGGTGAACAAGAGCGTGCAAGAGTAGTCCGTGCAGTTGCGATGACCGTTGTGTCTGCATGGTGTAGTGATCAGCTCATCTGCGTGTGAGCAGCATAATCGGGTTCGAATCCTGGTCCGGCACAAATTTTCAACTTTCCCATGAATTTAAATCAATACCCACTGGCAGCTAATGTCTGTAACTTCTTTGTGCCTTGATTAATAGTGGCTGATACAGGATCAGAAGGGAATCTGTTCTTTCGAACAGACACCACATATATAAAACGTTTCTGCTGTCAGTATTGAATCCACATTTGCCGACAAAGTCGCTAGTACTTTGTGACTCCTCATGTGGACATAAGAATGAACAAACGATGTAGCTCTAAAAATCATCCCACCTAAAACTAAAAAAATGTGTACAACCTCTGGAATTGTGCTTGTTCACGCAGTATAAAATATACGCCAAAAGAATAACAGACTCTCTTAAACTACGTTCCAGGGACAAGCAGCCAAAACTGCACGATAGTTTAATTATCATGAAAATACTGGGTGATCAAAAAGTCAGTATAAATTTGAAAACTGAATAAATCACGGAATAATGTAGGTAGAGAGGTAAAAATTGACACACATGCTTGGAATGACATTGGGTTTTATTAGAACAAAAAAAAAAAAAAAAAAAAAAATACAAAAGTTCACAAAATGTCCGACAGATGGCGCTTCATCTGATCAGAACAGCAATAGTTAGCATAACAAAGTAAGACAAAGCAAAGATGATGTTCTTTACAGAAAATGCTCAATATGTCCACCATCATTCCTCAACAATAGCTGTAGTCGAGGAATAATGTTGCGAACAGCACTGTAAAGCATGTCCGGAGTTATCGTGAGGCATTGGCGTCGGATGTTGTCTTTCAGTATCCCTAGAGATGTCTGTTGATCACGATACACTTGCGGCTTCAGGTAACCCCAAAGCGAATAATCGCACTGACTGAGGTCTGGGGAACTGGGGGGGGGGGGGGGGGGGGGGGGCAAGCATGACGAAAGTGGCGGCTGAGCACACGATCATCACCAAACGACGCGCGCAAGGGATCTTTCACGCGTCTAGCAATACTTTTTTTTGTTCTAATAAAACCCCATGTCATTCCAAGCATGTGTGTCAATTTTTACCTCTGTATCTAAATTATTCCGTGGTTTATTAAGTTTTCAAATTTATACTGACTTTTTGATCACCGGGTACATTCTGTCATTTACAGTTATCTGTGATACCAATGCTTCGTCACGCGTGGCAGAACGCCGGCTACGATGTTGGTGAACCTGTGAACTATTTCAAAACTGTCACTGACGTGGCGTTCAAAATTGATACTACAGAATGTGCTGTTACGATATATGATCAACTCGCTTGTCTTCACTG